>NC_137502.1:27264555-27309555 GCF_041902795.1 Electrophorus electricus
ATGGGAAGCACGGATATGACTTGCGAAGCATGGATCTAACAAAGTGTTATCTCAAACAGGAGCACTGAGCAGCAAACACACATACCTGATTGGTTAATACTCATGAGAGAGTTTTTACCATGATCCCATGCTACAACTGTAGAACATTTTGGTCCTAATTTTCACCTACTATTCATCCAATGATTCTGACAAGTCTGTTATAGAGAGTGCCAAAGGAGCGCTCTCCATGGTCCTGAATCAACACTGTAAGAAGAAATATGGGCGTTAACACATCACTGGTGCACTGTATATACAAGTAATGCCTCTGTTTTTGGAGTTAATGAGATCATAATGAGATCATATTGGGATCATAATGAGACCATAATGAGATCATGTACACCTACACAGAAGATGACCTGATTGAATGGGAGTCTTCTTCGGTGCATGGTGGTCTGTGCAAATAACGGGGAACATAAAAGCACTGAGCAATCCTGCAAGTCATATTCCTCCTGCCTAATCTAAATTATTTTACTGATCCACACACACACACACACACACACACACACACACACACCAAACTGTCTTTGTACTTGAGATTTATAGTCTCTGCTACAGAAACAAAAGCAATTTTTCCCAACCATGCCGGTGTTCCAGGCAAAGATCTGTCACCGTGAGAACGTGAACCCTTCGTCCTTCTGTGTGTGTGTACACATGGTCCACTGAGTACACTTGCTCTGAGTAATAGAAAATCATCTTTCAGAACTGCTCCATTGGGGGTGAAATAATCCAGTCAATTATGTAGCAGTGTTTGCTTTGATGTCTACCTCTGTCAGTCAGAACAAGCTGCCTACCTGTGGTACTGGATGTGGATTTAGTTTGTTTTAACATATTTTTAAATTTAACAGCTACACAGTAGTTACAATAGGTATGAATGGTAAAGGCAACAGATATTCAAAGGAAACCATTACATCAGTGATGTAACTGTTACATCAGCAATGCAACCATTACATCATCATTAGGCATAAGCATGCCATCACTATTGCCATGTTGTAACACTGGGGTTGTATTTCAGGTAGTACTTCTGGACTCCTGAATCTCTGGTCTATGAAAAAGTATATGAACACCTGACAATCACACCTAAATGTACAACCCTAGAGTTAGGGTTAGGTTATAACAACCCTATTGTTAAGGTTAGGTTATAGCAACCCTAGGGTTAGGGTTAGATTATAGCTACCCTCTGCATTAAGAAGTTGCACTCCCTTGCAGTTTTAACAGTCTCCAGCCTTCCACATAATCCTGGAGAGTCTCTGAAGATTTGTGACCATTCAGTCAAAACATTTGTGAGGTCAGGCAGATCTGCTGGGCTGACACACAGTGATCTAGTTAATCCCAAAGGGGATGTGTGATGTTGGGGTCAGGGTCCTTTGTCGGGTTCCTACACACCAGACCCATCACAGCATATTGGTAGAAGCCTGGCTTTGTGCACTGGGCCACAGTCTCGCTGGAAGTGAAGACTACATTCCACTAACTGATGTCACAACGTTTTAAGCATATCGAAGTGTCTTTGCATGCTGTGGCATTAACATTACCCCTCATTGGGGTGACGGGGCCCCATCCCCAGGGCATTTCCCCTTCACAAGGGTTCACTGCTGGTTCACTGGCCCTTGGGACCCGCAAAACCCAGACTGGTCCATCAAAGTGCCAGATAGTAAAGTGTGATTCCTCACTCCAGAGAGCACTTGCCCACTGCTCCAGAGTCCTGGGGTGGAATGGTGGTGTTGCTCCGACATGATTCCATGTAAACGATAAGCGATAACACAGCTGGTGATGGTTGATCTAGCAGGGCACAGAGTTCATGAGCTGACGTATGGAAGAGGGGATATCGTACGGGTGTGGCAGAGGGGACATCGTGTGGGTCTGCTGCGTTCAGCTGCTCTGAGCGCTTCTCTAGGACCACGTCCTGTGTTGGGTCGTAGAGACTGCACGGCTGTGGGATTATTATCAGATTAGGAGAGGTATATACATATGACTGGCGGTATATTGTAGGCAAGTCTAGAGGATTTTTTTTCTGTCCTTTTGTATGTGTGTGTGTGTGTGTGTGGGTGGGGGTTGTTTCTGCTTTAGACTACTAAGGTCTTGCTCAACTGTTTGGAATCTCCTAATTTAATGATGGCAGTAGGAACAGCTGCCTGGCCACATGACCTGATTCTATTAGAGGTTATTTTACTAGTGTTTGCATTCTAGTTTTTTGATCTAGTTTGTATTCTGGTGATGCATTATGACAACTGTTGCATAAAAACAGACAGAGCATAACTTCAGCATCTGTCTGTGACAGGGTGGAGTGATGACATCATCATGACACAGACACACGTGCTCACACACACACAGACACACACACATACACAAAGTACATAGTGTCTTTAGGCATAATTTTAAAAGATTTTGAACTTCTTGAGGGGTGTTGTGTGTGTGTGTGTAGGTGAATGGAAAATATCGAAGGTTGAGCATTTTATATTAAAGATGAGATGCATATTTGGGTTATGAATATGAATGGCCAACTGGCCTATGGAATGATTTAGAATGAGAGAAAAAGAGTGACAAAGAGAGGGAGAGATCAGAAGGCGAGATCATTTTCAGTCTGACTTGTGGAGGGAGGATTTACTTTCAGAGCTGAGAGGAATCCTCAGCCCCCAAACAAATGTGTGTCTGAGTGGGGTGAGGGGTCTATCTGTCTGTCAGTCTGTGAGTGTGTGTGTGTGTGTGTGTGTGTGTGTGTGTGTGTGTGCAGAGATGGTATGAAAGTGGACATTGGAGCCCTTTGGCTAGTGCAGAATAGAGGTCTTCCCAATAAACCCTCCAGTAAGACCAGAGAGAGACCAGAGAGACCAGTAAGACCAGAGAGACCAGAGACATGTCCTCTGCTTGCCTAATTTGCCACCCAGCGAGGAAGAGGCTTCCTTAAAGCACCCCAGCACTGAGGGCTGTGCTGTGGGAGCTCTCAGTGGAGCCGACAGAGCAGGGGCCCAGCCTGGTGCCTGCTAGGAATCTGGGGTGTGTCCAGTGTCCGAAATACAAAATTAGAATTGAGGTAAAATCGTTTAAAAACATGCATAATTTACAATACACATATACCTCTGAATTCATAATAGAAAAACAATGATAAAACAGCCTGCAATCAGTTTGCAGCTACAAAGATGAGAGATAACTACACCCCTGATGGAGATCACTACACCCCTGGTGGGGATCACTACACCTCTGTTAGAGGTCAGTACACCCCTGGTGGGGATCACTACACCCCTGGTGGGGATCATTACACCCCTTTTGGAGGTCAGTACACCCCTGATGGAGACCACTACACCCCTGTTGGGGGTCAGTATACCCCTGATGTAGATCACTACACCACTGGTGGGGCTCATAAGAGGAGATGTTTGACCATAAAATGTTCAAATTTGCAATGAAAATTACAAGTACATACCAGTTAGACTACAGGGAAGACACTCATATAGCAGTTAGACTTCACATACCAGAGGACACTCATGTTTTTGTTCAAACTAACCCCTAGTGTAGGTTCTGCATGTCAAACCTAGCCAACGTTCTCTAACAAATGCAGTCACTAGTAGCTCAATTTCTTCACTGTACTGCAGAAGAACACACTGTTCTCCCACACACAGATGCAGTACCCCAACCCCAACACCTCAGCAGGCTGGTCCTTCATTCCCGTTTGCCTCTCGGGTGGTTTTGGGAGGGGTGTTCAGTACAAGGTGTTTCCACCCTTATGACCCACTGCTGCTGAATATGTTCTGGTTAACAGAAAAGCGCTATGCTCTAATGCTGTTATTGACTGGCGCTGTAGAGAGATAGAGGTTTCCTTGGGGACTGCCTCAGAGCTGACAGTGCACCGGCTGATTGGGTGGCCCCATGCTCTCTTCTGATCGCCATGGTAATTAGAGAGATCATCCTTTTGTTATTACAGCTGCCGGACTGCTCTGATCCCTACAGGATGTTTGGACTAAGAGCCATTCAGACAAGCACAGAGGTTCACTTAAGCCAAGCGACAAAAATACGACAACATGTGACTCCGAGGTGCCCAATCAGGACATCAGTGGTGAATCATCCGAGGGGAGGAGCTCGGAGTTCAAGTCTGTGGGTCAAAGGTCACAGGAGCAGGCTGCATTCCTCTCATTACTCATGTCCCTTGGAAGCACATAAGACTGTGTGCCATTGCAAAGCAGAGAAACCAGTAAACACACACACACACACACACACACAAATACATACACACACACACACACACACACACACACACACAGACACAGACACACACACACACACACACACACACACAGACACACACACACACACACAGACACAGACACACACACACACAGACACACACACACACACACACACGGACACATGCACACACACACACACACACACACACACACACACACAGACACAGACACACACACACACACACAGACACACACACACACACACAGACACAGACACACACACACACACACACACACACACACACACACACACACACACAGGCCACTGGGGAGCCTACAAGATGGTGAGACACATGGGACTCCTGCCAACAGCAGACAGTGAAAGAAAAGAGAAAGCAAAAGTTAAGCTTTCCTACGAGTGAATAAGAACACATGTAATCATGACTGTTACATGTAATCATGACTGCTACATGTAATCATGACTGTTACATGTAATCATGGCTGTTACATGTAATCATGGCTGCTACATGTAATCATGACTGCTACATGTAATCATGACTGCTACATGTAATCATGACTGTTACATGTAATCATGACTGTTACATGTAATCATGGCTGTTACCTGCAATCATGACTTACCCTCAAAGGGATGATCATAACCCAACTTGTCTGAGACTGTTAGTTTTGTTATTGCGAGAGGTAACTGCACATGATTGTCATTCTCTCTCTCTCTCTCTTACTCTTTCTATTCAGAATGCAGACATGAATATCACATTGTTGAATGGCCTGCTTCCATTAAATAAGAACTATATTTATATCTCCATGGTGCCTTAATTATAAATAATGCTCAATTGAGTTTAGAAAGACAAAGGGAGAGGCAGAGAGAGAGAGAGAGAGAGAGAGAGAGAGAGAGAGAGAGCAGGAAGAGAGAGGAAACAGCATGTTTTGACATCATCTGAATTTGTGATTACTGTGTTTCTGTAAGTGGATCAAAATCACGGCAGATCCATGATTTAAAAATGGGCTTCAGGGTGACTATCTTTTCTATCACAGAAACCATCATTTGGTTTCTGTCTCTCCAGGTTGCAGGGGTCCTGGATCGTCTGTCAGCACAGCCAGAGTTGCAGAGTGTTCCTCTTTCTCCAGGGATTTGGGGAGGAATCTCAGAGCGCTGAGCTGTCCTGAGCATGCCAGAGAGAGGATGAATGGAGCAGATGCAGCACCGGGAATCCCAGGACAGGAGGATTACCTCTGATTGGCTCTCTCCTCTCAGCTCCTCAGAGAGCTGTATGCACTCTGGGTTTGGTGGGAAGCATGTGCGTGTATCAGAGACGGTGTTACCTTCACTAATGGATCTGTCGGGGTGTGGGAGTGTCACTTTTGATGCTGTTGTAGCTTTATTCTTTTATTATTGCTTGGATTGTGCATTGCACTGTATTGTGATTATTATGTAACTTCAAATAAACTCTGTGTGTGCTTATCTATGTGTACGTGTGTGTATGTGTGTATGTTCGTTTTTGTGAATGCGTGTGTGTGTGTGTGTGTGTGTGTGTGTGTGTGTGTACATGGCTAGGGGGAACCGTGTGCAAGAGCATGCATGTGTGTGTCTGTGTGTATGTATATGTGTGTGTGTGTGCATGTGAGTGTATGCATCATTCATCCATGCACTGAACGTGTGGGGGTTGGTATGAACATATGTTCCTTCCTGGCTTTTGCATAGTTGGACTGCAGTATGATTCTCTACTGTTTCCAGATCTTTCCTTTTCATTCACTATACACTTCCTGCCATATCAACTGCAGTCTGGGTGATTTCTAAATATTTTCTACTCATTGTACTATACGATACAATAGTCTCCCAGGATGTTGGCATAGCAAAGGAGGGAGACACAGCTAAGAAAAGGAACAAACCAAACCACATGACGTCATGGTGTAATGGGTAAGAAAGAGGGGCTGTAGGTCAAAGGTCAAAGGTTAAATCACTACATCATGCTGTGACTTGCATATCACATGGTTCTAGGGTCAGTACACAGGGTTGCTTATATAAAGTATATTTGCATGTGTGTAACTGTCTATTTCACTGTGTGTGTGCTTATGTGTGTGTATGTGTGCATGTTTGTTTTTTGTGAATGCATGTTTATGTGTGAGAGTTTGTGTGTGTGTGTGTGTGTGTGTGTGTGTGTGTGTGCTTCTGTTCTGTGGATAGACCATAACATAATTTTGGAAATATAATTAAGGAAGAAATCAGAAACCCACCTGTAAATCAGTAAAACACCCACCCACAACCTGCCACACACCCAATTTCTGATCTAGTAGGACCTCTGGGTCAGTACCTGGTCCAGTTGGGTTTCTCAGACTGTACCTGGTCCAGCAGCTGGTTGTAGAGCTCATGGCAGTTGTCAAAGATGTATCTGTATGTGGAGTCCAGGCAGGCTCTCACGCAGTCCTTCACCACCATGCCGGCCCTTGGGGGACTCTGCAGTTCCTGTACCTGAAGGAGACAGTCCATCACAAACCACTGTCACACTACAGGTGGAGACGGTCCATCACAAACCACTGTCACACTACAGGTGGAGACGGTCCATCACAAACCACTGTCACACTACAGGTGGAGACGGTCCATCACAAACCACTGTCACACTACAGGTGGAGACGGTCCATCACAAACCACTGTCACACTACAGGTGGAGACGGTCCATCACAAACCACTGTCACACTACAGGTGGAGACGGTCCATCACAAACCACTGTCACAAACCACTGTCACACTACAGGTGGAGACAGTCCATCACAAACCACTGTCACACTACAGGTGGAGACGGTCCATCACAAACCACTGTCACAAACCACTGTCACACTACAGGTGGAGACAGTCCATCACAAACCACTGTCACACTACAGGTGGAGACGGTCCATCACAAACCACTGTCACACTACAGGTGGAGACAGTCCATCACAAACCACTGTCACACTACAGGTGGAGACAGTCCATCACAAACCACTGTCACACTACAGGTGGAGACAGTCCATCACAAACCACTGTCACACTGCAGGTGGAGACGGTCCATCACAAACCACTGTCACACTGCAGAAATATTCCGCACTAATAACCCAGCCTGTCAGTGATTAACATGTCTGGTTTTGCACATTTGTTTGTTCTTATCAAAACAGCATCAACCTTTTCTACACTGAAACAAAGACCCCAGGAGAATTGCACAAATGAAAAGGAACCCCCCATCAACACCTGCTCTAAATGTTGCATGGTTTAATGCCAAAGTTGTTTTTAGTTTGCTTTTTAAGTAAAGTTATATTAGCATTTGTTCATCAGTCATCAGGGTTCCTCTGTCGGTTTCATTTCGGACAGATTTAACACACATTCAGATTATATATTTTCTTTACTTTTATGTTGAGGCTACCCAGTCATCCAGAATGTTCTTTGACACAGAGATCCTGTCTCACACACAGCGTGACACAAGATTTTAGCAAAGCAGTGCAGAGCTATTGGTAATGGTGTCACAGATCGCCCAAACATTATAGTTTTTTTTTCCCTATTGTTTATGCAATAAAATTTAAAATAATTCACAGTTAGTGAAAACAGAACTTGAAGAAGCAAAACCTCAGCCCAGATCTGCACAAGCACAATCTCAGCCTCACACTTTCAGCAAAACACTACAGTGTTTTACAAACTACTTCTCTTCTCACTTCTCTACATTAGACAGAGAAATATAACATGACCTCAAACCTTTCAAAACACTCCACCTGTGAACCAAACGATCAGCCACAGCTGTCAAATGTACAGACACTTGGTGGTTAACTGTAAACTCACCAAACAGGTGTAAGCACTGTAAAAATGTAATAGGTGAGTTTACCTGTCTGTACAGGTGAGTTTACCTGTCTTCAAGTAAAAGACCCACAGCATAAATACGTATGTAGGTATGTAATGTATACTTCAGTATTGTGTGCTGCACACACCCTTTTCACATGTACGTTTCTGGTAGGTCTACACAATGTTGTCTTTTTTCTTTTTTCACAGTGTTGAGTTGTGCAAATGAATTTTGATGCAATCTCACAAGAATTTATCTTCATAGACGAGGCTGGATTTATCCTGACAAAAGTGTTTCATTTGTTTGCATACAGAAGATCTGAGGTGCTCTGATACTTGTGTGTGTGGCTGTGTGAAGTGTATGTAGTGTTTTGACAAAATGAGCCTTGTTTTCAACATTGTGCTTAAGCAATCATAAAAAAGTGTAAATCTTTCAGACTCAAATTATGGGAGCAGCACCTCCCCAAGGCCCTAGTGCTCCTTTATCTCAGTATATTGTGAATTTGGAGACACAATGACACAGTTGAATAAGAATGAATGAATGAGAACTACTGATGATTTAAATTAATAATCCACGTCCCGTCCCGTCCAGCTTCAAGCGATCCACCATCATCCCCGTCCTGAAGAAACCTCGACCCTCCGACCTCAATGACTACCACCCTGTTGCCCTCACATCAGTCATGATGAAGTGCTTTGAAAAGCTAGTCAGAGACTTCATCACATCTTCACTGCCAGCCTCCATGGACCCACTGCAGTTTGCATACCGCCACAACCGCTCCACTGACGATGCAATTGCACATCTGCTCCACACTACACTGACTCACCTGGACGAAGGGAGGGGAAATTATGTTAAAATGCTGTTTGTCGACTACAGTTCAGCATTTAACACCATCATCCCCTCCCTACTCACTACTAAGTTGGAGGATCTAGGACTGCATACATCCCTGTGCGACTGGATCTCCAACTTCCTAACAGACAGACCACAATCAGTACGGGTGGGCAACTGTGCCTCATCCACCCTCACCCTTAGCACTGGTGCTCCTCAGGGTTGTGTCCTAAGCCCCCTGCTCTACTCACTGTACACCTACGACTGCACAGCCACTTCCAGCTCTAACACCATTGTCAAGTTTGCTGACGACACCGTTGTCATGGGTCTGATCTCGGACACGACGAGAGGGCCTACATGAAGGAGATTAAACACCTGGAAAACTGGTGCCAGGAAAATAATCTCCTCCTAATCGTCAGTAAGACAAAGGAGCTGATCGTGGATTGCAGCAAGAAGCAGGAGTGGCACTACCAACCTGTGAGGATCAGTGCAACCACAGTGGAGAGAGTAGATAGTTTCAGGTACCTTGGTGTTCACATCTTGCAGGACCTGTCCTGGTCCTGCCATACCAACTCCCTGGCAAAGAAGGCTCGTCAGCGTCTTTACCACCTCAGACGCCTAAGAGACTTCAGACTGCCCTCCAAGGTACTGCGGAACTTCTACACCTGCACTATCGAGAGCATCCTCACGGGGAACATCACAGTCTGGTTTGGGAATAGCACCAAGCAGGACAGACAAGCACTCCAAAGGGTAGTGCGTTCAGCAGAGCGCATCACTCACACGGAACTTCCTGACCTGCAGACCATCTACTACAAGCGGTGCCAGACCAAGGCCAGGAGGATTGTGAAGGACCCCACCCATCCCAACAATAGACTCTTCTCTCTGTTGAGGTCAAGGAGGCGCTTTCGCTCCCTGAAGACCAAAGCAGAGAGGCTGAAGAAGAGCTTCTTCCCACAGGCCATTCAGGCCCTGAATCAGGGAAACTGATAAACTGTGGGGACCACCACCTCCATGTAACATAACTGTATAACTGTATATATATACACAACTATAAATATGTTATGTTATTCTACAGAACGGATCTGTACATTCTGTACATTGTACATTGTGCATTAGGCCTTCCTGTCACCTTCTCGAGATTCTCTCAGGTTTTATGATTAGTAAATGGATCTGTACATTCTGTACATTGTTCATTGTGTATATAATCATAATATACATATATTGTACATACATTGTTAATATATTTTGTACATACATAGAATATATATATTCCTCTTTGCATATATATATTTCACATATATAGAATATCTATATTTCTCTATGCACCCCTGTTTTCTTTCCTCAGTTTGGACAGAGCACTCTCCACCATTTCACTGCGAGTTATACTGTGTATGACTGTGTATGTGACAAATAAACCAAACTTGAAACTTGAAACTTGAAACTTGCTTATTTGGGAGGGCTAAAGAACATTTAAGAAGGGCTATAGCCCCCTAAAACATGCCATCAAGTATAGAAGTATATAAGTTTCTCGTCCTTACCCGAGAGGTATTCGACCCCAGCTCTTAAATTCATGATTCACTCCTGGAACACCAGCAGTTTATTTATGCCATAGAACCGAGAGAAATGAAATCACATCTCCTGAGGTCCTGTGGCTATAGACATCCCAGCTCTGAGTCAGATCCCAGACCTGCTCAATTCAGTCACTGACTACAAAATCTATGGCCAGAAGCTGCAGCTGAGATCACGGCCAAACTTTCACATACATTTTGTGTGTCAAATGAACAATGTTTTATGTATTTTCTTTAAAATATTACATAAGAATATTTACAGATGATTTTGTCATCTATGCTGTAGGATTGCATGTAAAATGTGTGGAAAATCAAATCTCAAACAAACCAGGTATAGTTTACAGCCAGTCCAAAAAGACAGGGTTTTATTTGAAGTACAACTCAGGAAGCAGATCCCTGTCTGATTCAACTACAGAAGATCCCAATGGCTAATATACTGGGCTCCTTCTTGCTTAACAGTATAATAAGCAAGAAGTGTCTGTGTGTCTGTGTGTGTGTGTGTGTGTGTGTGTGTGTGTGTGTGAGTGTGTGTGTATGTGTGTGTGTGTGTGTGTGTGTGTGTGTGTGTGTGTGTGCGTGTGTGTGTCACATCTTCAGACACAAGAATGGTGGGGTGTCCCCATCACACATCACCCATAATGCATTGTGACAGTCTGAGCATGTATTCTGTACCTCACAGCACTCTCTCTCTCTCTCAGTGGGAGGGGCTATTTACCCTGTGTTTTTAGCCATGGCTGATTGATTTGTTCTCCCTCAAATCACATAATGTCAGTCATTAAAGGGCCGGTACACATATGGTCAGTGAATAGGGTGGACATTTGAGAAAGGTGGTGACGATACAATTTCAGACAGAAATTGATTGACATATGATTGTCTGTATGTACAGTGCATGTGTGTTTGTGTTTATAGAGATTGCTTGTGTACACTGTGTAGAATCGGGTACTGTGGTACAGGGACAGAAAATGCATTGAAGATTAAGAGCATATTTCTTTATTGAATGAATAGGTTATTAGTTACTGAAGGCCTTCAAGTCAGTCCAAATACTGGAAGACCTCAGTATTCCAGCATGCAGCACACCGGACTGGTCAGGAGACCACAGTTTGCGGGACCTGAATCATACCAGCTTCTTCAGGACAAATCGCAGGGGACATTTCCTCCTGAGGTGTGAGACACCATGTCCCCTTTCATGCTTATCCTGCACTGACATCCAAGCACTACGACCCCCGGCAGTGAGCTGGGTATGTGGGCAACACTATGTGCCATCTTTGTTACCAGAATCTCACATCAGTAGCAGAGCTCGCAGGCTCCTGGCTGATCCTTAAAGCATATGTGCAACCTTTTCCTGATGTGGGCGTTTGCCTGACATTCAGTTCGCTTACTGAAAATTTGCTGGTATGTTGACAGCCGATTTATAAACCTGCTGTCACTGGAACACCATTTCCGAGCGTCTGGGACATGACCTGGAAACAAGGCCGGCCAGTGGCTTTTTGCAAACCCAGACACTATTCAATATTCTTGAATTCTTTAAGCTTTGATTTCTCCAGGGTTTACCCAGGCACTTGCTTATTCTAGAATGGGGAATTACTACACACGTGGCAGGCAGAGAGAGGCAGAGACACTAAACACACGTGCGGTGCAGTCTCCTGGGAAACACTCTGCAGAACACTTTTCCTAACACCACAGTTTGCTGTTTAACGAGAAATGTTACAAATGCACTTGACAAGAACCCATGAATACGACAACCATAATATTCTTCAACTGAAAACATATTAAAACATCGATATGAACTTCCATAAGTCATCGCGGGTAGGGTTTTTTTCTTGTGAGACATTATTTGTGAGACATAGATGCGCGCACACAGCTGTATGTCTACCTAATGATGTGAAACTCAACAGAAAACAAATGTGAGAAGCTGTATTTTTAATTCCACTGTCTCTGTGTGCAGTAAAGCACACTGCATCCAAACACTGGCTGTTTACTTTCACAGATTGGTCCGGATGAAGATGCTTGTTTGTACCCTCCTTCCAGTGAGTGGAAGACAGCTGATCTGTATCCTAGCTGGACACACCAGACACACAGAGTGGCAGGGGAAGGCAAAGTCACTGAACATGCACTCTTCAGAACCCTCGCCAAATATTAAAGCCCCAATAAGCAATCTCAGGAAATCACTGCGCATGTTAAAGGTCAACAAACACTTTTGTTTGGGAAAGGGTTCTCTTAAATTCAGGTATATTATTTATTTTCTGTTAAGGCTTATTATTCAACAAATACTGACACGTTATTCTATAGCTACATTGAATAATTGAAAAAGTGCCAGCAGTGAGGAAGAGGACTGCATTAGTGAGGAAGACGATGGTAGCAATGAGGAAGAAGACTTCAGCAGTGAGGAGGAAGACTGCTGCAGTGAGGAGGAAGACTTCAGCAGTGAGGAAGAAGACTGCATTAGTGAGGAAGACGATGGTAGCAATGAGGAAGAAGACTTCAGCAGTGAGGAAGAAGACTGCATTAGTGAGGAAGACGATGGTAGCAATGAGGAAGAAGACTTCAGCAGTGAGGAGGAAGACTGCTGGAGTGAGGAGGAAGACTTCAGCAGTGAGGAGGAAGACTTCAGCAGTGAGGAGGAAGACTGCTGCAGTGAGGAGGAAGACTTCAGCAGTGAGGAGGAAGACTGCTGGAGTGAGGAGGAAGACTTCAGCAGTGAGGAGGAAGACTGCTGGAGTGAGGAGGAAGACTTCAGCAGTGAGGAGGAAGACTGCTGCAGTGAGGAGGAAGACTTCAGCAGTGAGGAGGAAGACTGCTGCAGTGAGGAGGAAGACTTCAGCAGTGAGGAGGAAGACTTCAGCAGTGAGGAGGAAGACTGCTGCAGTGAGGAGGAAGACT
Source organism: Electrophorus electricus (assembly GCF_041902795.1). Classification (NCBI taxonomy): domain Eukaryota; kingdom Metazoa; phylum Chordata; class Actinopteri; order Gymnotiformes; family Gymnotidae; genus Electrophorus; species Electrophorus electricus. The sequence continues at coordinate 27,277,863 of NC_137502.1, forward strand.
TCAGCAGTGAGGAGGAAGACTGCTGCAGTGAGGAGGAAGACTTCAGCAGTGAGGAGGAAGACTTCAGCAGTGAGGAGGAAGACTGCTGCAGTGAGGAGGAAGACTTCAGCAGTGAGGAGGAAGACTGTTGCAGTGAGGAGGAAGACTTCAGCAGTGAGGAGGAAGACTGCTGGAGTGAGGAGGAAGACTTCAGCAGTGAGGAGGAAGACTTCAGCAGTGAGGAGGAAGACTTCAGCAGTGAGGAGGAAGACTGCTGCAGTGAGGAGGAAGACTTCAGCAGTGAGGAGGAAGACTTCAGCAGTGAGGAGGAAGACTGCTGGAGTGAGGAGGAAGACTGCTGCAGTGAGGAGGAAGACTTCAGCAGTGAGGAGGAAGACTTCAGCAGTGAGGAGGAAGACTGCTGCAGTGAGGAGGAAGACTTCAGCAGTGAGGAGGAAGACTTCAGCAGTGAGGAGGAAGACTGCTGCAGTGAGGAGGAAGACTTCAGCAGTGAGGAGGAAGACTTCAGCAGTGAGGAGGAAGACTTCAGCAGTGAGGAGGAAGACTGCATTAGTGAGGAGGAAGACTTCAGCAGTGAGGAGGAAGACTTCAGCAGTGAGGAGGAAGACTGCTGCAGTGAGGAGGAAGACTTCAGCAGTGAGGAGGAAGACTTCAGCAGTGAGGAGGAAGACTGCTGCAGTGAGGAGGAAGACTGCTGCAGTGAGGAGGAAGACTGCTGCAGTGAGGAGGAAGACTGCTGCAGTGGGTCAGTCAAAAAACATATTCTGATTTTAAAAGCAAAGGCACGTGTGGGTGGGTTGAGTTTCTCTCTCAGGGACACAACAGCAGTCTGGGAACTTAAAGCACACAACCATGGGGCATCAGAGCTCAAACCTGAAGCCCACCCCGGACGAATTACCCCCTAACCACTAAGCTATTTGCCACCCTCTCCATTCATGCAAGACCACTGTTGTGTCAACATAGTTGCCAATGTTTGTCCTTTTATCAGTTCATGACTGTGGGTCTAATAAACTAACTAAGGAGCATGAAGTACCTTTTAAAATATAAATGAGTGTGTTGAGCGTTGAGCTGTTTGAGAGTGAGCTGTTTGAGAGTGAGCTGTTTGAGAGTGAGCTGTGCTAGAGTGAGCTGCGAGAGAGTGAGCTGTGTGAGAGGGAGTTATGTTAAAGCGAGCTGTGCTAGAGCGAGCTGTTTGAGAGTGAGCTGTTTGAGAGTGAGCTGTGTTAGAGTGAGCTGTGTGAGAGTGAGCTGTGTGAGAGGGAGTTATGTTAAAGCGAGCTGTGCTAGAGTGAGCTGTTTGAGAGTGAGCTGTTTGAGAGTGAGCTGTGTTAGAGTGAGCTGTGTGAGAGTGAGCTGTGTGAGAAGGACTTATGTTAAAGCGAGCTGTGCTAGAGCGAGCTGTGTTAGAATGAGCTGTGTGAGAGTGAGCTGTGTTAGAGTGAGCTGTATGGTAGTGAGCTGTGTTAGAGTGAGCTGCTCAATTTACAGTAATGACTGAGTGAAAATAAAATAAATAAAAAACAAATTTGCGTAGACAGAGCAGTAAAATCTTATGAACTGATTTTTTTTTTTTACATCAAAGATCACAGCCATTTTAACTGAAGCAGAATTATAAACAATAATTTTGCATGTGGACCTTATAGTCCCCATAGTTGCTTAGTATCTTATGTTCTCTCACTATAGTGTGTGTGTGTGTGTGTGTGTGCGTGTGTTTGTGTGTGTGTATTTGTGTGTGTGTGTCTGTGTGTGTGTGTGTGTGTGTGTGTGTGTGTGTGTGTGTGTGTGTGTGTGTGTGTGTTTCTGTGTGTGTGTGTGTGGCCCAATAAAGAATGTCAGTCACTGACAATGCAGAGGAGACAACCTGAAAAAATCTTGGCATAGATGAGAATGCCTAAATTAAGTGGTTGTCATTTAAGATGGATTGTGTGCATGTGTGTGTGTGTGTGCGTGTGTGTGTGTGTGTGTGTGTGTGTGTGTGTGTGTGTGTGTGTCTGTGTGTGTGTGCGTATGCATGCCTTCATCCTGAAGAAGGTGATACTGGTCAGCAGGTCCACTGTAGATTTGAGGTCCTGAAGTCGCTCTGGGTTTCCAGCAGGAAAATTGTCCTGTGATGACATACAACAGATGAGGATAGACAAATCTCTTGCTCTCTCTCTCTCTCTCTCTCTCTCTCTCTCTCTCTCTCTCTCTCTCTCTCTCTCTCTCTCTCTCTCTCTCTATCTCTCTCTCTATCTCTCTCTCCCACACAAACACACATATGCACGCACTATACAGTATAAATTATATGTCCCTTCCACCCTCCATGCAATTTCATTGTCAGTTTAATTTGAAATCCCATTATAGTGCCAGTACTTGCTAGAAAATAAAACTGAATTGAGTGGGAAAATGTCTGGAAAGTGGAGCTGAAGTAGCACTAATATTAAAGTATCACTAATACTACAGTAGCACTAATACTACAGTAGCACTAATAATACAGTAGCACTAATACTAAAGTAGCACTAATATTAAAGTAGCACTAATACTACAGTATCACAAATACTACAGTAGCACTAATGCTACAGTAGCAGTAATAATAAAGTATCACTAATACTAAAGTAGCACTAATACTACAGTATCACAAATACTACAGTAGCACTAATACTACAGTAACACTAATATTAAAGTAGCACTAATGCTACAATATCACAAATACTACAGTGGCACTAATACTACAGTAGCACTAATATTAAAGTATTACTAATACTACAGCAACACTAATATTAAAGCACCACTAATATTACAGTATCACTAATACTACAGTATCACTAATACTAAAGTATTACTAATACTACAGCAACACTAATACTAAAGCACCACTAATATTACAGTATCACTAATACTATAGTATCACTAATACTAAAGTATCATTAATACTAAAGCATGTCTCTCTAGTTATACATAAACATAAAAATGTAAATGAAGATAAATGAAGTCAGTACATTTATACATTTATTTCAAAGTTAGGACAACTGAATAAAGGACTGGACAATTGAGTCAAAGTAATTGTTGCCCACAAACAGTTGAGCTCTCACAGCCTGGTCCAAATGTAACTCCATGGTAACAGGTATGGCAGGGACCACAGATGTGCTCCACTCTCCTCGGATTACAGCGTGAGGATTAACCAGCTCTAACAAACATCCAAGATGCTTTTACGCTTCTAGAAATTTTTGTACCTTTCATTTTATTTTATATGATGGGGGCTTTGCTGAGGACAATCTCACATACATAAAATAATCCTGTATTACATCCCATAGGTATAAAAATGCCTGTACAAACAAATATGTCTGCTGATATGGAACTAAATGAAAATATGTTATTGTGTGTGTAAATGAAAAACCTATATATGAGTGGAGAATGTGTTTGGCAGCAATAAAACTCTTAGCATGTACAATGTATGGCATATTGTATGTTAACATGACACATGTGTGTTATAAATCGTGCATCCTCTGTCATGTATGTCCACACACCACAACAAATTCTCCTCCGGATTAACATCTGGGGTCCTTTATAAAATCAGTTTTGCAGTGACTTGAATAAAATGCCAGTGGAAAAAAAGTTTGGAATTTGGACCCCTTAACTGCTTGGAATTTTTTGGATATGAACAACTATGAAGAACATTCCAGAATACACTCTGATCACTGAGGTAGAGTCTCTGGTGGGCCAGGTTTAATTTGGAATCACTCTTTACCCCACCTGACCTCTCTAAAGTCAGACAGCAATGTGGTGAATCAGTTTTGGGTGGAGGTGTGTGGTCCTAATTTTGGGTGGATCAGTGTTCGTCCTGATTTTGTGATAAAAGGCTAATGAATTGTTAGCACCATCTGGTCCAACGGTGATAAATCTTATGCTTGGCTACATGTCTTTAATATTTCAAGGTGTTAACATGCAGAAATAAAAAAATATATTCCAGTTTAATATTAGATATAAAGGAAGAGAAGAAAGTGCACTGTAGAGATAGAGGTTAGTTGAGTCTGTTAGGTTGGCGTGGAGTGGCGGAGCGGCTGGCAGACAACTGTAATCATGCTTTAAATGCCATCCACCAAGATCCCCCTTTAGGGCAAAAGTTTCAGACGGGAGCAAGGAACAATTCTCGGATCGTAGATGGAGCGATTCTCAAAGGTCAGGAACTGTGGTGTAGTAAACACTGGCCTATAATAAAGATCAGTGACAGTAACTGGCAAGGATTCTTGAAGCTATGGTGGCATTCTAGAAGCTATAGAGGGATTTATTCAGAAATACTGGTGTGGCTTCCAGAATCCAACCATGGCTTCTAGAAGCCACGACAGCATTTCGGAATAAATCCCAGTGTGAGGATGGGACAGCTGTGTCTGCTGTTGGTGCAGTAACTGCTGACTTTGCTGAGCAGATTGCTTACAGATCTCTTACCATTAATCAACTCAAAAGCTCAAAAAAAACCAAACAAAAAAAACCAAACTATATTCATATCTAGTAGAAGGGAAGGACAACAGCTCAGTATCCGTGCGGAACTAAACTGGCTTTGACAGGAGTGTCCAGGCTATCCCAGCCATGTCCATGCAAGCGTCAGGGAAAAGCCAGCTCACTTAGGATCAAAATCGCATGGTGAGGAACTGTCTGAAGCAGCACTACAGGGGAGGAAGATTTGAATTGCATTACCGTCAGAAGGCATTGCAACGAAACAGACACGTGAACTGAAGCTGATTCTTCCTGGCAGGCTGCCAAGTGCATGCATGCATGTGTGCACGTGTGTGTGTGTGTATGTGTGTGTCCCTACCTACCTGCCACTAGTTTGTCAGTACTGAGACTCATTCAGGGTCAGATGCATTATATAACTGGAAAGTCTAAGAGGCAGTCCCTTCTGCACTAGGGAATATTCTTCTGCTGCACTCCTAGCCATTTGTCCCAGGTTTTTTTTTTTTTTAAAAAGCTTCTTTTTTTTGAGCATCAAACCTGCAGAATAGTCCTGATGTCTTAATCTGCTGGAGTGAAGTCAGGGGCTGGGATTGATGTAAATAACAAATGGCAAATAACCAGGGAACCAATCAGAACAAAGGCAAATAACCAGGGAACCAATCAGAACAAGGGCAGGGTTACACAGACCATGAACACAGCATTAAGCCATCTTGGTGTTGATTAGTAAGCTTAAAGCTTTTCTCTTGGGAGCAACTGAATTGTTTTGTCGATTCCTGATTGCAGACATTCAGTAATTTAATTAAATATTTTTCAAAGTACTAAGTGAACGATAAAACCTGAACAATGTAACTGTTTGTTGTTAGTTAATATTGTGCAATATTTATTTCTGTAATTCTTCAATTCTACTTACCCGATACTTGGACAAATCAATCCTCAGAGAGTTATGCAATTGATCCAGGAGTTTCACAAACTTCTCTCTCTGTGGAAAACAAGCAGCATCACATATTTTCCCCAAAGCACACATCCTACCATCTGTCCATCCATCCATTCATCCATCCATCCATCCATCCATCCGTCCATCCCACTGGAGACATGGACTGACCCCAAAGTTTGACGCAGCAAATCTGTCGGAGGCGGAGATGTTTGTGGTGGCCGTGGTGGTGTGGGCAAAGTAGGCGTTAATGTTGGCCAGCAGGTTGCTCATCACAGCAGGAACGCCAGGGCACATGTACTTGGAGGACAGGCAGGAGAAGTGTCTGCAACACAGCGAGAGAGGAATACTGAAGAGCTAAAGAGGAGACTTCCAACCCTGACCTGAGCTCTCCCTGACCACGAGACCATTATAACAGCTACAAACCACAACTACACAGAGTACTGGACAACTACAAGGTCAGTGGCCAGCTTTGAAATCTCATGTTGGTGCAGTAGTCTTGTTACCGTTTTTGTGGTTGTTGTTGTCTTGTTGCTGATATTTTTCCAGATGACATTTAGTATAAACATTTATCCAAATGAAAAATGCTCTGGTATGTAGCATATATATATATATATCTCCTGTGAAACAGGTAAATCAGGTGAACTGGGCTGTAGATAAACTGGGCTGTAACTGAACTTGGCTGTAATTGAACTGGGCTGTAATTGATCCTGGTTGTAGCTGAACTGGGCTGTAGCTGAAGTGAGGCTGTAGATGGACTGGGCTGTAGATGGACTGGGCTGTAGCTGAAGTGAGGCTGTAGATGGACTGGGCTGTAGCTGGACTGGGCTGTAGCTGGACTGGGCTGTAGCTGAAGTGAGGCTGTAGCTGAAGTGAGGCTGTAGTTGGACTGGGCTGTAGCTGAAGTGAGGCTATAGTTGGACTGGGCTATAGTTGGACTGGGCTGTAGCTGGACTGGGCTGTAGCTGAAGTGAGGCTGTAGCTGGACTGGGCTGTAGCTGAAGTGAGGCTGTAGTTGGACTGGGCTGTAGCTGAAGTGAGGCTATAGTTGGACTGGGCTATAGTTGGACTGGGCTGTAGCTGGACTGGGCTGTAGCTGAAGCGAGGCTGGGGTTCTTGTTGGCTGAACCATGATAATATCCCCCTGGGCTTTAGCGCCCTGCTGCTACACAGGGGAGACTCATTAGGCAGGAAGGGAGAGACAGAGAAAAGGGAGGAGATGGAGAATAAAGAGAGAGGAGGGAGGAGGGATATGAGGAGAGAGAGAGAGAGAGAGAGAGAGAGAGAGAGAGAGAGAGAGGGGAAAAGGTGAGGGGAATAACAGATATACGTCTTCATGAGTGAAGAGGCTGCCAGCAGGCTTCACACACAGCAGGTGACTAAAAGGAGCTCCTGCTCTGTAGGGCTTTACGCAAAATTACAGCTCACGATCATTCTGTAATTTTACAGGGAATTACAGCACACTATCGTTATAACCTTTCCTTTCCTTGTACTGAAGAAACTACCCATACACACACACACACACACACACATCAGCTCAGTGTGCAAACAGCTCAAGGCCTAAATGAAGAGTATGAATTAAAACGGTGCATTAAAATCCCAAACAATCACAGCCCACTCTACACTCTACACCACTCTGCCCTCCAGCCTGTAGCACCTGGGTGGGGAGTGAACTTGGCTGATGCACCTCTTCACTGAGTCGCTGAGTCACTTGAATATGCACTTAAAAAAGTAATTCTCCTTTACTCTCTCCTCCCCCACTGCAACCAGGGGATTAGCCTGATAATATTCTGAACACCGACCTGCCAAACGTTGTAAATGTAAATACAGTGGTGTGAAAAAGTGTTTGCCCCCGTCCTGATATCTTATCACACTTAAATGTTTCAGATCATCAACAAATGTAAATATTAGACAAAGATAACACAAGTAAACATAAAATGCAGTTTTTTAAATGAAGGTTTTTATTATTAAAGGGGAAAAAAAATCCAAACTGACATTGCCATGTGTGAAAGTGACTGCCCCATAAACCTGGTTGGGCCACCCTTAGCAACAGCAACTGCAATCCAGCATTTGCGATAACTGGCAATGAGTCTTTTACAGTGCTGTGGAGGAATTGTGGCCCACTCATTTTTGCAGAATTGTTGTAATTTGGCTACATTGGAGGGTTTTCGAGCATGAACCGCCTTTTTAGGGTCATGCCACAGCATCTCAATTGGATTCAGGTCAGGACTTTGACTAGATCGCTGCAAAGTCTTCATTTTGTTTTTCTTAAGCCATTCAGAGGTGGACTTGCTGGTGTGTTTTGGATCATTTTCCTGCTGCAGAACCCAACTGCGCTTCAGTTTGAGGTCACGAACAGATGGCCGGACATTCTCCTTCAGGATTTTTTGGTAGACAGCAGAATTCATGGTTCCATTTACCATAGCAAGTCTTCCAGGTCCTGAAGCAGCAAAACAACCCCAGACTAGCACACTACCACCCCCATATTTTACTGTTGGTATGATGTTCCTTTTCTGAAATGCTGTGTTACTTTTACACCAGATGTAATGGGACATACACCTTCCAAAAAGTTAAACTTTTGTCTCATCAGTCCACAGAGTATTTTCCCAAAAGTCTTAGGGATCATCAATATATTTTCTGGCAAAACTGAGATGAGCCTTTATGTTCTTTTTTGCTCAGCAGTGGTTTTCATCTTGGAACTCTGCCATGCAGGCCATTGTTGCCCACTCTCTTTCTTATGGTGGTCATGAACTCTGACCTTAACTGAGGCAAGTGAGGCCTGCAGTTGTTTGGATGTTGTGGGGTGGGGGAGGGGCATTCACTTTTTCACACAGGGCGATGTAGGTTTGGATTTTTTTTCCCCTTAATAATAAAAACCTTCATTTAAAAACTGCATTTTGTGTTTAATTTTGTGTTATCTTTGTCTAATATTTAAATTTATTTGATGATCTGAAACATTTAAGTGGGACAAACATACAAAAAATTAAGATATCAGAAAGGGGGAAAACACTTTTTCACACCACTGCAAATGCAGTCATGCCAGCACAATTCTGACTAAAAGCAGTGAAGGCATAGGAGCGCTGCTTCTCAAACAGCCAGAGTGAATCGCTGCGTTTTCTGGGTGCTTGCTGGTGTGTTGGATGTGTTGTTACGTTCTTGGTCTCAGAGCTAAGATGGCTGTTGTTATGATCCATATGATGACAAATTACACAGACAAGGAGGTTTATGTGATAGTGTGAGGGTTTCACCCAAACACAAACGAACCAAACCAGCAGAGACAGACAGACACAACACAGGAACACAGTTTAAAAACACACCAGCACAAAGACGGCATTCTCACAGTGAGCCAGACAGAGACGAGAAGGAGCTTTAGAAGAAAAGGGCACCCGTTTATTGCAGAGGCAATATCTGGTGCACCACTGCTGTCCAGACAGTGTGACGTGACAGAGAGTGTAACCCAAGTAAACAAGAATCACTCCCGACCAATCCCAGAGGCACTGAAACTTCAGTCAGGCTCATTTTCCCCTTCCGCTCTCCACTCCAAGAACGGTTAATAAAGACTGAAGAGCACGCAGAGAGAAAAAGAGAAAGAAACAGAGGGAGGGATAGAAAGACAGAGATCACTGGAGCTCAGCACAAACACGGAGAGATCTCTGCACGTCAGAGCATTGAGACAGAGAACTGCAGCTCACATAAAACTACAAAACAATGCATACCTCCATAGAATGGAAAATGCACCATAAAATGTACATTTCAAAAAGAGCTTTTTGCTACTTCTGTCAAATCTTCACTGTGCAGACAAGCAGGGGTGCTGATATCCATGGACCTTGAATGCATAAGATAGTGTATATAAAAATATACGTTTTGCTACAGGGCCTAGTTCATGAGTTCTACACTAATCAAGTCTGCTTAAACCTGTTTATTCAACAATGAGTCTGATCAACAAATATGCTATCTGTATCTGTAAGTCTGATCAACAGATTAGTTATCTTTATCTGTAAGTCACTTTGGACAAAAAGCATCAGCTAAATGGTATAAATGTAGAAATAAATGTTTAGATGTAAACAGGTTTAAATGTTTAGATGTAAATGGGTTTAGCTTTTGTGTTTGTGATTGGCCAAGCTGTCCACTGCAGAGACCCGAGTTAATTGGGTTGTAGCGACCTGTTTTTGCTTCTTGAAATTGATCTGCACCTCCATTATTTATACCACCCAAACTTGGGAGAAAAAGATCTCGATGATAGAAGCAGTTTTATTCAATTTATTTAATTTATTCAAGCCTATGGCGTCTATGTTGTACCACTGTATTTGTTTGGGATTTAGTCTCTCCTGATTAGTCCCTGGATAAGTGCTCTCTCGATGCTAGTAGTGAAGATGAGGTGATAATTGCACAGAACCTTCAAAATTGCAGCTTCAGACTTATTAAAGTTGATTTGTACATAATTAGAGGACCCTTAAATGAGTGTAATGACTACGACATAAACCAGACACACTGTATGAAACACACAGCAGCATTTTCATGGAGTTAGCAGGTGCACTGCTACCACGATGCTCCACCAGGTGGTGAGCTGAAGATAATGTTGAATATAACGTTGAAAACATGGCAGCAGAACGATTACAGCTCCTCTCCGTCCATATCCACACTGGGTCAGTTTCCACAGGGTTGAATGAATTACACAATCAGTACCATCACAGCCATTTCTTTTGTGCTGACCGTTAAGGGAGCTGCTCTAAGATTTCTGAATGTTTTAAGATGCCAAGAAGATAAAGTCTGCAAAGATTAAACAAAGCTCCTTGCACTCAATGAATATGTATTTATGTTTAATAAACAACTGCTATCCATACAGCTCACATCACAAAATAAAAATCAGAAAACCTTCCACAGAGAATCCTTAACAGTATTAGAGTGGTCCATGTGACATAGCTCTCAAGGTTTCGGGAGGTTAGATGGAGGTACCGTATCAGTCGTGCTTTAGATGGAAGTACCCTATACGTCACATAGTCCACTGCACAGGGCACAAGATAATGCCCTTACTCCATATGTAGTGCACACTATATAGGGAACCACTTCAAATTAACCATGGGCTGGGGTATAATTATCTTCTGAGCCCTGCTGAGTGACCTCGTTCAGAGTTCAAAACTTTCCTTTAGTGCACATTTGGTGCACCTTGCTCCAGGAAGGAAAGGAAATGGTTTTCTGCACTGGCTGCCCCCCCACGCCCATATTCCTGGCTCTTTTCTCGATGGAGAGTTCCTCCAGGCTAAACCGGAATAAACAACATGTAGTCGTCTGTGTTGGCCTCTCACTGCCCGATTATAGTTTTTCCTTCCTTCCTTTCTCTCGGTTTTCATTTTCTTATTCTTCACTTTTAAAAACCTCTGCGCTCCAGAGATCTGCACAATCCCACCGTCAATCGTGTGTATAAAACGCCGCTCCGAGGGACGAGTCTTTCTTCCTCCCTCCCCCACGCCTCCTCCACATACAGAATATGGATCTTCCCTTTCAGGAGCCAGTGGAACATGTTTGTTTAATGGATGGCTCCCAGGGCCCCGTATGCCTGCCAGCCCTTGGCTGTGAGGGTGAGCGTCACCTCCCTGCCTTCTTGTGAACAGTGGGTGAAGATCCTGCCTACAGCACGTGCACATTTTAATAAGGAAGGGACCGCTGTGCCCTGGTCTGGGAACTGTCTCAAAACTACACACCTCACCCCCAGCAGAACAATACCCATGGCTTCTAAACGCAGAAAGGGACAGAATGCATTATTTTAACATCATCATAAACAACAATAATAATTATTATAATAATCGTTATATGCATAGCTTTAAAACGTTCCCAGTGGGATGTCCTTATGTGTAATATTTTATTCTGTGGCTTCCATGGCTGTATGTGAAGGATATTCACCAACAGTTCTTCATCTGTTCACCCAGCTGGGGTAGGGGTTTTTTGTGGACTGAAATAAATTGTTCTGGTCTCGACAGTGCGCACCAAATCAGCCCTTATTTTAATTCACCATCCTTCACTCCGGCTGATGAAGGGGTCATGGTGACAATAGCAAAGAATCAAAGAATCAAAGACTCAAAGGTCATGTTGGAGTTTAAGAACCAGACATGGACCAAGGGGAGTGTTACTCTATGACTCCCAGCCATGTGCTCAATTCTGATTGGAGGAGTGAATTAAGAGCACCTGGGACTTGGAATTCTTAAAATATTCATGAGTAAGCTTTGATTTCAAGCAATGGGCAATGCTTTTCTCTGAACTATGAATGTGCTAAAATCTAGCAGCAGTAGATTTGATAAGGTGGAGATCAAATTAAGGTGACAAAAACCAGCAGTGGAACATTATATATCAGCAATTTAATTCAGCAGACCACTGTTTATAATGGAGCGAGGCATGAAAAATGATGGAAGAGCTATTTGCACACAAAGAGCTACTTCTGCCATCTCTCTCTCTCTCTCTCTCTCTGTCTAATTTACCCTTTATTTCTCTGGGAGGAAGAGGTCTTAAATTTTAACTGAGATGCACGAGACTGGGTTCCATGCCCACTTGGGTAAGATATGGCAATTTCAGATCTGTGAAAGGTACCTGAGCAAACAACTGACTGTGTCTGGGGCAGGGTAAGAGGGCTGAGCAGAGGTTCATAACCCCAACACCAACCCTAACCCCAACATTAACCATAACCCTAATCATACCACTAACCCTAACCCCAACACCAACACTAACCCTAACCCCAACCGTAACCCCAACCAAAACCCCAACACTAACCCCAACCCTAACCCCTAAGCCTATCAGTAACCCTAACCCCAATACAACCCCCAAAGCTAACCTTAACAATAACCCCAACAATAACCCTCACCCTAACCATACCACTAACCCAAACACTAACCTTAACTCTAACCATCACTAAGCCTAACCCAACCCTAACCATAACCCAACACTAACCTTAACCCTAACCCTAACACTAACCGAACACTAACCCTAACCCTAACCCAACATTAACTCTAACCCTAACCCTATCCCTAACATTAACCCAACCTTCACCCTAACACTAACCCCACACTAGCCCTAACCCTTCAACTACACTATACAAACAGGTTTAGATGTCTGCAATCAAACCAGCACCCCCCCACACACACACTTGCCTCAGTGAGAACCCTTAGAGTGGAACTACCGCACACCAGGAGCTCAAATTAATTACTCCTCAGTTCAGTGTTGCCCAGTGAGAGGGACGGTAGGGGAGGGGAAGGACGGAGATGAGATGGAGATACAAAAAAACAGAGAGCAAGATGGAGAGAGTAAAAGGAGAGAAGAAGACAACGAATGAATGCCTTCATATGAAGCCCCACCACACACAAACACACACACAGCCCTGCTCTCTTATGCAGGGTTATGCTGTGGGGTCTTATCATAATCTGAGCCCTGTCTCCTCTCTTGGAAAGGGAAGAAACAGGTGATTAGTAATGACTGAAATAACAGTGAGGCCACATTCTCACACAGGCACTGCTACGGTGTGGAGTGTCAAATTAAGAGACAGGGAAAGACTGAATGTGTGTGTGTGTGTGTGTGTGTATGTGTGTGTCAGTCACTGTGTAACAGTTGCACACTACTGACTCATAGCTAATCACATGACTGATCATATGACTAATCACATGATTGATCGCATGACTGATCAGATGACAGATCCTGATGCTAAAACAGATCGAGTAAGGTAACCCCTTCTGGAAGGAAATTTCCTCTCAGTTATAACAGAATATTCTTGCTTTTTTTCTCAAACCCGCAAATGCGTTTTTGATTTATAATGTGACCTGCACTAAAACACATAGTGTGCATGCTGACTGTGCCCCCACTTAGAGAACTTCACGGTAACCAAGGATGACTGCAGTGATGTTTCATCATTCAGGCTTTAATGCTTCATTAGGCTTTGGTAGGAAATGCATACTGCACCTTTAATCCTGCTTATCAGGACATGTCCAAACGGTGCAATGGCCAGGGAACTAGCTCAGAGCTCTGGACTCATGCTACATGCTACACAAGCTTCTGAGTCTACACTCCTGCACTCATGTCCAGATATAACACCTGTCCTGGCAGGTGGAGACACTCACGTCATGGCCTGGTAGATGGACTCCACTCCGAAGCGCATAGCAAATTCATCCACAATCTCCTGAGACACGTCATCGAAGTAAACCTTCCATGCCTCGTCACCTTTGACCTCAGGGATCTTCACTGCACCGTTGTTCTTTATCTCGGTTAGGTAGTGGAACAGGTTCTGTACAGGTATAATACACACACACACACACACACAGCTGGACAAATGAAAAGGTAATGCACTAAAATGAATGCACACAAGCTAGGCTGAACAGTTATGGTCTCTCTTAAACTTCATTTACAGTCCGGCAGACAGTGTCTTTGTGTCCTGCACTAGGTCTTTGTGTCCTGCGCTAGGTGTTTGTGTCCTGTGCTAGGTCTTTGTGTCCTGTGCTAGGTCTTTGTGTCCTGCGTTAGGTCTTTGTGTCCTGTGCTAGGTGTTTGTGTCCTGTGCTAGGTGTTTGTGTCCTGTGTTAGGTCTTTGTGTCCTGCGTTAGGTCTTTGTGTCCTGTGCTAGGTGTTTGTGTCCTGTGCTAGGTGTTTGTGTCCTGCGTTAGGTCTTTGTGTCCTGCCTTCATTCCCAAGCACATGTTCAGTCTGTGCAGGTCTGGAACACCTGATTGTTTAAGGCGATTTCTTTCTCCCTCACCTCATGTAAACATGTGTACTGCCCATGTGGTGGAGCAACCTTCTCCTCTCCTTTCATCTCCACACTGATCTTCAGTCGGATGGCCCCAGATACCATAGACTTATCTGTTCTTTTCTCTGGAGTGAGAGAGCGAGCGAGAGAGATAGAGGTCCAGAAATAAGAGAAGACAGCGTGAGGACAGAAAGATGACCAAGCGAGTGTTATGATGACATGGCAACAAATAAAAGACAGAGATAAAGAGTGAGTGAAAAGAAAGACAAACAGAAGGGTGTGTGTTATCTCTGAGCCACAACTCCAGTCTCTCTGAGCCACGACTCCAGTCTCTCTGAGCCACAACTCCAGTCTCTCTGAGCCACGACTCCAGTCTCTCTGAGCCACGACTCCAGTCTCTCTGAGCCACAACTCCAGTCTCTCTGAGCCACAACTCCAGTCTCTCTGAGCCATGACTCCAGTCTCTCTGAGCCACAACTCCAGTCTCTCTGAGCCACGACTCCAGTCTCTCTGAGCCACGACTCCAGTCTCTCTGAGCCACGACTCCAGTCTCTCTGAGCCACGACTCCAGTCTCTCTGAGCCATGACTCCAGTCTCTCTGAGCCACGACTCCAGTCTCTCTGAGCCACGACTCCAGTCTCTCTGAGCCACGACTCCAGTCTCTCTGAGCCATGACTCCAGTCTCTCTAGAGACTTCTAGAATCAGGCAACAGTACTTCCTTTTAGGAGCTCTCCCACGCCCTCCTTTACAGATCTATTCTAGTAGCTCAGGAAATCAGCCCACTGACTCCATCCCGTGTACTTCACTCCAGTTTGACATTCTCCAAACGTGGATGTCGGCTTAGCAAGCCTGAAGTATTCGAGAACTGTGAGCTGCAACCGCGACCCCCTCCGTGCCTAAATTTAGCACTTAAATATTTAAATGTGTTGATTCTGTGGCTGTCAGGACGTCCCAGGCTCACAGCGGTCATCTGTAGGTGCTATTTCTACAAACGTGTGGGCTTATTTATACCCAACTGGCGGGGGTTGCTGCTGGTGCTGACAGACAGGTGTGATATCAGCACATGGAACCTCCAGCTGATGGGAACAAACCCATCTGAAGAAACAAAACTGACTATGCTGAGGAAAACATATGCTGTTATTGAGAAGTAACCACTTTTTTATAAGTGCTGTTTTTTTTTTTACATAATGACACATGCAGCCAGTAAAGGCAAAACAGTATAAGACATAAGCCTTGTGAATATCTATCTCCAGTGTTAGCATTACTAAACCCTTCTTTCCTAGGGGTTCCATAGTATAGTTTAGCAATTTTCCCCTTGTGTTCACCCAATTCAGCCAATTCCACAGCCTTGGTCTGAATGTCACGAGTGTCCGAGCAGAGAAAACATCAGGCCTTGTGGTGCCGTGTCCTTCAGAAGTGGAGTTCAATGACTACTGAAACTCTTCTGAATTTTTGTTTCTTTGGCAATGTCACACCACTTTATTAACACATGGAAAGAGTAGTGACTAGTAGTCTACAGATTAAAGAGGCCTATCAGGTGGCTCTAAACTGCCTTTGGCAGTGTGTGATGCATCTGGGGGTGGAGACTTACCGAGGTTATACCAAACGTCCATCTCACCACTCAGCATGCGGACCTCGATAATGGTTTGACCCAAGAAGTCATCAGACTCCTTCTTGAAGTGTTGTTTGACGCGGGACTTGATGTCATCGTCCTCATCCCACACACGCACTTTAATGCGGTCCGTGGCATTATGGCATTCACTGTACCAGAGAAAGAATAGGGAGTGTGTGAAAACACAAATACATATCCACACACACACATACACAGACACAGCTTGGAAATACATATATGGACATAGTGCCAGACCTTTCCCAAATACTTTTAAAGGTCATATGCTCCAGTGAATCTCAAACACTAGTTCACTCTTGTGGTCACACACAGACACTGTTTCCAAAGAAAACTGGTAGTTGGTCATTAAAACTGTCCAACAGTATGATCAGTGGTCCATAGGTCAAGAGTCCATTAACTGTTAATGGCTTTAAATAGAAATACATTTACGCACCATATAACTCTACACAGGATAACCTTTACAACACAATTATATATATTTTACATACTAAACATTCTGCTTAATGTGTTGCTTCCTTTTTCATTTTCAGGTTTGCTGACTCAAATTTAAATATATGAATCTAGGTGTGGCTGTTAGGGAGAGAACATATATTAATGAGTTAAATCCTAAAGCAGCCCAAAAAACTGCATTGAACAGCCCAAACACCTGTAGTGAACAGCCCAAAGCAATTGTATTGAAAGGCCAAAAACAACTGTATTGAACAGCCCAAAACAATGGTATTGAACAGCTCAAAACAACTGTAGTGAACATCCCAAAACAACTGTAGTGAATAGGCCAAACAACTATAGTAAACAGCCAAAAACAATTACATTGTACAGCCCAAAGCAACTGTATTGAACAGCCCAAAGCAACTGTATTGAACAGCCCAAAACAACTGTAGTGAACAGCACAAAACAACTATATTGAACAGCACAAAACAACTGTATTGAACAGACCCAAACAACTTTATTGAACAGTCCAAAACAACTGTAGTGAACATCCCAAACAAATGTATTGAACAGCCCCAAAGCAACTGTATTGAACAGCCTAAAACAACTGTAGTGAACAGTCCAAAGCAACTGTAGTGAACAGTCCAAAGCAACTGTAGTGAACAGTCCAAAACAACCCTATTGTACAGCCCAAACAACTGCAGTGAACATCCCAAAACAACTGTACTGAACAGGCCAAACAACTATAGTGAACAGCCAAAAACAAGTGTATTGTACAGCCCAAAACAACTGTACTGAACAGCCTAAAACAACTGTAGTGAATGACCCAAAATAACTATATTGAACTTCACAAAGCAACTGTAGTGAACAGCCCAAAGCAACTGTATTGCACAGCACAAAAGTACTGTAGTGAACAGCCAAAAACAACTTTATTGAACAGCCGAAAACACTGTATGGAACAGCCCAAAACAACTGTAGTGAACAGCTATTGTGATTCAACAGACGATGATGTATATTTTAAAGGGATGTTTCCTGTCAAAACTGACCTATTCCTAAACCAAACACTGTTCCTAACCCTAATCTTTCAGAGGAGTACACTGGCTGATCACTACAGAGTGGTGCTGGGACACTGTTCCTCATGTTTGTCTTCTCCTCCATTCTGATCTTTCTCTTCTAACATTCCCACTGTCTCTCTTCTGATCACCACTGTATGTAGAATCCCACATCTCCCAATCAGACTTAGCTCAGGCTCCACCCCTGTCTCCAAAGTTTTACCCGCACCTGGTTCAAACCACAGCATTTATTAACATTATAAAGTTTGCTTGATCAGAAAATGCTGTCACAAATCAACTTTACAGAAATCAACTTTCCAGAGAATCTGTGTCCAGACCCCTAATGACCAAACCAAGGTGTCAGTGGCAAACAAAACTCACTGAGAGCAGAAGGAAGAGACTTGTAGAGAAACTTGGAGAGGAACTGTCTCTGAAGGAGATCCTCCTCTAGTTGACACTGAATGGCAAACTAATAACACATAATAAATGAAGTTGCTTTTGCTTTTATCTATAACTTGCTATAAAATGTATGAGTAACTTAGAAGCCTTAAGAAATTAACAAATATTTGTCAGAGATTGTCAGATTAATCAGTAATGACCAATTCATAATTGTATTCAAAGTCTGCACAGCATCTCAAATTCGTACATGGAACTCAAATAAAAGCAGGTTCTGTACCCTCTACATATTAGTAGTTTTATAAGTCACAGAAATGACACCAACTCACAGGTCTCAGAAATGACAATTACTCACTCCTTGGCTCTCAAACAAGGACATATGTGGCATTTGTAAAGATACTAGACCAGTTCACACAGGTTCAGTTTAATACATTAATGTTTGAACTTGGAGTCATTCAACTAACACAAAGATACGAGGAACTGTGAAAGCAACTCCTGAGGAGCCCGACATTCACAACTCAGCTGAATAAATCCAGTGGGCTTTTTATTCTCTGGCCCTGAGAAAGCCAGTTAATCATGGCTGGTCATAGCTAGTCATAAAAGAACACTGCTAGGACTTACTGAGGAAGGTGAAGGTTTTTCAGTAGTTTGAAAAGTGGTGGGTTTTTTTTTTCAAAGGACAGAAGAGTAGGGACTGTTCAATCTGTTTTCCTGAGCAGCTTGTTGCAAAACTGAGCAGACTGCCTCTGTGAAAGATTACACCTTCTGCGAAGCCACCGGAAAAAAAGAAATAGTTCAGGGAGTTTCTCCTGACCAGAACCATTTGGACTGTAGCGAGCGAACTGACAAAGACAAACAGCCTCTGTTTATTGAAAGAAATATACAAATAATATATAAATAAAGGAGGATAGAGGTTATGAATCTTTAGAAAAATGAGAAAGAGAAAATAAAGTTCTCCCTCCTGCCACCAGATCCTATTATTTACTCACTATTCCCAAAGCTTATGTAAGCAGTTCATTTTAAGGGTACTTTGGCTAAAGTGTCCTTGCATTCTGATAGCTACCACAAACAGAGGGGCTCACAGACAAAACAGAGGCACCCAAGACTGAAACATTGGTTCAGAAATCAGAGTTGAGGAACTGGGCATATTAATCAACCAGGAAACTTCTGTACCGGGAGATGGTCCTCCCAGTGCACTGAATGTGAACCAACCCTAAGCACACATGTCTCTGAAGGGAATTGCAGCAAATATGAAAGGCATGTAGCTGCAGAAGAGAGAAATGAGACTAGATCCACTGACAGGTCCTTGGAGCGTAATGGGTTAAGCACAAATCTGAGAACAAACGAGAGACAGAGCGGGAGGGGCAGAGAGAGGGAGCAAGTTTCCCCTTCCTGTCAGCAGAAGGGCGGAGCTCCAGATGGAGAATCCTGCCAGGCACAACAATGCCTCCACCCAGCACACAACCTCCATCCAAGGATGGAGGAAAGATATCAGTGTGAGAAGGGTGTGGTGAGGCTGTATTGGTGCATGTTATTTACATGGGAAGAAGGCCATCTCAGTATGGATATGTTCTAGCATTAATTCTAGTAATAATATTCAATACTATACACTCACCATATCAGATAAATAATAAATACAGTGCATTTCAGTACGTATGTCTTTGTCTTGTTTATTTATATACCACGGACATTCAAATACCCACCATTCTCAAGGGCAGGATGCAGTACCCTCTCATTACTGAGAACAGGGGAGCTGGTGAAATGGCCACCCAGTTACAGCAACAGAAATGAGAAAATCCAGGACCGGGTTTGGATGTGAGGGCCAAGCTAGAATACCACAGCTTATAGCTCTGCTATAGAGGGCCATAACGGGACTGAATGAGAAGAGTAAAGACATTTCAGGCACCATCACCACTTAAGAGCTGAATTTATGAAGGAGAGTAGAGCAGAGTTTCAGAGACTGGACAAAAGGCTGGGGGAAAAGAATGAAGGAAATGATGTTCCCTGAAACCTGGTGCCACCTCCCACAGCACATACTTCAGAAGGCACATATAGACAGAGCGCACACAGAGGGCACATATAGAACAGAGCGCACACAGAGGGCACATATAGACAGAGCGCACACAGAGGGCACATATAGAACAGAGCGCACACAGAGGGCACATATAGAACAGAGCGCACACAGAGGGCACATATAGAACAGAGCGCACACAGGGCACATATAGAACAGAGCGCACACAGAGGGCACATATAGACAGAGCGCACACAGAGGGCACATATAGAACAGAGCGCACACAGAGGGCACATATAGACAGAGCGCACACAGAGGGCACATATAGAACAGAGCGCACACAGAGGGCACATGTAGAACAGAGCGCACACAGAGGGCACATATAGAACAGAGCGCACAGAGCGCACACAGAGGGCACATATAGACAGAGCGCACACAGAGGGCACATATAGGACAGAGCGCACACAGAGGGCACATATAGACAGAGCGCACACAGAGGGCACATATAGAACGGAGCGCACACAGAGGGCACATATAGAACAGAGCGCACACAGAGGGCACATATAGAACAGAGCGCACACAGAGGGCACATATAGAACAGAGCGCACACAGAGGGCGCATATAGACAGAGCGCACACAGAGGGCACATATAGAACAGAGCGCACACAGAGGGCACATATAGAACAGAGCGCACACAGAGGGCACATATAGAACAGAGCGCACACAGAGGGCACATATAGGACAGAGCGCACACAGAGGGCACATATAGGACAGAGCGCACACAGAGGGCACATATAGAACAGAGCGCACACAGAGGGCACATATTGAACAGAGCGCACACAGAGGGCACATATAGGACACAGCGCACACAGAGGGCACATATTGAACGGAGCGCACACAGAGGGCACATATAGAACGGAGCGCGCACAGAGGGCACATATAGGACGGAGCACGCACAGAGGGCACATATAGACAGAGCGCACACAGAGGGCACATATAGGACAGAGCGCACACAGAGGGCACATATAGGACAGAGCGCACACAGAGGGCACATATAGAACAGAGCGCACACAGAGGGCACATATAGACAGAGCGCACACAGAGGGCACATATAGAACAGAGCGCACACAGAGGGCACATATAGAACAGAGCGCACACAGAGGGCACATATAGAACAGAGCGCACACAGAGGGCACATATAGGACAGAGCGCACACAGAGGGCACATATAGGACAGAGCGCACACAGAGGGCACATATAGGACAGAGCGCACACAGAGGGCACATATAGAACAGAGCGCACACAGAGGGCACATATTGAACAGAGCGCACACAGAGGGCACATATAGGACAGAGCGCACACAGAGGGCACATATTGAACGGAGCGCACACAGAGGGCACATATAGAACGGAGCGCGCACAGAGGGCACATATAGGACGGAGCACGCACAGAGGGCACATATAGACAGAGCGCACACAGAGGGCACATATAGGACAGAGCGCACACAGAGGGCACATATAGGACAGAGCGCACACAGAGGGCACATATAGGACAGAGCGCACACAGAGGGCCCATATAGAACAGAGCGCACACAGAGGGCACATATAGAACAGAGCGCACACAGAGGGCACATATAGAACAGAGGATACATATAGAATGGGTATAAATACCCATCTCTCCCCATGCTTTCTATAGCACATTTTAGACATGCATCTCCCCATGTTTTCTTTGCTGAGGAAACAGTGCTGCAACTGAAAATGACAGTCCTTTCTACTACATTTACATAAATAAATACATAAATGCTGACAGCTCTCATTCAGTGCTGTCAGCATTTATGTATTTATTTATGTAAATGTTGATGAAAAAGACTTGTGATAAGGCAGGTACCCTATTGCTACCTGAGGCTTGTTCTCTGTTGCTGTCTATGGTGCTGATAAGCCCCATGTTGCTGTTCACGGTTCTGAAAAGGCACTGCTCATCACACTAAGACAAGCACTAGGTACACAGTACACAGTCCTTATGGAACGTGCAAGCAGCTATGTAATTCACTGTCCAAGGTTTCTCACCTGGAGGTCAATTTTGAGCTAATCAGCGGTGTGTGGTAATGAGAACCATTTCAGGTTAGTATTACTATAATAATAACTAATGGTAATAATAATAGCTTTTCAAATTGACTGAAGTTGCTCTAAAGGAAAGAAGAGTCTGGTTCCTTATCACGTAATAAAGTGTGCCCTGCTTTATAAAGAGGGCCATGCTTTATGTTCAGAATAGCTCTAGCCAATCAGAAAAGCTGTTATTCAAATCATAAACCATGAGTGACGCTCCTCATGCAGTGAGGCTGCTTCCTGTTTTGTGCGAATATGTTGAGGCATTCTACTCTTTAGTACTCTTTTAGTACTGGAGTTGTTTGTTCATGTATACATGTGGATGGACTGTGGTCATCGTCTCGTCCCTCAGGACTGTGGTCACCCTCTGGCCCCTCAGGACTTTGGTCACCCCCTGGCCCCTCAGGACTGTGGTCACCCCCTGGTTCTCCTTTTTAGTTCTGCTGCTACAGATAAACCTGTTGAAGCTGCATACTGACCACAGGAACCTCTACTGTATATGGACTGTTCATGTGTTGTTTATCTTTACATAACTAGCTACATAGTTCTGTTTTATTTGCACATTACTGTGGAGATGATGTCAAAACTGATGATGGCAAAACATCTAAGATGATTCCAGAAAATGTCCCAGTGCAGCCAGCGGAAGAACTGATGCTGCCACACCTACCCACCCACCCACCCCATCTACCCCAGTGGATGCAGAACCAGCTCTCTCACCATACACCCACCATCTAGAGTGAAGTGGATACATAAAGCATAAAGCATGGACTGTTTATTAGTTTGACTCATCAGTCTTAGTACCCCAAATGTTTCTTCATTCATTCCACCCATGGAGTTTTTCCTTGCCACTGTCTGGCTTGCTCATTAGGGACCTGGACCCTTACATTTGTGACGCTGCTTTGTAACAAAGCATTTTATAAAAAGTCCTCTATAAATGGTGAGGACTTGAGTGGTGGAATATTGGACACTTTTCAAAAGTGAAGAGCCACCACATTCCAATGATGTTTAAATCTGCTAGTATAAACCAGGAAACATGGAAAAACTTGGGATTTTTTTTTTTGAATAGCCATAGAGAGCTGCAGTCTTTTGTTTTTGTTTAGCAGTGAGTGTATAGTGACATTACTGCCTTGGGCCATGGGAGCACTAAAAGGTATCAGTGTTTCTGTTCACTCTGAGCAGCCATCACATCTAAAAACTCCCACAAAATGAGAATGTCAAACCGTCATACCATTATGGAGCCACATCATACCGTTATGGAGCCAGACCTCAGTTGGCAACGTTGGCCCAAAGTCCCAAAGGCCAGATTCAAGCTTTTTCCATATCCATATCCACATTCATATTCATATACATATTCATATCCATATGCTGGGAGGCATATAGTTTTTCCATAGCTGGGACCTATTCTGTGCAATTTACACCAAGTTATGTCTTTGTACTTTGGCCTTAAATACAAGTGGTTTCCAAATACAGCAAAGCACATGAGTTTTTGTTTTCTTTCTCGATGGTGCTAGCTGGAGTGTTGGTTAGCTTCTGCCCTACACATCAGACAATTTTACACCTGCGATTAAGACGCCCACTGTTTGGTCTCCTTGAGCACTCGCTTTTGTCATTGAGATTTAATCCTGTTCATGTGATGCGTCCTTTATTCTGTCCTCTCCCAAAACAGAAATGCTTTCCAGTAATTACAGTATTTGGAAGCGAGGGACAGGGAAAGGATTATGTTTATGAATGCACAGAATAAAACACGCACACATACACAGGCAGGAAGAAGAACAGGAGTCAGGAGGTGTGAGAGTAAAAGGCTGACACAGACAGAAAGCTGACCACAGCTGCCTCTAGGCAAACAATAACACACAGCCATGTGCTCACACTATACAAGCTGTCCATGCCTCGTAAGTGTTAAATACTGCACACAAGCACGCAACACTAAATCACTGTCACTGTGACAGTTTTGGGAAATGGCTACAGAGTAATATGTGTGCGAGTGTGTGTGTGTGCTTGTGCATTCATCCATGAGCCTGTGTGTGTGTGAGAGAGAGAGAGAGAAAGAGAGAGGGAGAGATAAAAAGAGAGACAGAATAGAGAGACAGAGAGATAGAGAGAGACAGAGAGAGAGAGAGAGAGAGAGAGAGAGAGAGAAAGAGACACATGCTAACCTCCATCTCCACCCACTGAGTTTCAGGTGTCTATTTTCTACACCACCTTTATTTTCTACACCACCTTTTTCATGGCTCCAGCATCCGCATTCAGCACAGACAAATCCATGGGAATTGCTTAGAATGTCTTTTGGTTACTCCTGCTTTGGGCAGACTGGCCCCAGTATCTGTCCTGTGCCAGTCTCCATTCTCATGAGCTCTGACCAGGGCAGCGTATGTGTGCATTGCATTGATTAGAGCCAGCTACTGCTGCCTTTCTCAGCAGACAGCAGCTCTGAGTCCAGGAGCTGGACGGAGCAGTGGGTGAAGGAAGAGTGGAGGTGGAGGAGGTGAAAATGGGGTTAGGAGGTGGGGGTAGCAGACACTGAAACCAAGCTGTGATCAATTCCAAAGGTGCCAGATGTTTCACCTTCCCAACTGTCATCAATATAAAATTACCCTGAGAGTCCTTCTCGTAAACCCATGGGAAAACAGAACATCAAACATTATTCTTTATGGGTCATGTGATGTAAAAAGCTCCACAAGCCAGCTATAAAAACATCAATGACCAAGCAATAGCAATCAATAGCCAATGTCATTAGCAAGATAACTTTGGAAGACGTTCCAACTAAACCTGTGGGATCCCTGGAGACTGGTGTACACACAAAGACCTAGAAATGAATACAGTTTCCATGGAAATAATTCTAATGATCATTTTCCAAAGATAATGTCAGTTTTGGTATTATAGGCATGTCCACTGAGAAAAAAACAACAGATGCTTAAAACCTTTTCCTCTTGATATACTACTAATGGATAATGTGAATTACTGTTATTGCCCAACGATATGGACAACACAAATGGAGATACTGAAAAAAAACCCTTTAAATCTAAGATTAGAATGGACAGACCAAGGTACATAAAGGACAAGTGTCTATTCTGTGAAAGAATGGGTCAGCAGTTGTTTTCTGATTAAACTCAGTAAACTCCGTCACGTTGCCTAGAGCTGCAGAACTCTGGGCTTACACTGGCTTACACTGGGCTGGAGTGATGAACCAGCACATGAATCTTCACACAGTATGAATCACAGTATGAATCTTCACACAGTATGAATCACAGTATGAATCTTCACACAGTATGGGTCACAGTATGAATCTTCACACAGTATGAATCACAGTATGAATCTTCACACAGTATGAATCACAGTATGAATCTTCACACAGTATGAATCACAGTATGAATCTTCACACAGTATGAATCACAGTATGAATCTTCACACAGTATGAATCACAGTATGAATCTTCACACAGTATGGGTCACAGTATGAATCTTCACACAGTATGGGTCACAGTATGAATCTTCACACAGTATGGGTCACAGTATGAATCTTCACACAGTATGAATCACAGTATGAATCTTCACACAGTATGGGTCACAGTATGAATCTTCACACAGTATGGGTCACAGTATGAATCTTCACACAGTATGGGTCACACAGTATCACCTCTGGAACCTCCTGAACCTCCTGCACACTTTGTTCTGCTGTTTGCTGCAGTTGTCCATATTCATCCGTTGGTCTCGTAATGCAGGCAGGTTGTTGAGGACATTATGCACAAAAGGCTCTCACTGAGCCTAAGGGAACACTCAAGACTTTTCTTACTAAATGAATGAATGAATGAATGAATGAAAGAACTTCTGAGCAGAGGCTCTGTGGGGCTGTAAACCAGCATTCCTATTGGCTTATTTAGTGAGTCACAGAAATGTCTGCCCTAGACACTTGATAAGGGGTTACCTTAAAATGTCAATAATAATAACAGCACAAATTCACAAAAATATGCACAAAGACAACCTATGAAGAAATGTTTGCCCACAGTGGCATCTTAATTATTCTGTGTATTCAGGTTCCTTTTGAAAAAGGTTATCCTTAGATAGATCCCAGCTGGCCTGCCTCTATCTGCCCTGCCTCCACCTACCTCCCCAAAGCCCCAGCACAGCGATCTAATATATATGAATGGAGGTGTGTGCCATGCTAATGCTTCACCCTAATGTGGTACCCAAATGATCACGAGGAGCCTTGGGGACATTCCAGGCAACACACCATCAGGAATATGAGGAGAAACGATCTACCTGCACACGGCCGACACCTGCGAGCCTCCGGCTGAGGCTGATATGGTGCCGAGCTCCTCATCTGCGGAAGCTGCGGTTAAATGGCCCGTTGTGATTACACGGCTGTCCAGTTAAAGGGCCGGAGTCGTTTAAGGTCATTTAAATGGATCATAAATCTCTCAGGGACCTGTTTGGGCAAAGTGAGAGGGATCTGAAGTGATCTGTTTGTGCTATTTTTGGAAATTATGTTTCTTTTATAAGGTGTTGGCGAAGCTGCTATATACTGCTGTCAAGGTTGTGACAAGTTTTGTCTCGGTGCTGCTCTTGAGAGCTCACACCAAACAAAATTTCATTTTTAACTGCTATATAAAAAAAACTGCATTGTGGGAAAGAAGACCAAGAGAGCTGCGGAGCTGCTAAAACAACCCCCACATACATACTTTATTTGAGGAAGTTATTTACATAAACATATTCGTAGCCCATCGGCCACCACACACACCACAGTTTTATTCATCCTCTAGCCCCTTTCTCAGTGAGTTTTCTGTGACCATTGCAAGCAATGACAGAGATGTGTGTAAAAGTCTGAGCAATGCTGCATCTGTGCTGGGTCTGTTAGACTGTATTAACACTGCGTCTGTGCTGGGTCTGTTAGACCTGTATTAACACTGTGTCTGTGTTGGGTCTGTTAGACCTGTATTAACACTGCGTCTGTGCTGGGTCTGTTAGACCTGTATTAACACTGCGTCTGTGCTGGGTCTGTTAGACCTGTATTAACACTGCGTCTGTGCTGGGTCTGTTAGACCTGTATTAACAGTGTGTCTGTGCTGGGTCTGTTAGACCTGTACTAACACTGTGTCTGTGCTGGGTCTGTTAGACCTGTACTAACACTGTGTCTGTGCTGGGTCTGTTAGACCTGTACTAACACTGTGTCTGTGCTGGGTCTGTTAGACCTGTACTAACACTGTGTCTGTGCTGGGTTTGTTAGACCTGTATTAACACTGCGTCTGTGCTGGGTCTGTTAGACCTGTATTAACAGTGTGTCTGTGCTGGGTCTGTTAGACCTGTACTAACACTGTGTCTGTGCTGGGTCTGTTAGACCTGTACTAACACTGTGTCTGTGCTGGGTCTGTTAGACCTGTACTAACACTGTGTCTGTGCTGGGTCTGTTAGACCTGTACTAACACTGTGTCTGTGCTGGGTCTGTTAGACCTGTACTAACACTGCGTCTGTGCTGGGTTTGTTAGACCTGTATTAACACTGCGTCTGTGCTGGGTCTGTTAGACCTGTATTAACACTGCGTCTGTGCTGGGTCTGTTAGACCTGTATTAACACTGCGTCTGTGCTGGGTCTGTTAGACCTGTATTAACACTGTGTCTGTGCTGGGTCTGTTAGACCTGTACTAACACTGTGTCTGTGCTGGGTCTGTTAGACCTGTATTAACACTGTGTCTGTGCTGGGTCTGTTAGACCTGTACTAACACTGTGTCTGTGCTGGGTCTGTTAGACCTGTACTAACACTGTGTCTGTGCTGGGTCTGCTAAATCTGCATCATCTTGGTACACACAACCATGTCACTCCTGTGTCAGTGCCTCTGCTGTCTTGAGAAGGGTCTGACTCTCAAATAACACCTGGAGCACAACGAACCTGAGGACACACACAGGATGATAAATTGCTGCCGACACATTGGTTGGCACACCGGGTGAAGCAGGCAGAGCAGAGTCCTAGCTACACAAGGTCATGGGTTCAGTTCTCAGGGAGAACACGTCCTGATATACATGCAGTCGTGTTGGAGGAAAGTGTTTGCTAAATGTTTTACAGGTGTACCTTGTAAAGTGGCCAGAGCACAGGTACAAGGTGGGTGCTTCTGGCAATGTGGCTTGTTTTGAACAAACAAGGAAGAGCTGACCTTTCATTGTCTCCTGTGTCATGGATTATCTACCTCCTGTGTCATGGTTTATCTTGTTTCCTGTATCATGGATTATCTCATCTCCTGTGTCATGGTTTATCTCGTCTCCTGTGTCATGGATTATCTCATCTCCTGTGTCATGGATTATCTCGTCTCCTGTGACATGGATTATCTCGTCTCCTGTGTCATGGTTTATCTCGTCTCCTGTGTCATGGTTTATCTCATCTCCTGTGTCATGGATTATCTCGTCTCCTGTGACATGGATTATC
Organism: Electrophorus electricus; assembly: GCF_041902795.1. Taxonomy (NCBI): domain Eukaryota; kingdom Metazoa; phylum Chordata; class Actinopteri; order Gymnotiformes; family Gymnotidae; genus Electrophorus; species Electrophorus electricus. The sequence continues at coordinate 27,305,982 of NC_137502.1, forward strand.
TCGTCTCCTGTGTCATGGTTTATCTCGTCTCCTGTGTCATGGATTATCTCATCTCCTGTGTCATGGATTATCTCGTCTCCTGTGACATGGATTATCTCGTCTCCTGTGTCATGGTTTATCTCGTCACCTGTGTCCTGGGATATCTGACACCTGAATCAACTTCCTTCACCATGCCCAGCAGATCCTTCAATAAGTTTCCAGAACAGTCACACATACGACGGTGAAGAGCAACTCACAACAAGAACTTCTCGTCCCAGACGGGGTTGAGGTTGCCGAAGATGGTTTTGGTTCTGCGCTTGGTCTTGCCCACCTGCACAGTGACGTAGGGGTCGCTGGAGCCTGTCTTGTCTTTGGCCTGCAGACCCTGGGCACACAGGACTGGAGGAAACAGAGCAGAGGACAAGCGAGAAAGACAACGAAAGGGTCAAGGGTGACTTAGTGCCCCTAATTAAAGCTTTTGAATGTTAACACACAATAATAAAGCAAAACTCTGCAGGATGATCACCCATGCAAATACTTCAGGATCTGTGTGTGTTTATTAATAATATTCACAAAGGCATTGAGAGTGTCAGAGAAAGACTCCAGCATTGTTTACTAGTCTGGAGCACTTCATGCGGCACCATAAAAGGACTGTGGGCACTTGGTGATTAAATATGAATGACTGAGGTGATTAATTATTCAGGGGACATATATCCTTGGGCTGGAAGAGATTGGAGCGATGTCACCAGCTGGGCGGAGCAGACAGTAAAGTCTGCAAGGTTTAGATAGCGAGAAAAACAGGTTGATTTAAGAAACCTGTATCATCACCGCATCTCCTCACAATAACATTGCATGCAAAATATAACAAAATAAGCAAAAGCACTATATCAGAAAACAATAAGTGCTACAGTGTTCAGTGAATTAACCGTAATACAAATTTCCATACGTGCAGGTTCAGTGGTCTTTTATATATTCCACAAAGAGATGAGTCTTGTACGTTTAAAGACTGCAAAGGACTCTGCTGTACAGACAGCCAGTGGAAGTTCGAACCACCATCTGGGAGCCAGGACAGAGAATAGACTCCATGCTTGTCTTGCATGAGATTTCCATGAGCATGGTGTTTCAATTCGAGCCATACTCGAGGTTTGAAGTACTCGAGGCACGGATCGGGCTTTGACCATTCACATCATGTATGAAGGGGCTGGTCAATTTTTGGCTTTGTAGGCGAACATTAAGGTTTTAAATCTGATGCATGCAGCTACTGGAAGCCAATGAAGTGAGCACAACAGTGGAGTGATGTGTGTGAACTTCAGAAGATTGAAAACCAGTCATCCTGCTGCATTCTGGACAAGTTGTAGAGGTCTGATGGCTCTCAGAGGAGGACCAACAAGTAGTGAGTTGCAGTAGTCAGTCTTTGAGTTGACAAGAGACTGCATAAGCGCCTGGGCATCTTAGAAAGTGCCGAATTCTTCATAAGTTTGAGAGGAAGGTGCTTTAGAGTGTGGCAGGAGTGAAGAACCCCAAATATGGTTTTCAATGTACCTCCTCTTCTCCAGTGAATGCAGTGCGATATCTAACAGGACTACCAGTGTAATTTTTTGAGTCCATATCTCATAGCACAGAAGAATGTTTTTAAATTACATCACCCATACCCTAACAAAGCACCACTTTCTTCTCCCCAATAGCAAAGCATTCTATCCCAGGTTGCTAGGAGTGGAGAGGTCTGGCCACTGCAGTAAAGGGCTTTCTCAGTGGGGGAAGGGACATGCTGTTGGTGTGAGTTATTCATGAGTCTGCATGAAGAAAATACATCAGCTTGTGGGAGCTTTTGGTGGGCACACTGTCTTCCATGTTAAAGGACCAGTGATCCAAAACTGTGGCAATTAATGAGTTAATAATTAATTTTAAAAAATGGTGTAATAATATTGCTACTTTAAAACAGTAATCTTTTATATTAGGATACAGATCAAAAAGTCTCAGTGAAGATGGGCATCTCTTACCTACGTCAGGCCCGGCGACCGCTGCCCACCCCACACAATAATATGAACTCTGGAGGTGTTGTTGCCATACTGAGGCAGGATCAATAGGCCCTGATGTTTATCCAATGAACGATAAATAAATCAGGAGCCCATCAACACATTCTAAAAATGGAGGACTTCGATTCGTCACAAAAGGTAGATGAAACCATGTGACCACCTCTGTTGTTGTGCTCTTTCTCCCACTTTCTCTCTTTCTGGTTCTCTCTCTCTCTTCCTCTCTCTCGCTGTTTCTCTCTGTGTCTCTCACACATATTGACACTTCTTCAGAAACGAAAGCTTAGCAGTAATTCACAGTGTCCACCATCCGAGTTGCAAAGTCACGGGGTGAGCTTGTGCGGACACATATCCTGGCACACAGACTCTGGTCTGGGTGTGTCACCCACTAGTGCTTTGATGTGTTTTAATTAGTTTTAATTCTATTGGTGCAATAAGCAGTCAGTGAAACCTCTCAGAAATCATGTGATCGATCATGTGACTGGCTCTGAATAACTACCACCTCATGTTCTACATAGTACACTGTCCCATAGAGTAGTAGCCAGGTCATATTTACCCGCAGGTTCATAAGAACATTTATTTTTTATTTTGCCTTTTGTCTGACTGAGGGCTGGCCTAGTTACCTGCTTTACTGAATAACACTCTGAAAAAAGGAGGATCTAGGACTAGATTATGGCTTCACCAAAGCATGACAGGGACAGGGCTGGAGGCCTCCTGGTTCTGTCCAGAAGCAGGGGACAAAGGCAGAGGACAGAGGCAGGAAACAGAGGCAAGAAGGGGACAGAGGGAGGGGACAGCATTCTCCTACTGCTGGAGGGCCCTGCATTTAAGGGTCCATCCATCTAACTGCTTTCATTGCATCACTGGGCCAAGAGCTTCATGTAAGTGTACAGAGGTAGTGGTCAGGAAATACACACCCCCACACACCCCCTGACCCCCACACACTCCTGACCCCCACACCCTCCTGACTCCCCAACCCCCACACACCCCTGACTCCCCCACACCCCTGTCCTGACCCCCCACACCCCCCTGACCCCCCACACCCCCTGACCCCAAACACTCCTGACCCCCCCACACCCCCTGACCCACACACCCCACTGACCCCCACACCCTCCTGACCCCCACACCCCGTGGCCCCCCTGACTCCCACACCCCACTGACCCCCACATACCCCTTGACCCCCTGACCCCCACTTCCACTCCACGACCCCCCCCGCCACACAGTGCAGTTACTGCAACCACAGCCACTGACCTGTGATGGCGATCTTGGCAGACCACTTTGACGTGCCCTCCAGCACGGCTTGCTTGGCACTCTTCAGGTGGGTGGAGAAGTCATCCTTGGAGAGCTGGAACATGTCCTGGATAACCTCGAACACTTCAGGGCGGTTCTTCTCACGGATCTTCATCCGCTCTTTCATGGCCATGATAATGTTTTGGGTCTTGTCCTCGGCACCATGCTTAGAACTCTTCTCCACTGCACCTGCAGGGGGCGACAAAGAGGGTGAATGTGAAGACAGGTGCTCATGCACAGAGCCACTGTGATTTAGGAGTCAGAGGAAAAGA
>NC_137502.1:27312055-27319555 GCF_041902795.1 Electrophorus electricus
AGAATATGAAAGGGACAGAGAAAAGAGGGAGAGAAGAAAGGAAGAGTGATAGTGCCAGAGGGAGGGAGAGAGAGGGAGAGAGAAAGACAGAAAGAGAAAAAGTGAGATACAGGTGCAGGATACATTGGTGAAGAAGAAAATAGTCAAACAAATGGAGGCAGAAGAAGAATGAGAACATGAGAGAGTTCAGGAGAACGTCTTCACCGTGAGAAAGTGTGAGTTTAGGGGAACGTCTTCACCATGAGAAAGTGTGAGAGTTTAGGGGAATGTCTTCACCGTGAGAAAGTGTGAGTTTAGGGGAACGTCTTCACCGTGAGAAAGTGTGAGTTTATGGGAACGTCTTCACCGTGAGAAAGTGTGAGAGTTTAGGGGAACGTCTTCACCGTGAGAAAGTGTGAGAGTTTAGGGGAATGTCTTCACCGTGAGAAAGTGTGAGTTTAGGGGAACGTCTTCACCGTGAGAAAGTGTGAGAGTTTAGGGGAACGTCTTCACCGTGAGAAAGTGTGAGTTTAGGGGAACGTCTTCACCGTGAGAAAGTGTGAGTTTTGGGGTACGTCTTCACCGCGTGAGAATTTAGGGGAACGTCTTCACCGGGAGAAAGTGTGAGAGTTTAGGGGAACGTCTTCACCACGAGAAAGTGTGAGACTTTAGGGGAACGTCTTCACCACGAGAAAGTGTGAGAGTTCGGAGGAACATCTTCACAGCGAGAAAGTGTGAGCGTTTAGGGGAACGTCTTCACCGTGAGAAAGTGTGAGAGTTCGGAGGAACGTCTTCACCACGAGAAAGTGTGAGACTTTAGGGGAACGTCTTCACCAGGAGAAAGTGTGGGAGTTTAGGGGAATGTCTTCACCACGAGAAAGTGTGAGAGTTCAGAGGAACGTCTTCACCGCGAGAAAGTGTGAGAGTTCAGAGGAACGTCTTCACCGCGAGAAAGTGTGAGAGTTTAGGGGAACGTCTTCACCATGAGAAAGTGTGAGAGTTCGGAGGAACGTCTTCACTGCGAGAAAGTGTGAGAGTTTAGGGGAACGTCTTCACCGCGAGAAAGTGTGAGAGTTCGGAGGAACGTCTTCACCGCGAGAAAGTATGAGAGTTCGGAGGAACGTCTTCACCGCGAGAAAGTGTGAGAGTTTATGGGAACGTCTTCACCGCGAGAAAGCGTGAGAGTTCGGAGGAACGTCTTCACCACGAGAAAGTATGAGAATTCAGAGGAACGTCTTCACCATGAAATCGTGTGAGAATTCAGAGGAACGTGTTCACCGTGAGAACGTGTGAGAATTCAGAGGAATGTCTTCACCGTGAGATTGTGTGAGAATTCAGAAGAACGTCTTCACTGTGAGATTATGTGAGAATTCAGAGGAACGTCTTCACCGCGAGAAAGTGTGAGAATTCAGAGGAACATCTTCACCGTTAGATCATGTGAGAATTCAGAGGAACGTGTTCACCGTGAGAATGTGTGAGAATTCAGAGGAACGTCTTCACCATGAGAACGTGTGTATGAATCACTCTGGCTTCAGAGCCTAACTGCATTATGGCTTTGAAACAGCACACAAGCTCAGAGGTTTTGTTAACAGGCAGTAAAACAGGCAGTAGCCATAAAACTCCAACTAAATCACTATTTAAACCACTATCAATGCATCGGGATAAAATGAAAACAGTATGATTGACAATTTAACTTCTTTTAAGAAGTTAAATTAAATCAACATCTACATTCATTCCAAAGCTCTCAAATACAACACACCTACATGCAGAACAATCTTCTGGGCCTCAACGCAGATGTATTACTGAATCCCAGGGTTTACATACACTGACCCATCAATCATGAGAAGCTGAGACTGTGTCCTTCTCTGAGGAGGTACTGGGTTATTGGCCTGTTTTATTTTCCAGTTTACTCGTGTGGTCATTTACCAGCGTTCTCCCTTCTAAACTGATCAGAGGGTCAGTACTGAGCTCAACGTGATGGACATTTTATGTTTCTTACGTTTCTTAAACCCAGTAAAATTTGACGAGAATGTCAGAAGATTTAACAGTGGGTTTGGTTCAAGCTCTTTCTTAAAAAGCATACATTCTGCTGAGTTTATTTAGAAACACCTCTGCCCTTAAAGTCATTTGAGTAATTTAAGTTCAGTGTAAATGAAGCGGCTCTTTGTCCTGTATGCGTGTTGTAGGCTAACTCTCAGGTTATCCCATAATATGCCATCAGTGACACTTAAAGAAGAACTCATGTACCCATTTTGATTCTGAATGTACAGACCGAGAGAGAGAAAGAGAGAGAGAGAGAGAGAGAGAGAGAGCGAAGGTGGGGGAGAGAGGTGGGAGAGAGAGAGAGATAGACAGAGAGAGAGGGAGGGAAAGAAAGAAAGAAAGAAAGAAAGAAAGAAAGAAAGAAAGAAAGAAAGAAAGAAAGAAAGAGGGAATTCCTTTTCTTTCTCTCCCTTTTCTGTGTCTGCAATTAAAATGTAAATGTGCTGTGAGCTGCTGTCAGATGAGGCCATCTGTTCTACACTATGGTGATGGTCTAAATGACCTATGGAAGCACAACAGGACCAAATTCTTGGAGAACCAGTAAGCAATATCTATCATTAAAATAAATTACAGAGTTAACATAAATGATGAACAATAAATAATCCACTTTCACTCTTCGTTGTGTCTCATTCTCATTCTCAACTTTCTCACTTGAGCTTTGGCCTGCACGAAAAGATAATGAATCACTTTCTATTCAGAGTTTGATTTGTTGGATACGGATTACTCTGTTTGGTTCTCAAAACGTGGCTGGATGTCATCCAGACCTCTGCAGTCCTCATCAAGGCGTGGTATTTCAAAATCTACTTCCAACTCTAATACACCTGTTTTACATTTTAACGAGCTGAAGAATGTGTGTGATGTGTTTATGTGTGTGGGTGTCTGTGCGTATAGCAATCAGATACAAACAATAAGTAATTATAATAAATCATATTAATAATGAACTCCAGTGGTAGTAACAGTAATTGTGGGGTTTTGAGTTTCTCTGGCAGCTGTTTGGCAACCGCTGAGATGAGATGAAATCCTACAACAATGCGTCACAACTCTCCTGCTTCTCAGAATGCTGATCCTAGACCTGCTTTTATCTTGAGTAATATGACCACCCGGCTGTTGAAAGCCTGATCTGAGATCTACACTCTTACAATTGATAAATACGGCTCACTATCGTCATGGTGCCCACTCGCTCATGGTTGACGTCTAGATCTATGTGATTATCCATCATGCACTCGACATGGCTGCACTTAAAAGGTAATGCCTTAAGCCAGAGCTACACACCTAGACTTTAAACAGCTAGAATCATTCTAGCAAGAGTTTGAAAGCCATTGACCCGGTTTGGCTCGGTCTGGCTCGAGGTACTCATCTGGAAATGATGAATCGATCGTGAATGTCATGTCCGTGATTGGTTGCGTTAAACACTTTTGTTAAAAGTCTTCTGCGGTTCTGTGACCGTGTTCTTCCCCAGCTGACTCCTGCCTTTCTGGTGCGAGTCCTATCTAATGGACCCTCTCCCTCTCCATACAGCAGATAACGCTTCACCATCTGCTCAGCCTACTTCCAGCCTGCTGGATTAACGACACCAGCAAGGCACCTACTCTCACTCAGCTACCGCCAGACTATTTGCTACAGTAAAACCGTTTGGCAGATGTTGAGAGGCTGGCTAGCAACTTCATATTAAACCATATTCTATCACATATATTAACCATATTCTGTCATCTGTATTAAACCATATTATATCCAGTTTGAAGTGTTGTTCACTGCAGCACAACTGTTGCCAAAGCAGCTCTCTGCTCAGTTGAGACTGGCAACACCAAACATGCAATAACACATTTGCTGACTACAGCGTTTTATTTTTCAACAGAGGGAAACAAAAAGGTTTGCATGAAAGAAAAGCGTTATTAATAAAGAATATTAATGTATTAATATTAATGTTATTAATAAGGAATATTAGGTTCCATGAGACTTCCAGGAGTAACAAAACTTCCCTTTGTTTCTGGAAAAAGGAGGAAGGTTTATTTTATTGAAAAACCCAAGTTCTGAAGTAGGTTATGTTGTTCTATATTATGCAGAAATGGGATCTTCTCTGTCACTTTGAATGCTTTTTTACCACATTACCATAAAGAGGAAGGTCTTGGTTTTTTGGTGATACCAATTTCATCTTTGTGCTTGTTTTTAAAAAATCCTCCTTTAAACTTTGCGCTTGCACGTCTCTTGACACTGGAGTAGTAAAACACTCAGAGATGAATCACTGAATTGTCTCTTTCTGGTCCTTTGTGGTTGTATATAAGCAATTTTCCTGACATGAATTCATTTAGTGTAGCTTTCCTATGTTTGATTAAAGTTTACTGAGATGATGCCAATTACATCCTCATCCTGAGGTTATAGATACAGCATCACTGTAATCCTGAAAGACTTCATTACACATCCACTGAATTTAAAGACACTCACCCTGGAAATGGATGTCCAGTACAAACAAACCCAGGAATGCCTGTCAAATCCAAACCATCCTCAAACTGCCTTTCTAGTCCAAACAAACCCAGAATTCCCTACCCAGACTAAACAAACCCTGAATTCCCTACCCAGACTAAACAAACCTGATCAGTCCAAACAAATGCTAGCATGACTGATCCAATACCCAGCCTTCATCATCAGGAAGTTTAGAATCAGTCTGCCATGAGTCAGGCTGCCTTGAATCAATCTGTCCTGAGTCAATCTAGCTGGAGTCAGTCTACATTGAGTCAGTCTGCCTTGAGTCAGTTTACCTTGAATAAACTTGCATTGAATCAGTCTATCTTGAGTCTATCTTCACTGAGTCAGTCTTTGTTGAGTCAGTCTTCATCAAGGTTTTTACCTCACGGCAACTTTAACACTCTTATTTATTCATCGGCTTCATCTGGCTGCAATGCTGAAAGTGAGGGATAGATGTCAGCAGAACAGAGCAGTAATTCTCCTTCTATTGATTAAGGCTCTGTCCTCCTTTCATTGATTAAGGCTCTGTTCTCCTCTCTCACCATGCCAACTCTACTGCAGAAACCAAAGTGCTGTTGTATAATTAAGAGCGGAGTCTCTGAGACCTGAGGGACTCGATCTGGGATCCCTCCGCCCGGCTGTCTGGAGGTGACGTGGGCTTCTGCGCTCAAAGGACAGACTGTGGAGTTATTCAAAATTTTTACTGTCATATTAGTCTTTAAGTGAAGTGTATTGTACAAGCTTAACTGACTCGAGGCTTCAGTTTTTTTTATTTTATTTCATATTTTTGTTTATTAACTCCTCTCCGGTTGGATGACTGGTTGCTGCTACGTATGGAAAATCTCTCATTTGTCACTCTTCACTGAAAGTTTGTCCTCCCCCTATGTCCAACAGCCTGTGGTGTAAACAGAGGTGCTTTGAACAGCACTAGTGAAAAGGCTGATAACCTGTATGTGGATTATCAGTACATTTTGCAAGTATTTTATTATTACAAAAAAGCTTGACCTGTACACAGCATTGTTACTGGTGTGAGCAATACCATACAGAAACACAACGTGCTGAATTGCAAATACTGGATATTGACAATTGTGCACAACATAACGTTTTCACGTGCATATAGGTGTGCATGCACCCAAATCACAGTGAGATTGGCACTTGTGCACATTACATTAGTGACACACAGACGCTCTCCATTAAATAGTGATGGGCTATTTGTGTGTGTGTGTGTGCGTGTGTTTGTAGTACTTACGAGATCCTCGTTGTTCAGGGTGGATCTGGTCACAAGTGCAAATGAAATGCCTGCCTTTCGAGCAGCCAAAGTCTGGTGAGACAAAAGAGAATCACTTATGAAACAGGAAGGAGTGGATAGAGGACAGGACCAGTCAGACAGCTGCCACCAGTCAACCAGCTCTGACACGCTGTGCATGAGTTCAGTGCACCTGCACCAGTAAGCAGAGCACTGGTGCAGCGTGGGACCAACCATGTTTAACATGGTGTCTCATCAGAGCAAAACATTCTACTAAACTCCTTTTGAGAGAAGTGTTTTCTGTCTAGTCTATATTCATGTTACACTGTTTCATTACAGTAGCACAATGTTAGGATCGTGAACCTTTCTGAGTCATTAATGAATTCATGTATTTTCTGACCAATAACTATAACCCCTGGCCCCAATGGTTATAACACCTCATGCCCTGCTGCTTGTTAGAGGAGATAAAAACAGAGGAAGCTGAATGACCACTCAAAACCCTCACATGTGACTCCAGATTTTAAAACCTTCATGTGTGAATCCAGACTCTAAAATCCTCAAATGTGACTCCAGATTCTAAAATCCTCACGTGTGACTCCAGGCTCTAAAACCCTCACATGTGACCCCACACTCTAAAATCCTCACATGTGACTCCAGGCTCTAAAACCCTCACATATGACTCCACACTCTAAAACCCTCACGTGTGACTCCACACTCTAAAATCCTCACATGTGACTCCAGGCTCTAAAACTCTCGTGTGCAACTCCAGATTCTAAAAGCTGCTAAATAAGCTATTAGTGATGCATTAAGATGCTTTAATTTCATTAGTAGAGCAGGACCAAGGCAAGGCAGATACTTACCAAAGCCTTCGCCATTCGGTGAGGAAGATGGGAGAGAAAACACAGAGAAGGCTGGATTAATGAGAGAAAGTGTGGACAGGGCAGAGCAGACCAAGCATTTGGTGTACTGGTGGCCATGTCTGCTGCCATGCCATAGAGTGACTGAGTTTCTCAGGAGCAGAGGATGCATGTCTCTTACGCAGATCCTTTAAGACTGTCCTCCGCTGAGCTGCTTAATTCATGCATTACATATCAAGTTTCACTCATGCTTTTTAAAATGAATTGTCCTTTTTCGTGAATCTCAGAAATGAGGGCCTGTGTAATATTTCTGCAGTCTGCTGCTTCTGCACGTTTGACAACTACAAACAGACGAAGCACGTGTTCACGTGAAGTCACCTACTGAACACTGAGCACACCTATACATGGAGTTTTATGACTGCTGAAGAGAGAGAGAGGGGGACAAAGAGACGAAGAGAGGAAAGGAGAGAGAGAGGGAGAGGGAGAAAGAGAGAGAGAGGAGATGGAGAGAGAGAAAAAGAAAGAGAAAGGAGAGAGAGAGAGAGAGAGGGAAGGAGAGAGGAAGGTGGGGACACAGATCAAGGTGGTGGGCAGTAAACCACTGTGGAGTTGTGCAGGGAACAGAACGGAGATGCCGGCCCGACAGCTGACAGTCCTGGATTTGTCTTTACCATTTAGCGCCTGCTGTAAGAGCCAATCATGGTAAAGACCTGGAGGGTTTAAAGGTGCCTGTAAGCAGGGGGAGATGTGGGGGCAGGGGACGTCCCACCTGTACATGAACTCCGTGTGTTTATGTACGTTTTCAGGGGTCAGCATGCACCGGAGTGGCTGAGGGTTGCTGCAGGCAATGCGGTGAAAGGAGTGTGCGGATGTGCCAGGCTAGATATACTCTTATGATAGGTGGCAGCCCGA
>NC_137502.1:27324555-27349555 GCF_041902795.1 Electrophorus electricus
ACTGGGCATGTTACTCAATGTCGGACTTTTTTAGGTTTGTGACGTTGTCAGTCAGTCATGTACATTATGATGTTGGTAGTGGTAATTTGGGGTGAGATCATACTGTTAAAAGCTCCATTAATCACTACATGCAGAAGCCGAGTGTCCAGACAGGACAACAGCTGTGTATGTAAAAGCCTACAGGGGAGTTAAGTGTATTGGACCAGAACCAATACTGAACCAGTCCCAGAGAGAACAGAACCAGTCTCAGAAAGGCAGCCTTGAAAGCAGGTGGGTTTTGAAATCATCCACGTGCCAAAAGGCTAACGTTCATCATTAGATTTTGAAGCTCCTGTCATTTTCAGGTCAAATGCTGAAATATTTTTCAGAAGCTAATAGCACTCACAATACCCTCATACATGTCCGATGAAGCACAGTGTCAGGGCATGACCAGCTGTTATAAAGGCACATTGTCCAAAAAATGTCGATCTGTGATCCACAAAAAATGTGTAAAAGTTCCATAATGGCTTCACAAGCAAATCTATGAAACACGACTTGCACCAAAGAAATATCTCCAGAGTGTAATAGCACAGAGCAGATGTTGTATAGTTTTTATTGGCTAAAATATTGAATTGCAGTGTGAGTGATGTTATGATAGTATTCTAGGGGAAGCCGTGTAGGTTTCCATGTTATCTTAAAGCAGTTGGCTCTTCCTCATGTGGATGGTTTCAGCTTCCACCTTCTTCCTTTACATGGGTGGTGACTTTCTCCTCCAGCTCCTGCCGTTTCTTTGACCAAAGCAAAGACCCCTCTGCACAAGGTCAAGAGGTCACAAGCTCCACCCCTCCTCTTACTGATCTGGTTCTTAAGCCTCCAGGGCCCTTTTTTCTTGCAGTTGACTAATGCAGGTTCATTAATGCAGTGCTGCTGAGTAGTACACATCACCCTGGACAAAGAGAGAATCTGTGCAATAGAGTTTGTGATTGTAAGAGTTAATCATGTCCATTGCCATCACTGTAGCTGAGGAAAAACAGAACAAATGAAACTGAATCAGAACAGCGGTGTGTGCAACAGTACTGGTCTTGCATGCATCTAGTGTGTCTGATGGAAGGTGATGGGTTAAGGCAAACTATTGCCAGTGGAAAATCAATCAAAAAGCATTTCACTATGTTAATGGATTAGTAGCCTATGGGCCAAAAAGGACTCTAATCTGCCATGGCCACTCAGCTGTACCTGTTGGAATGAACTGTTTATGTGCAAGTGGTTCATGTTTATAATGTGATCTGGAAGCATCCTTCTGTAATCGCTAACGCCACAAGCATACAGATCAAGTACATTCAACTGTGTGGCATTATATCATGAAGACCAGGCATTAAGAAAGAACCACTGGTTTCCAACAAAAATGCAACATCATATGAGAGATCACAGTGAAAAGAGAATAGTGTAGAAATAGTGTAGAAATAGTGTCAAAACGAAGCAACTGGACACTGTGCTGTTTCTTCAGAAAACCCACAAGAGCCACAAAACAAGACTGTAATAAATATTCTATGCAGGATTGGTCTGGTTAGCCCTTGGCCTTGGGAGCTTCAATAAGCTTGTGAATACTGTACTGTAGTGGTGGAGAGAAGACTTGGCAAAATGAGCAAATCTCCCAAGACCTTCCTGCAAAAGGTCTTTAAACCCTGTTTTTAATGCAGCTGACCTGACAGACAGCATCCACAATACTGAACAATTTCACTTCTCCTTCCACCTCCCTGTCTTTGTTTGTCTGTCTTTCTCTCTCTCTCTCTCTCTCTTACGATTTGTCTCTCTTTCTAGGTACATCTGTGAATGAGCAACTTTTTTTTTTATCTTAAGTTACTGAAAAGGACCAAACTGGAAATAAAAGAGAACTGTTACCAGAAACCAAGAGATCAATATCCAAGTGTCCAATCTCTTTCTTGCACTCCACAGTGAATGATTCCCAAAACCTCAGGGTTTAGCATTAATCCTATTAGGATTCAAACTATCTTGAAATTGGATTTAAACAAAGTATACGTACTCATTATAATAATTTATAGCCAATTAATAGATAAAGTAATTACCCATGTAATTCATAATATTTAGATTTGAAATGAATAAACCAAAGCTTGGACCTTTAGTTTCAAATTCAGCCCGCAGTCAAAAAAAAAAAAATGCTTGAAATTGAACGTATGTATTTGAACAAAGATGATAAATCCTGAGTGAACTGCATTACCTACTCCTTCAGTTAGTCCTGGGGGTGGACAGAATTGCAATTTAATCACCATGCAGTCATTATTGCTAAATGAACATCTACATATGAAAATCAGCTTTTGAAGAGTTAAAAACTGTGAGCACAGGAGAGTTTTATTATGATTCTTTCGTTGCTCTAAAATGGAAATTGACTAATTATTGGGTGCTTAACGAGTTAACTTGAGTGTATCAGACCAAGCTGTGCCATGCTATGGCCTTCCAGCCTGGGATTTGGGAGCTGTATTCCAGCACTTCCTGCCAGGGCACAGAGGGACCAGTGTGAATACACTTTTCACATCTAGGTCAAGAACTTGTGTAGAGTGAGCAAGGCAAGGCAGAACTTCCCCCCATGCTCTGCTCATGTGTAATAAATTCTTCACCTATCAAGTTCTCTACCATTTGCCTCTACAATGAGCCAAAAATGTATAGTTCGCTGTTTTTACATGCTGAGTCGTTAGCCAGCACTTGCTTGCAGATACTTCCTTTGATTGAGCAACACTTTCATCTGGTAATTAGCCACCAGACTGCAGGACAGATGAGCTTTCCTGGTATGAATCTCGAAATCAACATCATAGGAATGTTGCAAGACAACTGAATAGAATGAGTGGGTCTGCACTACTGTTGTTAAGTCTATTTTTATATTCGATCAGTACTGTTTGTGAAACCATTCATCTGTGGATTGGAAACCCTGACTGACAATGAGACCAGATAAAGAATCAATCAACATCTGTAAGAATGTACCTCAATATCAGAAAACTCAGTATAACCTGAAAATCAAACAGTGATTACTGTTTAACCTTTCCAAAATTTCTACACAATCTGATCTTAACAGCATTACAGAACCAGTCATAATCTATGTATGTAATTTAATAATCTCTAGGAATCAGATTTTAACCCTTTATGGGGATCTATTGTCTCTATTGTCTGTCTGCTTTCATTAATACATCCTAACATTCCCACCCTGGCCCATACCCCACCATATTTACACCAGGAAAATTGCTAAATTCCTAAAACAAGAGGGACTCTCCATTAAAGTCATTATCACAGGTCCATTGTCTTTATGACATCATAAAAATAGCATGCACAAACAGTTTTAACACAAAATGGAACAAATGATGTGACATTAGCAAACCCATACCTCCAGCAAGAATCTGCTGCTCCAGTTCAGCCATCTGCTTCCTGTATGCCCTTAGGGCCGCCTCTTTAAAGGTGGGCCGAATTCTCCTCTTGGGGGCCGGCTGGTCCACTGCTACGGGAGTTTCGGTGACGTTTCTGTTCTCATCTTCCTGAGGCGTAGTCTCTTTCTGCTCATCTGCTGCTTGGGTCTGTGCACTGTCCTGTGACTCTGCCTCCACATCTTCTTCCACGTCTTCTGCTGGTTCAACGATTTCATCAATGTACTCGACCACGGCCTCATACTCCACTGTGTCCTCCATCATCTGGTTGTCGTCACTGTATTCTTCGTCATACTGCTCATCAAGGCTGCAGTCGTATTCCAAAACCAGGTTCCCTTCTTGCGAAATGTCATATTCTTGACAGACTTCATAGTCTTCGTCTTGGTACTGTTCCTCTACCTCATTGGCGTTAGTTCTGTTCTCCAGATTGGCCAGCACTTGCTCCATCACTTCAACATAATGTGTCTCACTGTCCACAGGTTGCTCATTAACTTTTTCCTCTTCATCCGCTTTGTAGTAGAATGGTTCCGTGTAGACGTCAGAGTCAATGGTGGTGCTGGAATCATTGGCTGTTGACTGGGACATGGATCTGAAACGGCCCATGAAAGAGGACGTGCTAGGCTCTTCAGCAGGGGCACTGGTGCTTTGGGAGCCTTTATTCCAGACAACTTCTAAAGCCGATTTGGCTCTTTGCAAGGTAGACCCGAAACCTCCAAAGCTGAAGGTTTTCTCAGACAGGTCTATGCTCAGCCTGCTGCTCCACGATTTTGGGACCTCTTCCACCTTTTCGGTTCTGATCTCACTCTGGCTGCGGTACATAGCAGAAGACTTCTGGTTTTGCTGAAAGTGATTTCCCTTGACCTCATGTCGTTGCAACGTCTGTGGGGCTGACTCTGGTTTGATGTGGCCTTTAGACTTTGTCTTTGGTTTCTTTTCTGGTTTAGGCTCTGGCACAGGTGATAGCACAGGTGATGGTACAAGTATGGGTTCTATCACAGCTTCAATTACAGGTTCTGTTTCAGGTTCTAGCTCAGGTTCAGGTGGTGGTTGGGGTTCTTCTTTGGGTTCAGGCTGAGGTTTTAACTCAGGTTCAAGGAGAGATTCAGCCTCCATGTCAACTTCTTGGGTTGTCTCAGGTGTGCTGTCAAATGTCAGGAAGGTCTCACCCTCAAACTGCAAATCCACCTCAAGGCATTTTGTAATTTTTTCAGGGAAACCAGGGTTAGCAGCAGGGTCAAATGGGCTACTGATCTCTGAAACTAAATTTTGTTCAGTTGAGGCATCTAAGCCTGAGTCAGCACCTTGTTCAAGGTGATGCCAGTCTTTCCAAGGTGAGAGGTCACCTTGCAGAGAGAGCTGAGATCCACTATAGTGACTTCTGTCCCCTGATATACATACCACACCGTTACTGACACCACTGTCAATGGTCTCTGTGGTTTCAACTTCATTGTGTTCCACGTATGGAGGGTTGTCCTGACTGAAGATTTGACTGGGTGGACTTGCATACCAGGAAGAAGCCATGTCTTCCTGTTTGCGTTGCCAGAGCTCCTGATCTGAAGAAGAGAGCAGGGAACATCCGTTGACTCTGCTGAAGTACTGGCTCTCAGAGAAGTCCTCAGAGTACGACTGGCACAGTTTGGAGCAGTCCGATTCGGAGCGACTGAGTTTGGGTGTGGAGTAGTCACTCTGGGAGAGCCATCCAGGAGTTATATCAGAATAGTAAGATTTGTTTTGCTTGTCATCATAAGCAACATCGTCAGCGTAATGCACAGAGTACGCAGTGTCATCTGCAGACCGCCTGTGATCGTGGGCCTTTTTTTTGTCTGACTTCATTTTCTGAGGTGGTTTGGAGACAATTGCATATTTGTTTTTGTTTAACTCATCCAGCTCTTTATCGCTATCCATTGAGTCCCAGTCCTCACTCTCTGCCTTGTCTTTGGAGGCAGCTTTAATGTCCATGCTTTCATATGTCTGGGAAGAGCTCATTCCCTTATCCTTTTTGTCTTTGGACTCATGTGCAAGACTGTCGGTCGAAATGGATATTCCAGTGCCTTTAAGCTTATAACATTTTTTCAAAACTAAATCCCTGTCTTGGGGAGTTGAAAAAATAACTAGGATAGGGCGAGGTTTAGCATTTAGACATTCTCTCTGCTGCCCTAACCGATAGGCAAGTTCAATTTTAAGTGTCTTCTGTGCTTCAACAAAACCCATTTTCTCTTTCAAAATCTGATAAATGAGTTCCTCTGTTCTCTCAAACTTCTCCTCAGGCACATGCAGGAATCTCAAAGTAGCTTTGTTGGTCTGGTGGCTAATCTGTCTAATGTAGTCATGGATATCTCGAGTCTCTCTCCTGGACTGCACAAATCCAGAGCGAAGCTGCTCAATTTCACTCTGCACCACCTCCACACTGCTGGAGATCTCATCGATAGAGCTTTTGAGAGCATTAACATGCCCCCTCAGCTCTGAAAGCTCTGACTCAATCTGGCTGATTCCCTGAAGCTCTTTAAAGATCATCTCCATGACATCCTGGGTCTGACTAATACAACCTGTGGAGCTGGATCCTGGCTCCAGGGTTTTCTGTTGCCGTGCAGCTCGATCCAGAGACTTGCTCCGGATGCCCAGAGTCTTCCTCCAGTTGCTGGCCTCTGAATCCGAAGAGACACATTCCTGGCTCTTCTTCCATTTCCTCAGCTTTTTCAGGGCACCTAGTCTGAGCGTGTGCAGACTGGTGCGTTCTCCTCGCTCACCCTCTGAACTGCCATCAGAGGGCGCCAAACTAATCATACTCTTTCTGTTCCTTCTCACTGGCATGGTGTAAGCTTTTTGTTCATCGAACCTATGGACAAGTTTCGCCTCGTTTAGAGAGTCAGAGTAAGTACTATTAATAGATAATATTTCGTGAAATTCATTATTGTTCAATGGGAGAGCGTTCTTTTGGAGTCCATTAGCAATTGCAACACGGTAACTGAACGTGGGAGAAAGAGAAGAGCTGTTGTTTTTACTGTCGTCTTCATCAAGAGATAAGTTGCGTGCCGATGAGCATCTAGATATCTTCTTAACTGTGCTTTTCAGGCTGGTGGAAAGATTCGTGTTGGTATTCCGAGCGTGCAGGTCGGTGGACGAGTTACGGTCTTTTTTGTTTTCGCTACTCTCTTTCTTCTTAGTGGGATTTGCCAGTTTCTTTGTAAACATTCCTTTGCAAATCCTAGAAATGTAAGACGATAGCTTCTTTAGACGGGCGGAAACCATGGAGAGCAATATTTCATCGTGTTCTCACCACTCCAAATGAAGTGAAGCAGAACTGGTTTCAAATCCAGTGGTTATCAACAACGAGCAGGCAAAAAGCACATGAGAATTTTGAAAGTCAACCCTGAGGGATGGAAATGAAAAGGTCTAGAGAAAAGCTGCCCGTAGAAGCAATCGTGCCAATCCAAAAATTTTGTTCATCCTTAAAGTGGAAAACATCCAAGTGCTTTCTTCACATATGTTGTCATTTTTCTGGAAAATGAAGTAAAATATCATGTTACATACAATAAATGTATCATAAAGCATGCATTTATTAAAATCAAGAGTTAATTTACAATATTTGATCATATTGCCGAATTGGCAGCTCATTCAGATTAATACAAATATAATGTATTAGATACTGTGTGTTCTTCCTTGGATATATGAAATCTGAATGAAGACATGTAAAATTTAGAGACAAGAATGCAAACACAGTTATGCAGTTTCATCTAGAGCAGAGATTTCTTGTAGCTAGTTTACAGTTTTGTTTTTTTTCTGTTCAATGGCCATCCAGACTCCTGGATTTTGTGTAATTTCCCATGGTGTGTACACTCAGCCTAAGTAATGACCAAATGTGCACATCAGATAACTTGAAAACACAAACACACACACACACACACACATGCACACACACACACACGCACACACACACACACACACACACACACACACACACACACACACACACACACACATCAAAACAAAAACAAGTAAATAAACAAAAAAGACAGTTTTGGAGTACAGTACAAGGCCCTCCTGAAATCTGACTCTGCACCATGTGGGCAAGGGGAATACATTTTTAGATCAATAATTCAGCAGTTAACGGTTTTACCTGCGGCCCATGATACTCGTGAGTGATAAATTAATGGGTGATAAATTAATGCATTTCATGCACCTGAAAACTATTTGATCTGTTATGGATCCCTCAGGAAAAAAAAAAAAGATATTTAGATAAAATAGAACTTCGTGAAATGTGCAACTGTCTAATCAGCATGTCTGTATGCAAGTCCATGTATAAGAGTGCAAGAGTGTGGTTGTGTGTGCTTGTGTATAGCTGGCTGCAGACCTGCTGTGTGCTTGTGTATAGCTGGCTGCAGACCTGCTGTGTGCTTGTGTATAGCTGGCTGCAGACCTGCTGTGTGCTTGTGTATAGCTGGCTGCAGACCTGCTGTGTGCTTGTGTATAGCTGGCTGCAGGCCTGCTGTGTGCTTGTGTATAGCTGGCTGCAGACCTGCTGTGTGCTTGTGTATAGCTGGCCCCAGACCTGCTGTGTGCTTGTGTATAGCTGGCCCCAGACCTGCTGTGTGCTTGTGTATAGCTGGCCCCAGACTTGCTGTGTGCTTGTGTATAGCTGGCCCCAGACCTGCTGTGTGCTTGTGTATAGCTGGCCCCAGACCTGCTGTGTGCTTGTGTATAGCTGGCCTCAGACCTGCTGTGTGCTTGTGTATAGCTGGCCTCAGACCTGCTGTGTGCTTGTGTATAGCTGGCCTCAGACCTGCTGTGTGCTTGTGTATAGCTGGCCTCAGACCTGCTGTGTGCTTGTGTATAGCTGGCTGCAGACCTGCTGTGTGCTTGTGTATAGCTGGCTGCAGACCTGCTGTGTGCTTGTGTATAGCTGGCTGCAGACCTGCTGTGTGCTTGTGTATAGCTGGCCCCAGACCTGCTGTGTGCTTGTGTATAGCTGGCCTCAGACCTGCTGTGTGCTTGTGTATAGCTGGCCTCAGACCTGCTGTGTGCTTGTGTATAGCTGGCCCCAGACCTGCTGTGTGCTTGTGTATAGCTGGCCTCAGACCTGCTGTGTGCTTGTGTATAGCTGGCCTCAGACCTGCTGTGTGCTTGTGTATAGCTGGCCTCAGACCTGCTGTGTGCTTGTGTATAGCTGGCCCCAGACTTGCTGTGTGCTTGTGTATAGCTGGCCTCAGACCTGCTGTGTGCTTGTGTATAGCTGGCCTCAGACCTGCTGTGTGCTTGTGTATAGCTGGCCTCAGACCTGCTGTGTGCTTGTGTATAGCTGGCCCCAGACCTGCTGTGTGCTTGTGTATAGCTGGCCTCAGACCTGCTGTGTGCTTGTGTATAGCTGGCTTCAGACCTGCTGTGTGCTTGTGTATAGCTGGCCTCAGACCTGCTGTGTGCTTGTGTATAGCTGGCCTCAGACCTGCTGTGTGCTTGTGTATAGCTGGCCTCAGACCTGCTGTGTGCTTGTGTATAGCTGGCCCCAGACCTGCTGTGTGCTTGTGTATAGCTGGCCCCAGACCTGCTGTGTGCTTGTGTATAGCTGGCCCCAGACCTGCTGTGTGCTTGTGTATAGCTGGCCTCAGACCTGCTGTGTGCTTGTGTATAGCTGGCCCCAGACCTGCTGTGTGCTTGTGTATAGCTGGCCCCAGACCTGCTGTGTGCTTGTGTATAGCTGGCCTCAGACCTGCTGTGTGCTTGTGTATAGCTGGCCTCAGACCTGCTGTGTGCTTGTGTATAGCTGGCCTCAGACCTGCTGTGTGCTTGTGTATAGCTGGCCCCAGACCTGCTGTGTGCTGTTGACAGGTGTGATAAACAGAGACCGTGTGCGTCACCTGTATGTGTTGCACCTTCAGGTCTTCCTTTCCCATGATGCGCCTCTAACACTCCACCAACACGCTGCACCAGCAAATCACAGTGCAGTTAAAACTATATACTACAGCAATAACACATTGTTCTCATGCTCTGAACACAACATTTATCTTAAAAGGAAAACACCAGGTGAGGTCATTCATTGGGTAATCCCATGTGGGTTTCTTCCCGTAAAAACACAGGAGGTTGAGAATTCTGATAAAAGCCCCACAGACACACTATACTAATCTACTAATACAGACTACCCCCAACAGAGCACACTAACACAACTATAACACTACACTTATCACATTGTCCTAATGCAAGCTTGGCCATTATACCCAACATACTGTACGTAAAATGTACTTTACTAATACAGACTACATTACTACACCAAATGAGTTGTACTAAAATGGTTATAGTATTTCATTAACCGCTTGCTACTCATAAAGCCTATAAAAGCCATTCTACTCTTCACAGAACAGTGAAATACTACAACAATATCTCACAAAACACACCCTGCAAAGTAAACCACAGTGGCAACAGCTCCGCTGTATTACAATGGATAAGCACGTATATTACTGCCCTATACCACTGCATCATACACTTCTGTTTATGAGGCATCTGTCAATATTTACCAAATATAATAGCTTGAATTCCCCAGCTGCATGTAACTTATGGCAAAAGTGACAGACTGCAAAAGTACAAACTCCGGAACACACTACGTGGGAATAGGGATTTAAATCCCAACACTCTCCCACACGCTGAAGGGTATGCAGGCAGGATCCTGGACCCAGCTTCTCTGTATGGATGATTTCTATAAAGCACTTTATGAAAACACGTGTTGCAAAAAGCACTACACAAATAGATTTGATTTTGAGGTCATGTTTACCATGCTGTATATAAAACCCAGCACAGTGTGAAGTAGCTTCTACACATTACAATTACACAGTCGGAAAACTGCCAGCAGTGCGCAGATATTGAGTATGCCATTCATGAACGGAGTAAAACCATTTTACATCTACTCCAGAACTAACCACATATTTCAAGAAAAATGTTATACTGTGGGAAGGAGGACAGTTACTGCCACTGCTGTGCAAACTTAATTTAAGACCAGTCAAATCAATTTGTTTATCTGTTTCATTCACAGTTCTTTCCTGAATGAAAAGGAAACATTCAGATTTATTGTACTGACGGTTAAGCAACAGCCCCAATAAAAGCCCAGATTACACTGACAATATCACCCCAGATGCATATCTAAAATGGCAAGACAGTGATGGCAGGGGTGAGAGAGAGAGAGAGAGAGAGAGAGAGAGAGAGAGAGAGAGGGAAAGAGAGAGAGAGAGTGGGTGAGAGAGGGATAGTGGGTGGGAGAGAGAGAGAGAGGGAGAGAGGGAGAGTGGGTAAGAGAGAGAGAGAGGGAGAGAGAGGGAGAGAGAGGGAGAGTGGGTGAGAGAGAGAGAGAGAGGGAGAGTGGGTGAGAGAGAGAGAGAGAGAGAGAGAGGAAGAGGAGCCCCACCCACTTCCACAATTACGAACTCTGGCTCATCTTCCATTCTGCGCTCACTCTCCTCCTCCTCACACTCTGATCTGTTCTCCGAACCACTTCCATGAATTAACCAAAATAGCCATGGCTGAGCTGGCTGAGCGCAAGAGCTCAGCGGTGGACCCTGGATGGGCTCTGGCATGCCTGCCAGGTGCGAGCGCCTGCTCGCTCGGGGCATGCGTCAGCGCAGGCTGCGATGCTCTCCCAGGTCACACGGATTGGGGAGGGGGGGGGTAGCCCCAGCTGAAGGTAGTGTGGCGCTGGAACAGAGCTGCTCCGATGAGCCTCTCTCTCTCGGTCGGTGGGAGAGTCGCGTGTATGCGAGCAAACACGGGACATGCCCAGACCAGCTGGGCTTCACACGCGAGTCCAGCAAGTCCGGCCACGCGGACGCGTTTCACAGGCACACAGGATGAAACAATGGCTGGTGTCATTCCGGGACAGCCGCGATTCCAGCCCCAAACGTTTAGGCGTCCTAATAATTTAGGCAAGGCTTCAAGTGTAGCGCTTATAAGGAAAGCGAGAGACTGAAGCAACAAGAAGCAAAGGGTGTCGTCAGTGCACAGGTAGAAGGGCAAAACTGCGTACCTGAATTTCAGACGTCTGGGAACGGGGAGCGATATTTCCAGCCACGGGGTGATCTAGGAAGCAGCTGCTGCAGGATATCACGCCAAACCACTGAGCTGTCAGCTGGGGCTTAACAGAGCATCCTCAGAGCAGACAGATCAGGGGAGAGAGAGAGAGAGAGAGAGAGAGAGAGAGAGAGAGAGAGAGAGAGAGAGAGAGAGAGAGAGAGAGAGAGAGAGTGCGTGCCCTGCGCGTTGCTGTGAGCGGATGGAGACGGGAGTGCGGTGTTCCTCCTTCAGCTCCTCATCCTCGTGCTCTCGGCACCTTCCATCCTTTCACTCGCTCTCTGGCGTCGGCGCTCCGATCAGCACTGACCCAGAGCGTCGGGATGCACGAGCACGGCGCTCCGAATCAAGGAGCCGGCGAGGTCTGACTCCCCCACTGTGTATCTCTCTCTGTCGCTAGCTCCAGTCCGCTGCACTCCTACTCAGACTCTGTGTCTGTGTCTCCCTTTCTCTCTCCCTCTCCTCCTGCAGCAGAGCACGGCAGGATTCCCGCGGACGATGTGGATGTGGCGGGGTCAGAGAAAGCCCCCCTGCTTGGAGGGGTCGTTACGCGTGCATCTGGACGTGTGTGCGTGTGAGGTGGGGGGGCCGGGGTCAGCATGAGCTCAGCGCCCGCCTGTGTGCGCTCTCTCTGGGATGAGGGGAGGGAGTCAGGAGGAAGACAACACCCTCACACCTCTCTCTCGCTCATTCACTCCGAGAAATGTGCTGCGCACCAGTAGCAGCTAACCCACCGGTACACGTGATGCTGGGAGAGACAGAGAGAGAGAGAGGGAGAGAGAGGGAGGGAGGGAGAGAGAGAGAGAGAGAGAGAGAGAGAGAGAGAGAGAGAGAGAGACAGAGGAAACAGGGCAAAAGACACAGTGAGACGGGAGCAGAAAAGCGGATGAGAATGTGCATGTTTGAGAGGAGGATAGTGGGACAGTGTGCATGTGCACGACTGTGTGTGTGTGTGTGTGTGTGTGTGTGTGTGTGTGTGTGTGTGTGTATGTGAGCGTGCTGACAAGAAGAACCTACTGTACTGGCACAGTGTCTAGCCACAGTCATGGTCTCTCACACGGACACACACACCCATACAGCCGCTAATAATGACCAATATCTGATTCTCTCTCCACATTCTCTCTCACTCCCCTACATCCGCCCAGGTAATTATACCCCACTATAGAACACCACCCATAAGTGCATGGAAGAGTCTCTAATCAGACATGATAAAGTACCACTGTATGTCTTCTAGTCTGCCCATTATACAACCTTTTAACTATTGATAAAACATATGTCATATGTTCACTTCATGTTCACATTTCTGTTCAGCAATAAATCACACTGGTAGCCATAGAACATTTAAAAGTGTGTTTAAGAGCGCACTTTCAAAAACTCAGAACCTCAGCAGTTTCATCCTCAAGAATGCTGTCATCTAAATTACCACTGAAATCCAGAACCTCTTGAACATGCGGTGTACATTCTGGGCACGGTGTGGTCACACAGACACAGCATTCAGAATTCAGCTTATAACTGAAGAATATATGTGATTCATTCTTCATTTTGAATGAGACTGAACACCCTGTGTGTTGCCTTTCGTGCAGTATGCGGTTTTGTTCTCAGAGGCTCTGAGATCTTCCTCAGTCAGAGTGCTCCGCTCCGTGCACGCCCGCTGAAAAGCTCTGGAAACCGTACACGTGTCATGTAGACCCTAAAAACAGACACTAATTGTCTTGCCTTCCAACAAAATTACATTTTCGCTCTTTCGCTATCTTTTGCAGGAGTGTTGGGGGAGGGGGTTTTAGAGAGAGAGTAAGGGAGAGGGAGAGATGGAGAGAGAGAGAGAGAGAGAGAGAAGAACCAAAAGCAAGGGAGGGAGAGAGTTGTATGGCTCTTGTATGCCCCCTAAAGGTGCAGTGAGTAAGTGGCATTGAATCCCATCGTAAAGAAGTCAAGGATGCTCATTTATCACTCCCATTCACACAAACACACGGAGACTAACTCAGCTTCTCTGGAGGTCAATAGATGCCAGACAGACTGCAGTCTGCACGGTGCTCACCTCAATAATTAATAATTAGCTACTTCAGCATGCCATACTTCATAAGGCTGGGATACGCAACCCTGCTCTGGGAGATCTAGCACCCTGCTGACTCAATCCCAAGACCTCAGACTCTACCTGTTTGCAGATTTTAGTGCAATCCAACAATATAACACTCCAACCTCTGATATCCAGATGCTGTAGAGGATCTTAAATAACTGGACAGGATGTGCTGGGTCAGGGTTGGTTGATCTCTACAGGGCAGTAGGTCTCCATAGGCTGGAAGGTCTCTACAGGGTGGTAGGTCTCTACAGTATAGCAGGCCTCTACAGGGTGGTAGGTCTCTTTGGAGATGGGAATCTCTTCCAGGTCGTCTTCTCAGTAGCAGCTGGCCGTGTGTGGTGGAATCCGAGAGCTGGAGTGAGGAGCGTGAGTCCTCCAGAAACACAGGCTGAGTCTGGAGGACGTCCACGGCCCGTGCAGACATACGCTCACATTATTGTAGAGTCAAAGGAACTGGCTGCTCTGACTCACACAGGGACGATTCTGTTCCACTGTGTCTTCTGTCTTTGGCTCTTCTTTCCTTCTCGGTCCTGACAAAGACCCACCAGTCCAAACTTCCTCTCATACTTCTCCTCGTACTCTCTTGGTCTCGCTCTCTTTCTCTCCCTCTTTCTCTCCTATCGCCCTCTCCCTCTCTCTTTTCTCTCTCTCTCCCTCTCCATCTCTCTCTCTCTTCCACTCTTTCTCTCCTTCTATTACCCCCCTCTCTTTATCTTTCTTTCTCTCCCTCTCTCTCTGTCTCTCCCTCTCTCTCTCTCCCTCTCTCTCTGTCTGTGTCTGGATGGTTACCAGTATCTCTCTCCCTCCCATTGTGTCTTTTTTCTGTCCACTCCCTCTGTCTCTGTGTCTGTGTTCCGGTTTCCCTAGCTAGTCCCAGACGTCCAGGCATGTAGCCCAGATCCCACAGAGGCACGCCGCCCTGCAGGCTAACGCCGCCATGTGTTTACACTGCCTCAATGACCCACATACGGCATGTATGGCACACACACGCGTGCGCACACACACACGCACGCGCACGCACACACGCGCACACACACACACACGCGCTATACCTGTCCTATGCATATGGGGAGAAAGGCTTAATGTATTTCTTAAGACAGTTAGGTCCTTACAGGTTCAGAAAGAATGAGAGAGAAAGAGAGTGAGAGAGAAAGGGATGAGATATAGCATGCAAGGGTAAAGAGGGAGAACATTTCCTGTAGAATGCTCTCTGCTTTTTAACACTAAGGTCATGGTGGATTGTTTATTATGCACATACATCTGTCAATAAAGAAAGACCCTGACAGACTGGCCTGATGGCCCTTGGCAAAACTGGCTTTCACACTGTATAAAGGCTGAAGTGTAGCCCCTTATGGCAGAGAGTGTACAGGGCCAGCAGGTCACGCAGAAGGTCATGCATGTGAGGTCACACAGGAGGTCACACAGCAGGTCATGCGCATGTGTTGCATTTTGGACAATTTGCTGGGGCCTGATTTTCACACAGTGTTTTAGTGGCCAGTGTTTCTGAATGAAACCTGTTCAAATAAAATGTTATCTGTCAGCAAACTACAGTTAGACAATTAGACAGGGTTGCCACACCAGTGTGCAAGCCAAGGGCATCTCAAAGAGTTTGTAGGAATGATTGAAAGTGAGACTCTGGCTTTCACATGATGTCAGAACAGCTCAGAGCACCAAAGCACTAACCCTACATGTTCATATGTGCTTTGTTCTAATTACTGTAAATTTGTGAGACCATGTAAGCGAACATACAAAGTTTCAATACCCTATTACATTATGATATTATTACATCATGATATTGTTACATTGTGATATTACATCATGATATTGTTACTACGTGATATTATTCCATCATGATATTGTTACTACGTGATATTATTACATCATGATATTGTTACATCCTGATATTATTACATCATGATATTGTTACATCCTGATATTATTACATAACATTATTATATTATGATATTATTACAGCATAATATTATTATATCATGATATTATTACATCATGTTGCATCATATCCCCAGTACATGCTCACACACTGCCCTGGTGTTCTTTAGTGTGACGGCCCAAGTGCCGCAGGGCAAAGCACAGGATACACAAGTGTTTAAACATTTATTAACAAGAGACCAAACATGGATAAACAACAAATGTTAACAGCACTCAAACATAGCAAACCAGTGCAGTGTGATATAAACCATGAACGATAAACAGAAATATTCACATGAACACCAACACTAAAAATGACTCACAACTAATGTTACTACCACAGGGGTTTAAATACAAACATGAGTGATGTGTGTGAAAGGTGCAGGTGAAACAAGGAGGCGTGGCTACAAACAAGGGGGCAGTTCCAGAGAGAAGAGTCAGCAGGCCATACCACATGATTTGTGGTTAGGGGGGCGCACCATTACATTTAGTCTGTAAAGAAGCTTTTCCCGCTGTCTGCATCAGAGTTTGAAATGCCTCTCCTCTACTCACTTCTGTGCAAACTTTGTGAAACACTTTAGCCAGTACACTGTGCTGTAGTGACTCAGCTGTAATGCCTGTGCTCAGCACCACTGTATCTAATGGTGAGGAGATGCTGGCTGTATGGGTGAAGGGTTTAAACTGGCAGGTTAACCTCAGAGCAGGGCTGGGGAAACCTTCACTTCCTCTCTGTGACAAAGTTTGGTCTGTGCTGGGCCTGTGGTCCACACACAGACAAACACACACACTAACACACTGAATCGTTTCCCTGCTTCTGATACAATTAATCACTGACCTGGAACCAGTTTGAATGTATCTCGGATGCGGAAGAAACTTGGATTTAGATAACAGATGATGGACCAAAATCAGCACATGGGCACCAGGCAGTCACATCTTTCCAGATCTTCCATGCCTCATTTCCATAATATCCTCAATCTTACCCAAGCCAGAGGTCAGCATTTTTCAAATGCTGGTAATTTGTTAATCATCATACAAAATACGACTGCCTATCCAGAAGGTACAGAGTAACGCATAAAGAGAAAGCCATCTTTCTATTCATGAATACAGCACAGTAAAAGTTCTAGCTGGGAACTGACTCCTAACTGCACACAGAAAGTGTATATACGCACACAGTGCAGTTTAGCGGGTGTGATGTTGCACTAATTCCCGATTGAGGCTTTAAATCTGCACACTGACAGGGCGATTAAGGCAATCGCACTGGAGCAACGGTTGTAATCCCAAATTCTGCAGGAATTCACACAGCCATCTGCCGAGATGTGGAGGTCTGTGACCACAGTCAACACCGCGCCAAACAGCTCTCTCTAAAGCACCTCTAAACCTGGGCATCTGTCTCGCAAATCCACCCCTTAAACGATAGAAAAAACAGTCTATTTTCTAACCAGACGTAAATCCAGAATGAAAAGTAGTGAGACTCCTATGGAGTAAAACCAGCAGCCAACCACGAAAGAAAAAAACCTTCAGCGAGAATGAAATTGACTCCCTCCCTCTCTCTCTCTGGAAGCCCTCCATTCACGTCTATCATTACACAGTGGATGACCCATATTTAATAGAAATGTACACTTTCATGGTCCAGGGCTACAAGGACTCTTAATACACCTCTTCATCAAAGATTCCCAAGATGACTTGGCATGTAAGTTCAGGGCAGGTGGCAAATGTGCAGAAGCAGGATACATGTGTAGGTGCACTTCTTTTCCTTCCATATCCAAGGACAGAGGAGGTGGCACATGGAACCGACACAAAAAAAGAGGAATGCTAATCCATAAGAATAAACAAGGCCCTGTATACAAAGACATGGCAATATCAAAAGAACCCAACCCTAGCACCGGGGCTTTCAGTCCTATGGGAGAGTCTCGAGAACTGGCAAGAGGAGGGCAGGATAATGAGGTTTTTGGATGAAATGCTCAACACGCAAATATTTAAACAGCAGTGAAACTGTTCTGCCATTCATTATGTGCTCACTAGAGGGTGCTAGAATGTCGTCTGGAGCGGGAATGCTTGCTTATCGTCTCCTTAACTACGCAGGTGGCCCATCTAGCTACATCCTGTTCACGTGCAATCTTCAAAATGGAACGATGGCTAGCAAAATTTAAGAGTAGGGATAACCATGAAAATAAATCTTTTTTTTTTCTTTTGTAATTAAAATGAAATCCATTGACCTGCATTTGTGTATAATGTGAACAACGTTAGTTATTACTGAGTTTGTCAAGTGTGATAGTCGCATGCCAATTGCTCAGTGCTTTATGGGGGGGGGGGGGGGGGGGGGTGTCACAGTTTCAAAAAGGTTGAAATTCCCTGCCCTAACACATCCTAATACCCTACGAACAAACCCATACAACTGAAAAGCAGAGCATAACATGGGAGAACTGTGTTCACCAAAGGCAGATAGTAAATGCTGGATAGAGACAAAAGGGATAGAGTGTATGTACACACTCGGATCTACCAGGGTGCGGAAAAGAACATGTGACAGGTGAGGGGCAATGTGTTGTCATGGCAACATTTTGTTAGAGCACATTGATAAATGGACAGGCATCTCCCACATGAGAGCTCTTGAACACTAATAGAGTTGTAGTTTTGAAGACTGGTGAGCACACATTGGATCTGCTCAAAGAATAAAACTACTTTAAACCATAATATGATGGGTGTTTCCTTTTATGGTGTCAGAAGATAAAAGGCGACTGCAAAGTTTCCACCTCCAGAAAAGTTACGTTTCTTTCACCTGCAACTGTGGCCAGAACACCTGAAACCTTCTCAGAGCTATGGGATAGCAACTAAAGTCATTAAATAAGAAGGAGGAGGGAAACAGGTTTGTATTCTGCTCTATTCATTGGGGAGTGAACAAGCAAGTCTCTAAGACCTTTAGTTTTGCTGAAGGGAGGATGAGAAAGATTATGAGTGTTGGTCAATTTGGACAACTACTTTGTACCGAAAGTTAACATCATCAATGAATGAGCCCACTTTCACCAGTGAGTACAGAAGCCAAGTGAAAGCACCGAGGAGTACAACAGAAGTCAGATAAGCTGTCAGATACATGCTCCTTTGCTGAAGCCAAGAACACAAACATCTGTGACCAATTAGTAACTGGCATTGTAGATAAAGAACTGTCTGAAAAGCTTCTATTAACACAACATTTAACACATGACAACTGTCTACCATTAACACCAGATTTAAGCAGAAGTAGAAGTAGAGTTAATGTGACACATATCAGTGAGCAGCACATAGCTCAACGAAGCTGCCAAGCATATGCAGTGAAGAAAGAGTGCAACCATGTTCAGTAGAACGGGAGAAATGTGCAACCAACAAAACCCTGGAAAAGAAAAGGAAAGAATTGTTACAGATGCATGAAACCACATGCCAAAGAGACTGAAGCCCTGCAGCGCAAAACAACGGAACACTCTGCTGCTCGTTCATGGGTGGATTAGAGGCAATACAATGCGTGTTAATTCTAACCCTAACCCTAACCCTAGCATTAACGCTAACCCTAATCCTAATCCTATCCCCAACCCTAGGGACAATATGATAGGTGTTAACACTAACCCTAACCCTAACCCTAGCATTAACGCTAACCCTAATCCTAATCCTATCCCCAACCCTAGGGACAATATGATAGGTGTTATTACTAACCCTAACCCTAACCCTAGCATTAACGCTAACCCTAATCCTAATCCTATCCCCAACCCTAGGGACAATATGATAGGTGTTAACACTAACCCTAACCCTAACCCTAGCATTAACGCTAACCCTAATCCTAATCCTATCCCCAACCCTAGGGACAATATGATAGGTGTTAACACTAACCCTAACCCTAACCCTAGCATTAACGCTAACCCTAATCCTAATCCTATCCCCAACCCTAGGGACAATATGATAGGTGTTAACACTAACCCTAACCCTAGCATTAACGCTAACCCTAATCCTAATCCTATCCCCAACCCTAGGGACAATATGATAGGTGTTAACACTAACCCTAACCCTAGCATTAACGCTAACCCTAATCCTAATCCTATCCCCAACCCTAGGGACAATATGATAGGTGTTAACACTAACCCTAACCCTAGCATTAACGCTAACCCTAATCCTAATCCTATCCCCAACCCTAGGGACAATATGATAGGTGTTAACATTAACCCTAACCCTAGCATTAACGCTAACCCTAATCCTAATCCTATCCCCAACCCTAGGGACAATATGATAGGTGTTAACACTAACCCTAACCCTAGCATTAACGCTAACCCTAATCCTAATCCTATCCACAACCCTAGGGACAATATGATAGGTGTTAACACTAACCCTAACCCTAGCATTAACGCTAACCCTAATCCTAATCCTATCCCCAACCCTAGGGACAATATGATAGGTGTTAACATTAACCCTAACCCTAGCATTAACGCTAACCCTAATCCTAATCCTATCCCCAACCCTAGGGACAATATGATAGGTGTTAACACTAACCCTAACCCTAGCATTAACACTAACCCTAATCCTAATCCTATCCCCAACCCTAGGGACAATATGATAGGTGTTAACACTAACCCTAACCCTAACCCTAGCATTAACGCTAACCCTAATCCTAATCCTATCCCCAACCCTAGGGACAATATGATAGGTGTTAACACTAACCCTAACCCTAGCATTAACGCTAACCCTAATCCTAATCCTATCCCCAACCCTAGGGACAATATGATAGGTGTTAACACTAACCCTAACCCTAGCATTAACGCTAACCCTAATCCTAATCCTATCCCCAACCCTAGGGACAATATGATAGGTGTTAACACTAACCCTAACCCTAGCATTAACGCTAACCCTAATCCTAATCCTATCCCCACCCTAGGGACAATATGATAGGTGTTAACACTAACCCTAACCCTAGCATTAACGCTAACCCTAATCCTAATCCTATCCCCAACCCTAGGGACAATATGATAGGTGTTAACACTAACCCTAACCCTAGCATTAACGCTAACCCTAATCCTAATCCTATCCCCAACCCTAGGGACAATATGATAGGTGTTAACACTAACCCTAACCCTAACCCTAGCATTAACACTAACCCTAATCCTAATCCTATCCCCAACCCTAGGGACAATATGATAGGTGTTAACACTAACCCTAACCCTAGCATTAACGCTAACCCTAATCCTAATCCTATCCCCAACCCTAGGGACAATATGATAGGTGTTAACACTAACCCTAACCCTAGCATTAACGCTAACCCTAATCCTAATCCTATCCCCAACCCTAGGGACAATATGATAGGTGTTAACACTAACCCTAACCCTAACCCTAGCATTAACACTAACCCTAATCCTAATCCTATCCCCAACCCTAGGGACAATATGATAGGTGTTAACACTAACCCTAACCCTAGCATTAACGCTAACCCTAATCCTAATCCTATCCACAACCCTAGGGACAATATGATAGGTGTTAACACTAACCCTAACCCTAACCCTAGCATTAACGCTAACCCTAATCCTAATCCTATCCCCAACCCTAGGGACAATATGATAGGTGTTAACACTAACCCTAACCCTAACCCTACAGACAATACAATGCATGTTAACCCTAACCCTAACTCTAATCCTAACCCTAACCCTAGAGACAATACAATGGGAGTTAACCCTAAGCCTAACCCTAACTCTAGAGATAATATGATGGGTATTAACCCTAGCCCTAACCCAAATCTTAACGTTAACCCTACCACTAACCCTAACCCTAACCTTAATTCTAACCCTACCACTAACCTTATTCATAATCCTAACCCTAGAGACAATACAATGGCTGTTAATCCTACCAGCAACCCTAACCCTAACCCAGTGAGGTCCATGTGTGGGTTAGAGACAATACGATAACCTAATCCTAACCCTAACCTTAACTCTAACCTTAACGCTAACCCTAACCCTAACCCTAACCATAATCTAATGTTGTCAATGCACCAGGATCCATATCTTGGCAAGATTGACTAAATGATTCCAGTGTTACATGGACAGTAAAAGTACCAACACTTTAAAGTCCTCATGAACTTTAAAACTGATACCGGGGCTGATGTACGTGTTATATCAGAAAGGTCTTGACTGAAGATTATCCTGTACTGAAGAAGGTTGTGAGAAAACTCAGGATAAAGTTTTTTGGCTCAATTTATAGCCAACAGCCGGAGAAACCCGAGACAGTTCAGGTTCAAAGTAAATGTAATCTGTGGATGGCAGTCACCTCCTGGGGGAACATGTAGCTGTGGTAATGGGCCTGGTTAAGTGGACAGATGAAATAAAAGCTCAGAGCAAAGGAAAATGTCTTGCTCAACAGGAGTAGTAGTCTTGGTGATAAAACTGGTAAAAATATCACTGTAGGAAGGTGCAGTCTCAAACAGAGATGGGTGTGTCACTGCACATGCCCTCTGAAGAAGAATTAGACTTCAGAAACATAATCAGTGAAATTAAAGAGCCTACAGAGTGCATCAGTGGTACTGGAACCAAAAGCAAAGAAAGGAACTGCCTAAAATATGCATACATGTGAAGAGTCTAAACAAAGCAGTGAAGCAAGATATATGCTGCCTTTGATGACTCGACATTTTCCTGAGCTAAAAAAACAGTTGCTGGTTGCAACTAGTGGTTGCAGGTAGTGGTTTCTGGCAGTTACAGGGACACACAGAGTGCCCAATTGACATTTATGATACCATTTAGAAGGTCTGTATCCTCGAGTCCCCCATCTGTGCCTGCCAGTCACCACACCTATGGTGATTAGCCTTGCTTGCATGTTAATCATACTCACTTGTTTCCTCAATGTTTACTTCCCCATATAAACCTGGTTTTCCTTTGTCTCATTGGGAAGTATCATTGTGAAGGCATACGAGCCATCCAGTAAAGTTCCTTAGTGCTGATGATTCCTGATTGTACCTGGACCTGCTTTGTTTTTTCAAGATTTTTGGAACAGTGTTTTGGTACTTTTGCTCATTCTCTGTCTTACTATGGTTCTGACCTTAGCCTGTTCTCAGGGTTTCCATCTTTTGGAGTTTTGGTTCCATTCACTCTCTGTATGCCTTGTGTGTGGATCCCGTCCCACTAGTGTTTCATTACAGTATGTGTTTTGTAGACCATTGTTTGGGATCTTCCAGCGTGACATAAAAGAACTTCTGAAGGACATAGAAGGTGTAGCTGTGTACATGGACGAGAGGTGAGGTGAGGCTTCAGAATATTCTAGAAACACTGAGGAAAGCGTGGTTAAACCTAAACCATGACAAGGGCCTTCTGTGCCAGTGGCTACTTGTGACACTGCATTGAAGAACATATAATTCACCCAGACGAGACCAAAGTCCAAGTTATCACTGAGCTACAACCAACCAACGACGTGCATGAGGTCAGAAGCGCATGGGCATGATTCTCTCCTTAGGCAGGTCACCAAACTCTTAACTGACCTGCTTACAGCTGAGGTAATGTGGGCTTGGCACAGGAGGAAGAGAGTAAGATGGTAAAGCATCTAGCTACAGAGGTCCCTCTGTTAGAATGCCTTGATGTAAATCAACATATTATTGTCAGTGCTGATGGCAGTACATATGGGCTGCATGGGGTTTTATTGCAGACACATGATGGATAATTGTCACATTACGGCCCTGCCCACCTCCTCAAACGTCGTGTGTGTGTGTGTGTGTGTGTGTGTGTGTGTGTGTGTGTGTGTATGTGTTGCCATGCCCTCTCATGTCGTCCACCTGTTCCGTATTATGTGTAATCGTCTTGAGTGTATATATGTCTCGTGTCGTAGTAAGTTTGTTGGTGTTTGATGAGAATATAGCCTACGAGCTATGTCATATGTATTAAGTGTTGCATGTTAAAATAAAACGTCTGTTTCATCGTGCCTCGTCCCCACATCCTGCTAAAGCCTCCTCACGTCACAATAATTAAGACCAGAATCACTGCTGGAGAATACTGACTGGTGCAGAAATGTTCAAATAGATAAAGAATGTCTTCCTGCCATCTGCGCATGTGAAAAATTTACAAGATACTTGTATGGTCTAGATTCATATTACAGAGCAATCACAAACCCCTCATTAACCGCAGAGACCTAGACTCTGTTCCAGTGAGATGTCAGAGACTGTTGCTTCATGTGAGGCATGTTACTGCCTATGTTATTTCATACGCGCTATAACCCTTCTGCCAAGTATATTCCGGGAAAGCAGCTTGTGATTGTAGACACCCTATCCAGGCACGGTCGCGCAGTGAGCTTGAGGCTTATGAAGATGCTCTTTAAGAGGTATGGTCCGCCACGCCCACCAAGTTTGACATGGACAAACAGGAATATGCAAAAACCTTCAAGAAACAGTCAGCACTCGCAGAGAATGCTCGGAGATGAAGGGGAGAGAACCTCTCACACAACTTCCCAGCTGCCAGTGGGAAAGAAGCGAATGTTTGCCAGTCAAACAAAGAGAACTACTTAGCAGTCATGGACTATTTTCCAAGATACGTAGAAAAAGCCCACTTCACTAATAGGTCTGCACATACGGCAATAGCTGAAGAACATATTTGCCCAAATGAACTGATTAAAGATACTAGACCCCAGGGGAAGCTTTTGTTCAGTTTTCCAAACTGTGTAATTTCATGTACACCAAACAGCTAAATGGGTCCTGAGACAATCTGACCCTTTTTTCTCACCATTGTCCTACCGAGCAACTCCCTTACAGGCAGACGGCGTGAGTCCAGCGGAGCTAATGTTGAGCAGACAAATCCATTCTACGCTTCCTTCGCTGGAGGCTAACGTACAGTCTGCACAGGCAGACCTTCAGAAGCTGCGGCAGAACAATGACAGAACCAGAGAGACATACAACCAAACTTACAATGCAAGGTGCAAAGAAAGACAGACCGCTACGAGTGTTGCAGTGAAGCTGGACAATGAGAGGGACTAGATCAAACCAGCTTTGGTCGTGTAGAAGTGTGACATGTCATGGTCATACATGGTAGAACTCCAGAGAAACAGACATCACATCGGTTTAATGAATAGCATATTGATACATGGTGAAATGTCTCCCAGGTGAGAACTCAACAAGCGTTTTCTATGATGAGTTTTTGTTTTGATGCCTGGTGCTCCTACATTGTTTCCGCTCAAAGAATAAAACTTCTTTAAACGGTAATATGTTTAATAAAATAATGAGCATGTTATACCCATAAGAGTACAGGACCACGGAGTGGAGCTGGGATGAGCAGGAAAAAAGCAACATGTGTTTGTAAGTATGTGATGTCTAAATATGTAGTCATGTACAAGTTAGACTAAGCCTAATCCCCCTCTCAACAATATGGACTGGCATTCTGAGGCTGTGTCGAGCTTCCAAAATATAGATGTTTCAAACACTACTCTGAAGTGTGGTTGAAAACGTCTATGTCACATGACCATGGCTAAGCTTTCGCCTGTTCCACCCATTTGGATGGGTGGCATTTCTACAAATCCTATGTTTGAGCAACAGTGTTTGTAACAAAGCTGTTTAGACATCTGT
>NC_137502.1:27354555-27357055 GCF_041902795.1 Electrophorus electricus
GTTTGAATGTGTTATGGTTGTTACTTTGTACTCCGTGTCTTTGTGTTTATCTTAGCCTTTCTGTTTCCTAGCCTTAGTTATAGCCTGCTCCCCGTGTGTCCCTTCGTGTGTTGGTTTTGTTTAGTCATGTTTCCTCGTACTCTCCGTGTCGGCTCTGTGAGCCTGGACCGTATAAACGACTCTGATTTTGGATTTGCCGCTATTAAATCTCGCTCCTCTCAGCACATGCAGCCGCCTCCTTACCACTCAACAACACAAGATTTAAACAAATAAACAGACTAAAATATTTTGATATATGAAAAGAACAAACTAAAACTTAACAAGAATATTTTTTGCTGAGTAGAGCCATTATGGAAAATGTCTGCCATGGTGCTGAGAAAGAGAAAACGTATTCTGAAAGAGGAAGCTGCGTATTTTACATCTACTTGTAAAGACAAACATGGGTTTGATGTGAGATATATAAATTCAGTTAAAGGTAATTTAACATTTCAGCTTAATTGCCTGTGTTTATTTACTTGTTTCACATGAATGTAGTTTGATGTGGTGTTTTTCATTAGCAAAAAGCAGGCCCAGGACTGGGAAGTACTGGCTCAACATGTTCTCTGTTTCCTCATGTAGGCCGTGGAGTATTCTTCCTTATCAAAATGGATAAAGCTGATTTTCTTTTGGAATACAGAGGAGACCTAATAAGCAAATATGAATGTGAAAGGAAACAGAGAATATATAAAGATGCCCTAAAAGTATTCATGGTTGAAGTTCATTACAAAATCTTTTTTTGGTATGTATGATATTATGCTCATCTTTAGCTATACACCGAGCAACCACTTCATTAAGTCCATCTGTTTGTATCCACACTCATCCATTTTATCAGCTCCACTTACCATATAGGAGTATTTTGTAGTTCTACAATTACAGACTGTAGTCCATCTGTTTGGTGAAACTGACAGGGTGTGACATTAAGTGTTGCACTGGTATTAGTGGATCAGACACAGCAGTGCTGCTGGAGCTTTTAAATACTGTGTCCACTCATTGTCCACTCTGTTAGACACTCCTACCTTATTGGTCCACCCTGTAGATGTAAAGTTAGAAACGATGGGTCATCTATCTCCACTTTATTGCTGGTCACCGGACTGCCCATATGATGCTGTTGGCTAAATATTTTTTTTTGGTGGACTATTCTCAGTCCAGTAGTGACACTGAGGTGTTTAAAAACTCTAGCAGCACTGCTGTGTCTGATCCATTTGTGACAGCACAACACACACTGTTACAGTAAGATGGATGTGTGTGTGCGTGTGTGTGAGAGAGAGAGAGAGAGAGAGAGAGAGAGAGAGAGAGAGAGAAAGAGAAAGAAGGAGTGTATGTGTTCCAGGTTCACTGCCAGGATTTGCCTCTGTTTGAGACTCCGGCCTGTTCACGGGG
The DNA here is from genome assembly GCF_041902795.1 of Electrophorus electricus. Lineage (NCBI taxonomy): Eukaryota > Metazoa > Chordata > Actinopteri > Gymnotiformes > Gymnotidae > Electrophorus > Electrophorus electricus. Next base: position 27,355,975 of record NC_137502.1, read on the forward strand.
TTTTCAAGACAACTGCTCCTACTATTTAAAGGCCCCTCCCAAAAGAGAGAAGGAGGGAGGAAGAGAAGGGAGACAGTTTTGTTGGTTTGTATTTGTTGTTGTTTTTTTGTCTTATGGATGAAATATTGTATGACTTTTGTGTATGACCTTGTTTTCCCAATTTTTGAACTTCGTTCTTTGGCTTTGCCCCTCCTGCTTCAGTAGCTGGTGTGTGTGTGTGTGTGTGTGTGTGTGTGTGTGTGTGTGTGTGTGTGTGTGTGTGTGTGTGTGTGTACACATATAGATATTGTATAAAGAGTGTAAATATTGTTTTGTTTGGTACTTTTGTGTTGGATGCTGGTGGCTATTTTTGTTGGGTGTGGGTTTTGCCTCTGTTTGTGTCTGGTGGTTAGGAAAGTCTGTTGTATGTTTCTTTTGTTGTTAGGATTATTTAGTGTGTGCTTTTCTTTCATTAGTGTGGGTTTTGTTTATTGTTTTGGCCTGGGTCACTCCTGAAGACATTGCACCAGTAAGATTGTCTGTAAATAATATCCTCTGTAAAATACACCAAAAAAAGAGACTTCCTTTTTGTGCTTCTGTTTGTTTTGTTGCTGTTCATTTTTTTACAACTTACATTCTGTTAGCCATTTACAATTCTTTTTCCTTGTTATGGTCTCACAGCCTAGACAGGGTCATAACATGCACTGCCTCACCACCGACATGTCATAGTCACTACAGTGCTATGATCCACCACCCAAATAATAACTGGGTGAAATTAAATAATGTAGATAATTAATTAAGATAATGTGCACCAGTGTTTTGTTTTACAACATCTGTTCTCAGCAATACGTGTCACAATTATTACCTAATCGTCTGATTGTAATTATTTAAGTTGACCACAATTATTTGTGACCACAGCGAACAGTGTGAGTTGGGTGTCGTTTCATCAGTTGGGTTAAGACAAATACATGTAAATAAAAGAAAGAAGAAAACACTTTTGAAATGTCATGGGACATGACTAGGAAGCCAATCCAGTTTGGCCTCTTAAGGCTTGTATTTACTGGCTGACTACAGTCCGGGGGTCATTAAATTGTTAATCACA
>NC_137502.1:27362055-27389555 GCF_041902795.1 Electrophorus electricus
CCGCAGTGCTCACTTTAAAGTGTCGATAGGTTGAGTTGTCTACATCCCACTGTGAAAGAAGCAGCATGGAAGAGGAAAAGTTGGGATGAAGCCATCGAACTATGACCTGCACTACGACCCGAACAACTATGAGCTGGATCTGGTAGCTCCAGCTTGCCCTCGTGCATACACTATGGACAGGGTATAAGATACTGGCATCTGAATACTGAGTAAGCTTTCCAAATATAATCAGCAACATATTCCATTAAATGGCATATATCCTACATTTTTTTTAATCAATATTTTTCATTGATGTTCATTTATAACATTTGTGTGTCTTTATGTTCCATTTGTGCATGTTCCATTTTACACAACCATTTTCCATCCTCTCTTTACTCCTTAGAATTAAACATTTTCTGTTACTGCCCTGTATTGTGCATCATTCAAAAAGCACTTAGAGCCAAAACACACCCAAGAATTGCAGTGTATGTGAGCCAGGCTAAAGTGCTGGAGGCTGAATTAGCAGTGATATGTAATTGAGTTTGTTGTTGTGACATCAGTGGAAGCAAAGCAAAGCAAAGCAAAGCAAACTATTTATATAGAACATTTTACAACGGCGGTTGTTACAAAGCAGCTTTACAGATGTCTGGGTCCAGGCCCCATTAGAGCCAGCCAAGGTGACAGTGGTGAGTAAAAACTCCATGAGTCCGAGAGGAAGAAACCTTAAGAGGAACCAAGACTCAGAAAAAGGAACCCATCCTCTTCTGGTCCACACCATAGCATGACAACATAATGTGGACAGAAGATGCTAACACCAAATGTGAAGTGGAATAATAATCACAGCATAGTGATGTGAAGGATATTGGTGAAAATAATCACTGATACATATGAAACATCTGAATGGACAGAAGAGTGAGACAAAGTGGGGAATGACAATGATATTAAAGTCTCTAAGGAAGCATGTGACATGACAATGGTGTGATTAATAGTGTGAACAGGTCTGGTGGATGAACAGGTCTAGCAAAGTTAAACGTATCTTTCATCAGGCATGCAGAACAAAACAACCTCATGGGGGTAGAGACTGGTCCAGGGATAGGGGGGCAGGGAGGCAGATGACATCATGGGGGTAGAGACTGGTCCAGGGACAGGGGGGCAGGGAGGCAGATGACATCACGGTGGTAGAGACTGGTCCAGGGACAGGGGGGCAGGGAGGCAGATGACATCATGGTGGTAGAGACTGGTCCAGGGACAGGTGGGCAGGGAGGCAGATGACATCACGGTGGTAGAGACTGGTCCAGGGACAGGTGGGCAGGGAGGCAGATGACATCATGGGGGTAGAGACTGGTCCAGGGACAGGTGGGCAGGGAGGCAGATGACATCACGGTGGTAGAGACTGGTCCAGGGACAGGTGGGCAGGGAGGCAGATGACATCATGGGGGTAGAGACTGGTCCAGGGACAGGTGGGCAGGGAGGCAGGTGACATCATGGGGGTAGAGACTGGTCCAGGGACAGGGGGGCAGGGAGGCAGATGACATCACGGTGGTAGAGACTGGTCCAGGGACAGGGGGGCAGGGAGGCAGATGACATCATGGGGGTAGAGACTGGTCCAGGGACAGGTGGGCAGGGAGGCAGATGACATCACGGTGGTAGAGACTGGTCCAGGGACAGGTGGGCAGGGAGGGCAGTATTCTGCAGGCTTCATTGTGGTTTCAAAAATGGTCTTTTGGCAGCTTAGATTCCTATATGGACTGTATGGACTGGGAGAGAAAATTGTGTGTTTTCAAAATTCTTATAGTATAGTCCAAATACAGTGATGGAAATGAATTTCAGTGATAGGATCCCTTTAAAGAGCATATAAATATATAAAAGAGCAACGTATTGAGAGGACTTTTAGAACACATGCAGAGGCACATGTGAAACAGCTGTGGGGTGTCATCATTCACCAGTATTCCTTTAGTTGCCCTTTCCCTCTTATTTAATGCTTTTGATATGTATTTATTATTATTATTATTATTATTATTATTATTATTATTGTTATTTATAATAAGTATTATTTAGAATAATTACTATTTATAATACACACACACACATATATATATTTTTTTTCTTTTTATTATTTTATTATATTATGTTATATATTAAATATATTCATATTTAATATATAATATAATATATATTTTGTATATTTATTTGATTTATTATTATAATTATTATTAATCCATTTCATTTTTTCGTTTTGCATAAAATTGCCAAGCTATTAGAACCACGTCCTTGAGCTGGCCAGACAGAGAAAATAACATTTTCATTTGAACACTATATACCTCTGTTGCCTTTTTAAAATGTCCTTCTCAGTGACTTTTGAATTGTTTACCTGAACCTGAACAGCTAACAGGACACACAATAATTCTAGCTACACAATATTTAATTGGTCTTATTAAAACTGTTAATCTTGGTCTTATAACACTCCACATCAGTGGCACAGCTGTGGCACACCCTCACTTTATTGGATGCCCAAGTTACATCCACTATTAAAACCGATTACATTTTACAAGTTAAAATCTGTTACATGTTACATCCACCCTTGTTATATTACCTCTGCAGCATTCCTTGGGATAGACTCTGGGATAGTCCCTGGGGTAGACCCTGGGATAACCTCTGGGATAGCCTCTGGGATAGCCTCTGGGATAGACCCTGGGATAGACCCTGGGATAGACCCTGGGGTAGACCCTGGGATAACCTCTGGGATAGCCTCTTGGATAGACCCTGGGATAGACCCTGGGGTAGACCCTGGAATAACCTCTGGAATACTCCCTGGGGTAGACCCTGGAATAGACCCTGGGATAGACCCTGGGGTAGACCCTGGGATAACCTCTGGGATGGCCTCTGGGATAGCCTCTGGGATAGATCCTGGGATAGACCCTGGGGTAGACCCTGGAATAACTTCTGGGATATTCCCTGGGGTAGACCCTGGAATAGACTCTGGGATAGACTCTGTTTCTGGGATAGACGTTTCTTTGGTGGCCTATGTGTGACCACCACACTACCTGTCAATGCCCTTCAAGACTGACCAATGTTTTGGGCTTACAATGAAAACAGTTTTCACTGTGCTAACAGTTTTCTGTTAGCACATAGTAATTTTGTGTTCATATATAAAATGTCATGAGAACACAACAATCAAGAGGTCTACTACTGCTGTTATATAATCCACCTTTTCTCTCATTCTCTGCTCTTGCATTCTGTCATTCTGTCTCTGTCGTTCTGTCAACTTGCTCTTCAGTTCAGAGCTTTATCTGCACTTTGTGTATATGTAGGACATGACTGATGTCTTATCTCTCCTTTCAGTCTTATGGGGACTGGGAAAATGCCAACAAATTAATCTCTCAAATATCCTGAAAAGTTCATACAAAAAGTCTCTCCCCATTAAAACAGAACAACTGATTAATTTGTGGGTGCTTTGTGTCACAGGTCCCTGAGGAGAAACATGCATGCACACGCACGTACACATGCGCACACTCACTCACTCACTCACTCACTCACTCTCACTCTGCCTTTGTAATGCAGGCCCCAAAAGACTTATTGCTCGTTGATTCAGAGAGACTCTTAATATATGAACAGAGAGCCACTGAGGATATTAAAGCCTCCTGTAATGTTCTGCTTGTACTGTCCTGCCTATACTGTCCTACCAGTAATGTCCTATCTGTAATGTCCTGCCTGTATCATACAGAGATATCTCTCTTCTCCAATTTAGGTTCAATAAGAACACAGCACAGTTTTCAGAAGTCTTGAGAAGAAAAGCGCACATTTAGTTGTCTGTGTGAATCTTAAAACGGTTTGTAGAGAGGAACCTTCTCAATGTCTGATTGGATTCTCTCCTGATTGGCTGCCAGCTGGTCAGCTTGATGACAGAAGAAGACAGGACAGGACTGGTGCATCAAGTCAGACTGACCTCAGTAATGTGTACACTTTCCTCTCTTGACAGCACTGATGCATGCAGCTCTTAGATGTGTACTGAGTTTGGTATGAGCTGTATCTATTAGTACGTCTCACTGTCTCTTTCTTGTGTCTTAGAATCTGTTTATCTTATTTATCTCTGTTAGTAATGGGCACACTTTAGTATACTCCAGGTGACTAAGGCCGCTTGTAGACACACACACACACACACACACACACACACACACACACACACACACACACACACACAGAACACACACTCAGCACACTCCTGGTGCCCTAGACCACTTGTTCGGCGACCCCTCTCAAGACAAATTATGAAACATAGAACTAGATTGTTATTACATTGTGTGTGTGTATATATATATAATATAAAAGTGCAATAATTATTTCTGATTAATATTCCACACCTGTAATGCTGTCCTGCCTGTAATGTTCTGCCGGTATTGCTGTCCTGGTATCCTGCCTGTAATGTCCTGCTTGTTCTGGTTTCCTTCCTGTAATGTCCTGCTTGTCATGGTGTCCTGCCTTTAATGTCCAGCATGTAAAGTCCTCCCTGTAAAGTTCTGCTGTCCTGCTTGTAATGTCCTGCTTGTCCTGGTGTCCTGGTGTCCTGCCTTCAGCAGCTCTCCTGGAACTGTTTCTCCATCTGGACACCCTGTTTTAATCATTCCTTTGGGGCCAGACAAAACATATCTGGCATATCTGTGTGTGTGTGTGTGTGTGTGTGTATGTGTGTATGTTTGTGCTAATTTCATGGACCACACCGGGTTTAGAAACAGCCCTGATGTAACACCAGAGAGAGCACCACAATCAGATCACTTTTCCACTGACATGGTGCCTGTGTGAAAATCTAGCAGCATTCCGTGCTGTTCCACTGCGAAGAAAAAACCTGCTCTTGACCGGCAACATCTGGGCTGTTCTGAGCCCATGAACAATGGAACCTGCCATACGTGGATGGACTTTTAGTTAGTTTAGTAGTAAAACTATCAAATTGAACATAAGATCAAATAATGAAGGGAGTTAAACTGAGGCTTTTTGGTACTTTTGTGATAGCTATCCACAGTGGGCAGGTAATGAGTGAGCCTGACACTATCTGCATCTGAATGTTCTCAGTGGTATGCTTTAGAGCAACACTGGGACCAGTAATGCACAATTTCTCTGATAAGGGGAGCATCATACACAAACTGTGTGTGTGTGTGTGTGTTCACGTTTGTGTATGTGCGCATGTGCGTTATCTACAGTCCGTTTTGCTGTATTCTGTTCCCAGTTTCGTAAGTCTCTCGCTCCCCTGCCCTGATTTGGCAGAATGAAGTACAAAAATTCCTTCGAAACCCAAAGCCAAAGAAAACAGACCCAAAGCAGGCACAGAGACACAAGCTCTCCCAACCAGTCCTGCAGCACAGGCCTCAGTGGGGGAAGGATATGATCATAAAAGAGCAATAAGAAACCATGTAAACAGCTGTTTGTTCTTGAAAGCTATTGTCTGTAAACATCAAACATATTTTAACTAGAACTCTCAGATCTATTCTCAATTGTACCAGATGAATTGAAACTCATTTAAGTGGCTCTCTCGAGTTTCATAGCAGACAGATATACAGCACATTGTCAGAGAAAATGAGAAATGCAAATTTGATGTTTCAAAGCAAAAACTATAAACAGATACAGACTGAGATATAGTTAAACAGATACAGACTGAGTGTAGAGGACCCAATTGCTAGAGGTGTTATTTTAGCAAACAAACTAATTCATGGAATCAGACAGGTAAGCATGGTTGGGTTGGTCCGGTGTCGAGACACGGGGCAGCGTCTGGGAGGTGTCCGAGGGTCAGGCAGGAGACGAGGTCTAGAAAGCAGGCAAGAGTTAATAACCGGGAAAAAACACAGGATGAGGAAACGCTCGGTACGCAACATAGGTAAAGCAATACTTCGCAACGTGTACATGGGGAAGGGAAGCTTCTAAAGGGGGTTAGTAATGAAGGGAATATCAGGTGGGTGATAGAATTCTGGTGAGTCAGATCGGGGGTATGTGCGAGTGGGCGTGGCTGTGCGGGGCTGAGGGTTGTTCCTGGGGTTCGTAACACTGAGATATAGTTAAACAGAGACAGACTGAGATATAGAGAAACAAAAAGATACAGACTGATGCTCTGCCTTGATTTAGAAGAACTGAAGTCAGCAACTCCATTCAGTTGCATCTTGGTGAAAGCTTTAACTGCAAAACATTCTTATACAACTGGCAGATTAAACATCCCACTGGTTTGATGTCTGAGTTAGTCAGTCATCTGTTACTTGGAATGGGTAATTAATATGTATTACCTAATTTGCATGTTGGTTATGATAGGCTGTCACCTTGGCAACAGGTGAATCTACAACAATGGTAAGATGATGCTGGGGTATGGAAGCCATTTTCACCTTAATCAATTTTTTTCACCAACAATTCAGTTTTTCACTAATAACAATTCCATTTTTAGTTGTCAAAAAGATTTTTTTTCTAATGAAAATTTTGTTTTTCATAAGAATTTAACATCAAAATATGAAATGTGAACATATTTTGTTTTTGATATCAATAATTAAATCAATATTTGATATCAATAATTAATTTTTACATCTGGAAATTAATTTCTTAATAATCTAATTAACATTTTTGATATCAAGAATGTATTTGTAAGATGTAAAAATGTTATATGTTTTCTAATGTCAGTCAGATTTGTTTGCATGTGGATAAGAAGGCAGGGATTATATGTACTGTGATTATATGTATTGTGATTTTCTTAAAGCGTTGAATAGCAAAGAATCTGTTTAGTTTGTTTAGATACAGCAGTCGTGTGGACTACACAAGTGTTAGGGTACACTGTCACAGGTTTCCTTCTCCACATTATTAGGAGTCTCAGAGCAACTGAATGACACTTCTAGCAAAGTAAAAAATGAGACCTTCACGTTGTTGGTGTTCCTCATTCTCTTAATACCTGATGACTGTTCGAGGGTCGGACTGCATGGCAATCTGCTGGTGATGTGCCAGGTGCTTGGTCTTCTGCCCAGTGTAGCACCACTGAAATACCTCTCATATGTACAGTATGAATTTACATACTTAAAAGAATAAACTTTAAAGACTTAATTATTTCTGTCATTATGTCTTTAATGTGGCTTTTGTTCAGTGTGATGTTTGTATTGCTTATTTCAGGCTCCCATGGTAGACCCAGAATCAATGTGTCAAAAGAACCACCGGAACTCAGTTTGAAGGATTTAAGGTGAAAACAACATCATGGCATCTTGGCTGTTTGTTTCGGTCAGACCTGGATGTACTACCACCGGTGACAGTGATCTTGAAGAGCATATATGATTGCCCCATCAACAATATCTCAGATCACGTTGTGAGGTAGGATGTATTCTTGCATTTGAAATATTAGATAATGTACAGTTGTGGTCAAAGGTTTTGAGACTAGCACAAATTATTTGGTTTTCACAAAGTTTGCCGCTTGTTTTTATGGTGGCAATTTGCATTAACTCTAGTTGATGCAGTGATGTTGTTCAATGATCTTCTTGGTAGCTCAGGAGAAAGTGTTAACGAGGACAAGGCAGCTGATAGCACTCCATCATGCTGATTAGAAGAGCAGACTGGTTGCTTTAAAAGGGTGGTGGTGGTGCTTGAAGTTTTCTTCTGTTCACCATGGTTACCTCCAAGGAAACACATGCAGTCATCACTGCATTGCATCAAAAGGGCTTCACAGGCAAAGACATTGCTGCTTGTAAGAGCACCTAAATCAACAATTTATCAAATTATCAAGAGCTTTAAGGCTTCGGGGCGCCCGAGAAAGTCTAACAAGCGCCAGGACTGTCTTCTAAAGAGGATGCAGCTATAGGATCAGGTCACCACCAGTGCAGAGTTTTCTCAGGAATGGCAGAAGGCAGGTGTGAAGTGAAGACTTTTGGAGGACAGCTTGGTGTCACGAAGGGAAGCAAAGAAGCCACTTTTCTCCAAGAGAAACATCAAAGGCAGGCTGACATTTTGCAGGAGGTAGAGATTGGACTGCAGAAAACTGGGGTGATCAATCCTGAAAAAGAGGGTGGACAAACAAAAACACAAACTTATAAACAGCAAGCACCAATTAGGCAAGAATGGGTTGCCATCAGTCAAGATTTTGCGCAGAAGCTGATATCCAGCATGCCAAGTCAAATTGGAGAAGTCTTAAAAAGGAAGGGTCAACACTGTGACTATTAAGTCTTTGTTTAAACTGGATGTATTTGTCAATAAAACATTTTTAAAAACCTATGAAATGCTTATAATTGTACTTCAGTAAACCAAAATTTGTGTCAGTCTCAAAACTTTTGGCCACGACTGTACTACCAACTTTGTTAGGGCAACCTGTCAGCATGGACTGGTATCACGGGTCAGATTGGGATGATGGGAGAGAAAAAACACTGTTAGTGCTCTTAAAAGCCCTGCTGGATGAGGATGAACAAGGCAGATACTTCACTGGGCTGTCAGCCTGCATTCTACAAATGCTCACAAATATGGTATACCTGCCAGAAACTGAAGAGAACTTGAACACTTTTGCAAATGCATAGAATAATATCTGCATATGGAGTGAAAATAATCACATACCTAAATAGATGTGGCTGTTTAACAACCAGCTGGTAGATACTAAGGTTAGGGATTAGGGATTGTGAGGCACTGTAATATCAACAATCCATGTACCCATGAAACGTTAGTGAGGTTGAGGTTACGGCTGTGGACAAGTCGTTCACCAATGCTGAGAGGCTCTGGGAATCATCTCATCAACACCTGCACCAAGCCCAGCACCACTAAACACAACAGCAAGGCAGTGACACTCTGGAATACCAACCCAGAGATTCAGCAAGGCAGTGACACTCTGGAATACCAACTCAGAGATTCAGCAAGGCAGTGACACTCAGGAATACAAACCTGGAGATCAGCGAGGCAGATCATATCTTCCTGTCTATGAGGACCTCAGGCTGAATTATCCATGTAGTAAATTATGTCCATGCTATATCAGTCCATTTCCGTTTACAGGACGAGATAACCCAGCCATCTCCTTTCCTCCCTGCTCCAAATCCTGGACTCTTCACAGTGACTCCATGTCTCTACCTTTGTGCTGAATCACTGTTTTATAGTTCTGTTTGACGCCTTTATAGTTGCACTTTTTGTATTTTAATCATGGCTATGATTTCTTCAGTTACTGGTTTTGCACATGTATTGTCTTTTTTGCTCATTTATTGTCACTTAAACCCCTCACGTATCCAGATTATAAGGTCACTAAGGATGAAAAATTATTCTTTATAGTCATCATTCCACCTGACTGAGTTTGAGTTTAAAAAACGAGTGACACATAAAACAACACACAACCCAATTTTCATTCAGTCTCATCGTCATTGTCTAATGCAAATGAATGCTGGAGGTCTTTGTTTTCCCATTTTGTAGAGATATACAGCAGCGACTACAGCTTTGCAAGAGCCTCATGACTTCACCCTGCTTTGTCAGTACAGCTGCCAGGCGTCCACATTTCACATTTGTTGTCTGAGTGCGGATGGTATTGTAGTCCAGACACTAAAATGTCTGGTTGAGTTGCACTATAAATATAAATAAAGTGCAAGCTTGCTTATCTCTCTCTCTCACACAGTATTACTGTTCCACCTATTACAAGTGTGTATATACACTTGCGAGGGTAGTTGTTGTAGAAAGTAGTCAGAACCAATGTGCAGGTGCACATTTCTGAAACAACGAGTTACATTAAGGTGGAGTTTGGGATAAAAATGGAAATGAAGTATCTCTGTTATCCCCATGACATTCCTTAAATACAACTACCTTTGGAAAGTCACCATGCCTTTAATGGCTTCTGCTTTCTGCTTCGGTTAGTCCTGTGTCTGCTACATCAACCATGCTGTCTGTTCCCTGGGTGAAAATCCAGGTTTAGCTGACTTAAGTTTTACCCAGAAAGACATTTGATGTCAGTAACTAAGTATAATGAATGATTCTCAGACAGGTAACTCTAACTGTAGATAAAGTCAATATCCCTCTAACAGAAGCTTTGACACTATATCAAATAAAACTTGGAAATTATATCGCTTTAAATGTTTAGATGGAATGATTGATGTAACTCATGGTTTTGAACTTCATTATGTGTGACAAAATGCACTTAATCCAATTAACTTTAGATATTAGTATTATGTCTATGAATTATTTGTATTATTTATTAGTATTATGACTATGAATTCAGACTGCAACACTCATGAACCAGTGATGTCGTCAACATGATCTACATACATTGATTTCAGAAGTAATATCAAGACCTGTTTGTTTAAAATCAAAACTTGTTTTTTTTAATATCAAGACCTGCTTTTTAATATCATTACCTGCTTTTTTTTTTTATCAGAACCTGTTTGTTTAATATCAAGACCTGTTTTGAAACTGGCATACCAGTGCTACCTTATTTAATAACAAAGCTCCTCTCTGCCACCAACACCATACAGTTTAGATTTGTTCCTACATGGACAAAAACTGGATATTTCATCTGAAATCATCCCACCTTACATTCAGTTTACATGATTTATGAAATCACTTATGTGAAACATTCCTGTAAATCTGAGCATGAGTAGGATAGATGGTCGTTCAGATTATGACAATAAAACACCCTTAAATGCACAGACCCTTAAACACAGAGACAAACACACAAGCACAAAAACACACACGTGCATGAGTTTGTGCATATATGTGTTTGTGTGAGTGTGTGTGCATATGTATTTGCATGCGCACATATGTGTGTGTGTGTGTGTGTGTGTGTGTGTTAGGGTTAGTGCACAGTTGTCACTGGTTGATTAACTTTAGCAGGATTCATTGCAATGTCAAAATGAATTACTGTGAAAACACACCGACACACCCCCACACACACGCATGCATGCACACACACACACGCACACACACACGCTGCTGTTTTGTGCCTGTTCATATGCTTGTGTTGTTTTGTTATCTCTGGAAAACCCCTATTGCTCCACTGTTCTCAGTACATTTATGGAAAACAGTTCTTCAAATACTGCTGTTTATCTACAGTAACTCTCAGAAGCACTCATACACACATACACACACGTGCATGTTTAAACATACGTACACATTGCATACACATATAAATATGCAGAGAAATACTGCCCCCTACTGCCCACTTCTGTATTACTGTCTTAGTGAATGTGGCAGTTGGTCATGCACCAGCAACATAGAGAGAGCGCGAGAGAGATTTTCTTTATCAGAGCAGCGCAGTATTCATTTTAAAATTAAAATTATAAGATGTGTTTGTTTGTTTATTAAATATCTGTGTTCTTTATTCCTGTGTCCTCCCTCCCAACACACTCAGGATGTTACACTTGGGTCTTGTTATTTACTGCCATATTACTTTATCTAAATAACCCTATACCAAAATCTAACCAAGCTAAACTTAATCAAACCTAAATCTAACCTAAATCTAACATAAATTAAACATAAACCTAAACATAAGAGGCTAAGAGGTCTGTGTGTTTAATCACTGAAGTGTTAAAATGTGCAGGTCAAACTATCCCTTCCTGGATCTTCCTGGATCTTCCTTGGCTTTGCCCTGGTGGAAGGGTGGGATGATTCTTCTATCAAGGGCATAAATCCAGTAGGGTCTCCCATGACGAATAGCTTTGGAATGAAGACCCAGACAAACATGACCCATAAACACCCTTATGAAAAAGAAGACCAGAGTATAGGGTACCCAGCCCAGGGGGCTACCGGGACATAACCCCTGGATTCAGGTCTGGGGGTTTATCAGAAACATGGCAGTCTGGCAGCCCACATCACCTGGTCCAGTTCAGCCTGAAGAGACAGCGTGACAGGGGTATGAGGAACTGCTAACCACGAGAACCAGAGTAATGGTGTGGTGCGAGGCCTGTTGGGTAAAGGGCAGAAGTGGAGAAGACACTCATAAATCTCCAGCTCCTTCTGCAATATATAATGCTCAAATTCTTATTAATGATTATTTTAATTTATTTGTTTAATTCTCTGAATATGTATTTATCATGGGTACATCTTGGGCTTTCTTATACGTAGTTTTTATGATCTACATGTTTATGTTTTAACAAAATATTGATCACAAAAAATAAGTCCCCATTTGGTGGCTACACAGTTGCAGGTTGTCCAGCAGACAAGCGGAGTGCCTCAAGGTGACTGTGTGGCAGAGTGGAAAAAAACTCCTATAACTGTTGTGTGCACATATGTGCCAAACAGCAGTGCAGGTATTCTGCCTTCTTGAAGAAATTGAGTGGAATTGTAAAGAGCATTTCAAGCACAAACTCCAGTGTTTTTCTGTGGGACTTCATTGCTCATGTAGGTGATGATTGGGAAACCTGGAGAGGAGTGAATTGGGAGGAACAGCCTGTCCAATCTGAACCTGAGTGGTGGGATGTTATTGGACATCTGTGCTAGCCAACAAGTTTGCTCATAAGTGTACTTGGTATACGTAGTACACAGGCCAATGATTGATTGATTGTGTCATCTGTCCTGAGGCCATATGTTTTGGTCACATTCGTAAAGAAAGGTGTTGAAATGTCAATTACTCACCACTTGATCCAGCCCTACACCAGATGGTAATTCACTGACAGGTTAGTACGTTTTTTCACCAGTGTGCAAAACATATGGCCTCAGGACAGCTGGCCTAAGGAGAACTGCCAGACAGACCTGATGAGTCCAAATGTGTGGTGAGAATCTCCTGGGAAAGACTGCAAGAGGACAGGAATTATATCAACTCTCACAGCTGAGAGAATTTCTCACATGTTCCAGAGGAGGTGGGGGGCATGGAGGGCTAGTGGACCCTGTTCAAGTCCTCCAAGAAATGTGTGTGCTGATAGCCCAGTGGTGGACACCAGTGGTGAAGGACACCAGTAGTGAAAGACACCAGTGGTGAAGGACACCAATGGTGAAAGACACCAGTGGTGAAGGATACCAGTGGTGAAGGACACCAGTGGTGGACACCAGTGGTGAAGGACACCAGCAGTGAAAGACACCAGCAGTGAAAGACACCAGTGGTGGACACCAGTGGTGAAGGACACCAGCAGTGAAAGACACCAGTGGTGGACACCAGTGGTGAAGGACACCAGCGGTGAAAGACACCAGTGGTGGACACCAGTGGTGAAGGACACCAGCAGTGAAAGACACCAGTGGTGGACACCAATGAAAGACACCAGTGGTGGACACCAGTGGTGAAGGACACCAGTGGTGGAAGAAGGAGGGTTTCCAGGTTTGGCAGGCTTTCGGAACCCCTGACTCAGCTGAAGGCAAAAAAGTTGTGACTTTGGTAGTTGCAGAAGCACAATGTAGTGCATGGAAGGAGTTTGGAGAGGACATGGATAATAGACATGTATATTGGACATGGATAATGAACATTTGGATAAGGGTCAGATTCCATGTTTGTTACGTCAAGCTTGTTCAGTGTATTTGTTGGAGTCAGCCGAGGGTGCATCTTGTCTCCAATTGTGATAATCTGTAGTTGCTCCTGTAGCTCACCTTGTACAGCAGATGCACAGTGCTCAGTGTTAGGTGTTAGGTTAGGTACGAGGTTAGATTAGATTAGGGTAAGGGTTAGGGTTAGGCTTAGAATGAGACTGTGGTTACAAGCTGTGGCTCCTGTCCATTCAGAGGAGCCAGTTGAGGTGGTTCGGGCATCTGATAAGGAAGTCCCTGTTCACCTCCTGCTCTAGGTACATCAGCCACAGCCAACTCAAGGAGGTCTTGGAATAGTCTCAGGACCTGCTGAAGGGACATCATCTAAAGGCTTGCCTGGGAGTACCTGGAGATCCTCCAGGAGGAAGTGTAGGAAGTGTCTGAGAACACAGACACCTGGCCACCACAACTCTGCACGTGGAAAAGAGGATGAAGACGATGTGGTCAAACATTCCTATCAACAGTGGCAATCTGATCATAGGCAGGTTATAACAAAACTGCACTGTAAATCTCTTATTTATTTATTGAGGAAAGACACCTTTTACAGAAAGCCGCGGGAGCCGTTTGGATGCGTGTGTTCCGTAAGTGGCAGATGGTGCCCGTGGTGGAGATGGCATACGTATGGCACAGGTAACAGGGTGCATGCCAGCACTCTGCTGGGTAGAAGCTTGCTAACAGAGAAGCGTCTGTCTGCAGCCCAAACGGCTTTGTATATATCCGCACCAAAATCACACTCTTTCAATCTGCCTCTCTTTTTTATGAGTGCAGTGATTCATTTAAAACCTAAACTATAAAACAAACTATAAAACCAGATTAAACAAACACCTGATTCTATATTTGTGAATGAAGGGGATAAAGGGAAGTACAAGGGGATGAAGGGAAGTACAATGCAAAGCAAGTGTGTGTGTAAAAGCATTTTTCATATACAGTGGTAAAGTGGTTCAAAGTGCTCCGTACAGACATAGCAGGATAAAATCATCGCTGAATTTGATGCATCTATGTTTGTGCATCTGGAAGCTGCTTCCAGGTATGTGTGTAGCATAAGAACTAAACACAGCTTCACCATGCTGGGTTTGAGCTCTGGGCTCTACACACTGGCCTGGGTCCATGGAGCTAAGAGCCTTACTGGATTTATACTCTGAGCAAATCTAAGGCATATTCTGGGCCGTATCCATTCACTGATTTGTAGGGTAGTAGTAAAAGAAAGAAATACACACACACACACACACACACAAACACACACACAAACACACACACACACCTGCTACTGTTTGACTAAGAGCCATTTAATGTTTCCCGCACAGTCTGCAGAAGGAAGCATCAGCGCTCTGTCAGCACACACTGCTTCTAACATTCAGATGTTCCTGGAGCTCTGGATTAAGCCGATAAAGTGTGTTAGATTAGAGCTAAAAGCGAGCGAGTGTCCAGGGCTATGGGCGGGCCTCCCTGCTGGAGATAAACCATCCCAGTAGGACACCCATGGCTTCCAGTCTGAGCATGAAAAGAAAAGACACACACATAGGTTACACATCCAGGTGCTGAAAGAGTGAGGCTGGACCATTTCACAACACAGACAGAAAGGGACGCCTATGTGTTGCACCGCAGGGTGGGAAAATGAACAAAAAAACACCACACACACACAAACAGTGATGCAGTCATATAAAAACACATCACACACACACACAAACTGAGCTGAGTAGTTCTGCTTGATTAGGAACGTGGGCAGTCATGGTGCACTTCTTTACTCTGGCTCCTTCTAACTATCATGACAATTTGCTAGGGGCTAGTTACCGAAAACTAAAGTGAAGCATATACACTCCTACACACACACATGCTTTAATCTCTTCTCACTCTTTGTTGACCAATGGATGTCCCAACCTGCTGCTGTAGAGGGCAGTGATGCATCATGGGATGCACTTGGCAGCAGAGTGGAAGCCATGCTGAGGTCACTGTCACTGACCTTTGACCTCACACAGAGGATGGAAGATAAAACATTGCACCAGTAGAAAGGCACTCTGAGCTACATAAACCCTGGACATAGTCAACAGTCGGTTAAATTTTACAATCCAGCTGGGGGTGTTTCTGAGAACATCGTAGCATATTGTAAAAGAATTATTTCCATTCTAATCTATTAGTTCTCCATTAGATCTCCATTAGAGCTCATTAGAGCTCATTAGAGCTCCACATAGGGCCCTGGCCACTCTCTTTACTCCAGCAGCCACAACATCATGAGCTCTTCTCAGGGGTCATTAGGAGTCATCAGGTTGACACCGCCTTTCATTGGTTATTCATTGCCCACAACACTTCCAGGAAGCTCAGAAGTGAGGAACTGGTATCCCAGCGCCATCTCCCTCAAACGTTACTTTAAACCAAGCCAAATATAGACCCAAACTGGTCTCCCTGGTGACCAAGGCCGTGGCCAGCCCCACTGACACCACTAATGCATGCTCAATGCTGTCAGTTCCACATGGATATGACCTACTATATCAGCAAGCATTCCCCAACTCCAGAGATCCATCCCGGCCTCCCCAGTGACTAAAGCCACTGGCACCATTAATGCATAGTCAGTACCACCAGTTCCTCTGGATCTACCACATTGTACAATGACACAACCTCAGTTACTCCATCTTTATGGTGCATTACCCCATCTAGTCTGAGCTCTCCTTATCCACAACCACTGACTAGCCATTTCCGCTTTGTCTGATAACTCCTTCACAGCTAAGCTGCCTGTATGCATTGTAATTATTACATGACAGAGAAAATCCTAACAGGACGTTCATACCTTGTTTATGTATGCACCGTTCACACCATACCATGTTTATGTAGGTACTGTTTATACCATATTATATTTATACAGTTAAGCATGAGCTATATTGCTGGCAGGTCTATATTGCTGATAAAGTGTGCTTGGCAGGTCTATATTGCTGATAGAGTGTGATTGGCCTTCATCTGCTTCGTGGTACAGCAGGCATGATTTGTCATTCCTGCATACAAGTCACGATCAGTTCCATAAACACACACAAGTCACGATCAGTTCCATAAACACACACAAGTCACGATCAGTTCCATAAACACACACAAGACAGGATCAGTTCCATAAACACACACAAGACAGGATCAGTTCCATAAATAGAGCATATCATCTAAGCACTCTCTTTAGATATCATATCACATCGGGAGCAGGACATGGACATAAACACACACACACACACACACACACACACACACACACACACACACACACACACACACACACACACACACACACCCAAAAAAACAAAACAAAACAAAAAACACTGTTGTTTTAATGAGTTACGTAAGGTGCTGTGAGGTAGCTTTGCTTGACACACACTGAGTATGAGCGTGTGTGCGTGTGTGTGGGTGTGTGTGCCTTTGTAACACTTACATGTGAAAGGTTTAATGCATGTGTATGGATTTGTAGGGTGTTGTGACTTTAACTGCAGATTAACTACAGATTAATTGTTGAGGATCCACAAAGGTTTTAATACACGTGCATCCTAAATAATAAGAAGTCCACAGCAATCCACAGCAGCCATTTTTCCAGCCTTATCTTAAGTGCAAGCAGACTGAACTCTCTCTCAGAGAGCAGGTAAAGCCAAAGTACGGCTAAAGTTTGCAAATGTTACTGCATTGTAATTAGATGGCAGCCACAGCGACACTGCCAGTGGAGGCAGGTCACCAGTTAGCCTGTGGAATTATGCTGCAGTCATGCTACGATTTGCCTTTGTGCCCCTCCAAGCCCTCCCTGCCCCCTGGGCAAGCACAATAAGAGCTCAAACATACAACCTAGCGCTGGCATTTGGACGTCCACCTCTGCTTGCAGAGTGGGTGGATGTGTAAATAATGGGCTATTATGAACTCGGATGCCTGGTGCTCCATATGAGCAGAGGCAGGAAGAAATCTGGGACAGCCAGCGGCTGGTTGCCGGTCTGGGATCAGTTCTTGGTTTTGCTCATCCCAGGGGTTATAAAGGAGCTTGCCTCCACAACCTCAGCACAGCCACACCTGCAATATGCACTGCATCTGTAGTACTCAGTGGCTAATTTGGCTTGGTCCTTCCTGAGCCTCATCTGTCATTTTCTGTATCTGTATGCTGAAGATACACACAAGAAACAGGGGCTGTAATAAAGCAGGCAAAAGATAGCACTGAACCACCGAGCAAACGTGCGGCAGCAGAATGATCCGCCGAGCACACGTGCGCCAGCAGAATGAACCGCCGAGCACACGTGCGCCAGCAGAATGAACCGCCGAGCACACGGGCGCCAGCAGAACGAACCGCCGAGCACACATGCGCCAGCAGAACGAACCACTGAGCACACGTGCACCAGCAGAATGAACCACCGAGCACACATGCAGCAGCAGAATGAACCGCTGAGCACACATGCTGCAGCAGAATGAACCGCCGAGCACACGTGCGCCAGCAGAATGAACCACTGAGCACACGTGCGCCAGCAGAACAAACCGCCGCGCACACGTTCGCCAGCAGAATGAACCACCGAGCACACGTGCGCCAGCAGAATGAACCACTGAGCACACGTGCGCCAGCAGAATGAACCACTGAGCACACGTTCGCCAGCAGAATGAACCACTGAGCACACGTGCGCCAGCACAAGGCTGCAGTCTCACACAGGGCCAGTCTGTAAAGGAGGGGGTAGTAATTTATTAGTGGAGTTTATCAGAGGGGAAAAATATTGATGGTTATGATGAGAGGAATAACCGACTAGGTGATATGAATGTACAGGACAATGTTGGGCTGTGCAGTGATGCTGTATTCAAGGAACATCCTATTCAAGTGATGTCAAATGCAAAAGTAACCCAATGGACTAAGAGCCTCTAGTCACCAGTCTGCCTCCTGGGAATCTGTTTTTCCAAAGATTTCTGTTACAACTCCAGATCTCATACTATGAGTCATCACATCAATAAGTTCAGATGGTGGTGAATATTTGGGCATGTGAGCGTAGGGCCAAAACCGACTCGTACACTACAGAGGGAGTGGAGACTTACCATGTTGAACAAGTCTGTTTAAAGACTGTGCTTCTGATGTCATTTGCCTTTTATTCACTAATGTTTCTACAGTACATAAGAGGATCTCCAGTATTCTGGATTTTTCACTGGACACAGAGATTAATCCAGTCATACTTTCACTCTAGCAGGTTTCCAGTCATGGTGACATCACACACACACTGTGGATGCAGCAAGACCAGTAGACATTTAAGAAGCAAGAGAAGAAAATGAGGGATTCTTTTCATAGTACCTGTTATGAAGTAACATATTACTACCATAAAATCTGATGTGAGACCACTGTTGCTGTTGTTGATGTTGTAATACAGATTACTAGGCAGTATTGCAGTTAAGGAGGAAGATGTTTGGAAGTGTCAGCTCCAACCCAACTCTGAGACAGCGAGTGTGACTGCAGCTGTCTAAAGGAAATCAGCACACCTGTCAGAGCCTTCTGCAGGGCTATGTGTTTTAGTCCTGTCTGTGCTGCACCAGATAAATATGCAGTATTAGTTGGTACTGCAAGGAGAGTTGCTTTACACACACACACACACACACACACACACACACACACACACACACACACACACACACACACACATACACATACACACACACACACACACACACACACACACACACACAGACACACACACACACACACACACACACACACACACACGGGCAGATGGTGTGGGATGGTTCGGCACGGACACAGCAGCTCCCCTATAGAGACACACAAAGAGGATTCTCCCATCCACATCTGACCTCCACAGACACCCACCAGGCTCACATACCAGCTCCTGATTGTCTTTTTCTGTCTGCCTTTGTCTCTCCTTCTTTCTCTCTCCTTATCTATCTCTCTCTCTCTCTCTCTCTCTCTCTCTCTCTCTCTCTCTCTCTCTCACACACACACACACACACACACACACACACACACACACACACTCACACACACACTCACACACACACACATACACACTCACACAAACTATATGAGATGAATGATATAACCTAAATGCCCCAAGTAAATCTCATTCTTTCTTTCCTCATGGTCTTACAGGTTTCCAGGACACAGACCTCAGTGCCCCAAAGGCACTATATTATGTCAGTGTAGCTGTTAGAATACACACAAACTGGGGAGATGTGCAGGGTCTGGGTTGAGAGTTAGATATGATAGTGCTATATGATATACGATATATGATATACGATATATGATATGAGAGTTAGATATGATAGTGCTATATGATATACGATATATGATATACGATATATGATATACGATATATGATATGAGAGTTAGATATGATAGTGCTATATGATATACGATATATGATATACGATATATGATATACGATATATGATATGAGAGTTAGATATGATAGTGCTATATGATATACGATATATGATATACGATATATGATATACGATATATGATATGAGAGTTAGATATGATAGTGCTATATGATATACGATATATGATATACGATATATGATATACGATATATGATATGAGAGTTAGATATGATAGTGCTATATGATATACGATATATGATATACGATATATGATATACGATATATGATATGAGAGTTAGATATGATAGTGCTATATGATATACGATATATGATATACGATATATGATATACGATATATGATATGACAGTTAGATATGATAGTGCTATATGATATACGATATATGATATACGATATATGATATACGATATATGATATGAGAGTTAGATATGATAGTGCTATATGATATACGATATATGATATACGATATATGATATACGATATATGATATGACAGTTAGATATGACAGACATGATAGATATATGATATGAGAGTTAGATATGACAGACATGATAGATATATGATATGACAGTTAGATATGACAGACATGATAGATATATGATATGAGAGTTAGATATGATAGTGCTATATGATATACGATATATGATATGAGAGTTAGATATGACAGATATGATAGATATATGATATGAGAGTTAGATATGACAGACATGATAGATATATGATATGAGAGTTAGATATGACAGATATGATAGATATATGATATGAGAGTTAGATATGACAGACATGATAGATATATGATATGACAGTTAGATATGACAGATATGATAGATATATGATATGAGAGTTAGATATGACAGACATGATAGATATATGATATGACAGTTAGATATGACAGACATGATAGATATATGATATGAGAGTTAGATATGACAGACATGATAGATATATGATATGACAGTTAGATATGACAGACATGATAGATATATGATATGAGAGTTAGATATGACAGATATGATAGATATATGATATGAGAGTTAGATATGACAGACATGATAGATATATGATATGACAGTTAGATATGACAGATATGATAGATATATGATATGAGAGTTAGATATGACAGACATGATAGATATATGATATGACAGTTAGATATGACAGACATGATAGATATATGATATGAGAGTTAGATATGACAGACATGATAGATATATGATATGAGAGTTAGATATGACAGACATGATAGATATATGATATGAGAGTTAGATATGATAGTGCTATATGATATACGATATATGATATGAGAGTTAGCTATGACAGATATGATAGATATATGATATGACAGTTAGATATGACAGACATGATAGATATATGATATGAGAGTTAGATATGACAGATATGATAGATATATGATATGACAGTTAGATATGACAGATATGATAGATATATGATATGAGAGTTAGATATGACAGACATGATAGATATATGATATGACAGTTAGATATGACAGATATGATAGATATATGATATGAGAGTTAGATATGACAGACATGATAGATATATGATATGAGAGTTAGATATGACAGATATGATAGATATATGATATGAGAGTTAGATATGATACCTGTCATCCCAGATAGAAGGTCGACCTCTCTAATTTTGGGCAGAGAACAGAATGTTGAACTGAAGACTCTTCCATGCTGGTCTGTATGTTGCTAGTCTGAAACAATAGTATTGTGTTGTATCATTGTCATAACGTGATCTCATGTCCTGAAACATCAAAGCTTGTCATGTGCATTTGTTAGATGTGTCTCATGCCAGTAGCTGGTATATCTGGTTGTTTGCAGTTCTGAGATCTGAATGTGACTTTATTTGATGGGAGATTTGTAATGGGAAGGAACAGCTCTACTATGTTAAACTAAATTTTGTCTGTGACCGAGCCTCCATTATCTCAGGAAAGCTGCACTCCTATCTAGTGCTAATGCTAATGCTAATGGTACTATCGGCGCAGCCAACGGTACATGCGCAGAGCCTGAACAGCACCCTCTCATCATCACGGAGAGTGATGTAAGGAGAGTGTTTAAAAGGGTGAATATCAGGAAGGCGGTGGGACCAGACGGTATCTGCGGGAGGGTCCTCAAAGACTGCGCAGATCAGCTAGCCCTGGTATTCACCGACATCTTCAATCTCTCCCTGATGCTCGGTATCGTCCCGTCCAGCTTCAAGCGATCCACCATCGTCCCCGTCCTGAAGAAACCTCAACCCTCCAACCTCAATGACTACTGCCCCATTGCCCTCACATCAGTCGTGATGAAGTGCTTTGAGAAGCTTGTCAGAGATTTCATCACATCTTCACTGCCAGCCTTCATGGACCCACTGCAGTTTGCATGATGCAATTGCACATCTACTCCACACCACACTGACCCACCTGGACGCAGAGAGGGGAAATTACGTTAAAATGCTGTTTGTCGACTACAGTTCAGCATTTAACACCATCATCCCCTCCCTACTCACTACTAAGTTGGGGGATCTAGGACTGCATACATCCCTGTGCGACTGGATCTCCAACTTCCTAACAGACAGACCACAATCAGTACGGGTGGGCAACTGCGCCTCATCCACCCTCACCCTCAGCACTGGAGATCCTCAGGGTTGTGTCCTAAGCCCCCTGCTCTACTCACTGTACACCTATGACTTCACAGCCACTGATCTCAGACAATGATGAGAGGGCCTACATGGAGGAGATTAAACACCTGGAAAACTGGTGCCAGGAAATTAATCTCCTCCTAAACATCAGTAAGACAAAGGAGCTGATTGTGGATTGCAGCAAGAAGCAGGAGCGGCACTACCAACCTGTGAGGATCAGTGGAACAGTGGAGAGAGTAGATAGTTTCAGGTACCTTGGTGTTTACATCTCGCAGGACCTATCCTGGTCCCTCCATACCAACTCCCTGGCAAAGAAGGCTTGTCAGCGTCTTTACCACCTCAGACGCCTAAGGGACTTCAGACTACCTCCAAGGTACTGCGGAACTTCTACACCTGCACTATCGAGAGAATCCTCACGGGGAACATCACAGTCTGGTTTGGGAATAGCACCAAGCAGGACAGACAAGCACTCCAAAGGGTAGTGCGTTCAGCAGAGTGCATCACTCACATGGAACTTCCTGACCTGCAGACCATCTACTACAAGCGGTGCCAGACCAAGGCCAGGAGAATTGTGAAGGACCCCACCCATCCCAACAATAAGCTCTTCTCTCTGTTGAGGTCAGGGAGGCGCTTTCGCTCCCTGAAGACCAAGACAGAGAGGCTGAAGAAGAGCTTCTTCCCACAGGCCATTCGGGCCCTGAATCAGGGAAACTGATAAGCTGTGGGGACCACCACCACCATGTAACATAACTGTATATATATATATATTCTATTCCACCATGTAACATAAAAACTGTAAAAACTGTAAATATGTCATTTTATAAATAGATCTGTACATTCTGTACATTGTGTACATATACATACACAACCATATACATTGTACAGTGTGTATATAAACATAATATACATATATTGTACATACATTGTTAATATATTTTTGTACATATATAGAATATATATTTCTCTATGCACCTCTGTTTTCTTTTTTCTCAGTTTGGACAGAGCACTCTCAACCATTTCACTGCGAGTTGTATTGTGTATGACTGTGTATGTGACAAATAAACCAAACTTGAACTTGAACTTGAGTCTAGACAAACGCGTCTGATATTTTCTCCTGTTCACATAAAAATGCAGAGATGTGCTGAGATAAATGAAAATCATCTCCGTTTCTAACGTCTGTGTATTGATTAGAACGGTCTGCTGGTAATTAATAAGGGTTTGGAAGTGCAGTGTGGAAATGAACAAGACTGTCCAGGTTACATGCAAGTGTGTCTGAGGTGCTCTGCTCTGAAACAGCACAAAAGCTCTGCCTCTGCGTCTGTGTCTCTGTATATGTCTGTGTATGTATCTGTCTCTGTATGTCTGTGAATGTGTCTGTGTGTGTCTGTCTCTGTATGTCTGTAAATGTGTCTGTGTGTGTGTCTGTCTCTGTATGTCTCTGTATATGTCTGTGTATGTGTCTGTCTCTGTATGTCTGTGAATGTGTCTGTGTATGTGTCTGTCTCTGTATGTCTCTGTATATGTCTGTGTATGTGTCTGTCTCTGTATGTATCTGTATATGTCTGTGTATGTGTCTGTCTCTGTGTGTCTCTGAATGTGTCTGTGTATGTGTCTGTCTCTATATGTCTCTGTATATGTCTGTGTATGTGTCTGTCTCTGTGTGTCTCTGAATGTGTCTGTGTATGTGTCTGTCTCTGTATGTCTCTGAATGTGTCTGTGTATGTGTCTGTCTCTGTATGTCTCTGTATATGTCTGTGTATGTGTCTGTCTCTGTATGTCTCTGTATATGTCTGTGTATGTGTCTGTCTCTGTGTGTCTCTGTATATGTCTGTGTATGTGTCTGTCTCTGTATGTCTCTGAATGTGTCTGTGTATGTCTCTGTCTCTGTATGTCTCTGAATGTGTCTGTGTATGTCTCTGTCTCTGTATGTCTCTGAATGTGTCTGTGTAAATGCCTGTGTCTCTGTATATGTCGGTGTATGTGTCTGTCTCTGTATGTCTCTGAATGTGTCTGTGTATGTCTCTGTCTCTGTATGTCTCCGTATATGTCTGTGTATGTCTCTGTCTCTGTATGTCTCTGAATGTGTCTGTGTATGTGTCTGTCTCTGTATGTCTCTGTCTCTGTATGTCTGTGAATGTGTCTGTGTGTGTTTGTATATATGTCTATGTCTCTCTGTATGTGTCTGTGTATGTGCCTGTGTCTGTATATGTCTGTGTATATGTCTATGTCTCTGTGTATGTATCTGTGTCCCTGTATATGCGTCTGTGTCTCTGTATGTCTCTGTATATGTCTGTGTCTCTGTGTCTGTCTCTGTATGTCTGTGACTCGGTAAATGTCTATCTCTGTATGTGTGTGACTCTGTATATATCTGTGTCTCTGTATGTCTGTGACTCTGTATATGTCTGTGTATGTGTGACTCTGTATATGTCTGTATCTCTGTATATGTGTGTGAGTCTGTATATGTCTGTGTATGCGTGTGACTCTGTATATATCTGTGTGTGTGACTCTGTATATATCTGTGTCTCTGTATGTCTGTGACTGTATATGTCTGTCTCTCTGTATATGTGTGTGAGTCTGCATATGTCTGTGTATACGTGTGACTCTGTATATGTCTGTGTATGTGTGTGACTCTGTATATGTCTGTGTCTGTGTATATGTCAGTGTCTCTGTCTATGTCTGTGACTCTGTATATGTGTGTGAGTCTGTATATGTCTGTGTATGCGTGTGACTCTGTATATGTCTGTTTCTGTATATTTGTCTCTGTATATGTCTGTGTCTGTGTATATGTCAGTGTCTCTGTCTATGTCTGTGACTGTATATGTGTCTGTCTCTAAATTTTTTAAAAATTGCCTTCTTTCTGTTCTTTCTTATTTTGTGTAACAAACTGTAGCGCACTGATGATCTCTCACACTGAATTCGTCAGTATTCCCCTTAGAAAACTCCACTGAATGTCCATTCTTCAGCAGGGCCATCTTATAGCTCCTCAGCTCTGCCAGTCTATAAAGTCTTGCACATAGATGCTAATGCTGGGGTTGTGTAAGGTGGAACTGATTCAGCAATGGTGACATGGTACTGTGAGTTTCTTTTATCAATATTGAATGAGGTTAAAAAAATACATAAATTTGGTATTTAAATAATGTCACATAAAATAAATTTGAGATTACACTTGGGAGAGTACCTGCATTTTATGATGATGAGTCTTTTGAGTGTGGGACTGTTTCTAAACAGGGTCCAGGTATGAAATCAGTGTATGTTGGATTTTCTTGCACATATGATTCTAAATAAACAAATAACCAAATAAAGTCAAAGAAACATATAGGAAACCCCCAAAACTCAGCAATAGAAACCAAACACTCGTTCAATCAAACACACGATCAACCAAACACACAATCAAATGCACAACCAACCAAATACATGATCAAACATGATTCTTCCTGATCCTTTGCTTTTCCAGACCCACTGGTGAAGGACACTGTTTGACTGAACAAGTTACACACTGCCAGTGTATTATCTGTACTGACATTTGAAGGGAACAAAGGCAGATGTGGATAAATGAATCCTACAGCTTCCTATCAATAATACAGACCCAGGTTTGTGGTTAAACATCAACCATGGTCAAATCCATCACTTTTGCACTGTATTGCTCAACCACTCCAGCACAAATTTAAACTTTAAAGTCATTATTTTGCTTCTTGGAAGCTTTCTGCTTCCTGTCATGGCAGCAGTCCCAGACCAATTAGAAAGAAGAAGCTGCTGATGTGGGAGGCCTACTATACCATTAAAGTCTAAGAACTTAAGGCGTGTTTAATATAAGGAGTCAGTAATAGACATGCACAGTACTGGGAAGCCACTCACAGTGAATTGTTATTGACAATAATTAAAACTGATGAACTTACAACACATTTATGGAAAACCATTATACTTTTTGAGTTGGTTGAAACATAACGTCATCATAGCACCACCAAGCTATGGTGTTAACCAATGGGAGATCGATTGAGTGGAGTTTATGGAGGACCATTCAACACAGTGGTGAGGAACTGAAAGAAAACAATCTGTCAAGATGGCCAGGGATATCTCCCACCTGATCAGATCTATTGGCCAGGCTCATAGACCATTACAGTGCAGTGATCGGCAAACTTCATTAGACAGACCTGAATGTCTCTACCTATTCCATTACATTGTTTGACATGAAACATGACTTAAAACAAGACCAAGTATATTTCCAACTTGGACATGAAAGACAAACATGTCCTAAATGGAGTGTTTAGAGGAGTGGGTAGTGTTTCTTAGAATAACCTGAATGAAGTGTTTAGAGGAGTGGGTAGTGTTTCTTAGAATGGCCTGAATGGAGTGTTTAGAGGAGTGGGTAGTGTTTCTTAGAATGGCCTGAATGGAGTGTTTAGAGGAGTGGGTAGTGTTTCTTAGAATGGCCTGAATGGAGTGTTTAGAGGAGTGGGTAGTGTTTCTTAGAATGGCCTGAATGGAGTGTTTAGAGGAGTGGGTAGTGTTTCTTGCACCAATACAGTTCACAGCAAGGAGAACATCATGGTTTCAATATTATATTTGATTTTCTAACATTTCTCAAATGGTGCAGGTATAAAGCATATAGATGGAACCCCCCGCCCCCAAAAAGAAAGCAAAAACATAACTGCAAACCTCTATGGTCACCAACAACAAATATTTTGAGTAAACAGCAAAATATTTCCAAACACAGGTTCCACGTTCGTAACTATAGTAGTTGACAGAGGAGGCCTAAATTAATCAGAAGGCTTAATCTGTGTGATAGATGAACGTTATCAGTTGTAATTAGTGCCCTATCTTCCACCATCCAATCAATTTCAACTAATTAAAAACAGCAAATTGTGATGGTGGCGGCACAGGGGGAGCAGGAGGCGAGGTTGCCAGAAAGTGCTCTTTATTCTCCCTGGGTGAAGGCACTATTGTCTGGCAACGAAACTAAAAAACCAAAAAGATGAATGCTTGGTTTGGTTTGGCTTGGCAACTCCTCACATGGTAATCCGTTAATGCGCAGCGTCCTCCCTACCGACCTGCGGGTTGAAATAGTTGCCGGGAGAGACAAAGAACAGGTGCACCGGGTTAGTAGGCAGGTGATTGGGAATGAGGT
>NC_137502.1:27394555-27409555 GCF_041902795.1 Electrophorus electricus
CACTGTAAGAGTGAACATTGTAGGAGTTAGCAGAAGGAAAGGTAGAAGCTTACTCACTGGGGTGTTTTTTGTTGGACCTTTAAAACGAGTGTTTGTTAAAATAGGTGTTGTCTTTCTTTTTAGTTCAAGGTCAGTGGTTGGCAGGTGCCTTAGTTGTGGTTGGAGCTGAGCTAAAATTGAAATTGGGGTTACTGAGGCCCTAAATGAAAGTCTAAGAAAACAGAGACTGACAAGAAAACTGAAGTTTCAGTTTCAAGCAGAACAATACAACACATGCCTTAAAGACAACACGTCAAATACCATCTCTCCAGTCCCTAAAAATAAAAAACCCATAACAACTCTGCACACATTTAAATTGGAACATTGGAAAACATTAATGGTCAAGAAACAGTTTCATGGTTCGGATCTGTTGATCTGAAGAAGTGGCAGACAGTTTCAGTACTCTGTAGGATTTAGTTTCAACTGTATATACTCAACAGCCAGCAGACGGAATTAATGAGTGAAATTAACTGTTACTGACATCAACAGTCCATGAATGTGTATTCATGTATTCAAACTGAGATCAGTATCCATGAATGTGTATTCATGTATTCATACTAACATCAACAATCCAGAAAAGTATATTCATACTGACATCAACAGTCCACAGCAGCTCCTCATAGAGCAAAACATTTCACCAGGACTTGTACCTATGAAAAAGCTTAATCTAAAAGAAGAAAACATTGTATTGGTAGTTGTTTACAGAATCTCTTCTTAAACATAGCATAAAAACTGCACAATTTGAAAATGCAACAGTGAAACATAGTCTTTGTGTAGGTGGTGTGGATCATATGCAGATCTCTGTGCATGTTTGTGGGTGGATGGGTGGGGTGGATCATATGCAGACCTGTGTGTGTGTGTGTGTATGTAGGGGCGCATCTTCCACAGATCTGTGTCTTTGTGTAGGGGTGTATTATATGCAGATCTGTGTGTGTGTGTATGTGTGTGTGTGCAACATATGCAGTGATTTTCTCTGAGTATTCTACTTTAGCATTGAGGGAAGAGCTTGGAGCTTACGGGACATAGCCACTGCAGTGAAGTAAGGAGTCTCTCCTTCGTTAGGCATTTGAGAAACAAACAGAGATGCATCTGAAAAGACCAGCCTTCTCAAACTTTATGCAAATGAGAAGCAAGGCTGAGCCCAATCAGCACACTGCATGGGGCATTTCGTCACATCACATCTGCCACAAGCTGAAGCTCGTTGGACTTCAGTGTTAGCCATGACTGAGGACAGGGTTAGTCCTGCATCAGGTTCTTGTGTATTTTTCAACACAGCAATGTATTAAGCAGATGAAAAAGGTGTGAAACAGCTGTTACTCTTGGACTGAGAAATACACCCCAAAAGAAGCCATCAAAAAACAACAACAAAAAAAATTACCACAGTGTAAACGCACCATTAGGCATAGAGTTTCCTCACGACCATGGTGGCGTATGGTGAGTATGTGAGAAAATCTGTGTTGCTTTCCTTCTGACACCAAAAAGATCCAAACTAAACTTTTTTTTGTGACATCTGTTGCAAACAGGGCTACAGAAATCAATTTGGCTTGACAACCTAAAGTAAGGAGGGTTCTTTGGTCAAAATGTTTTAATTAAATAAACATGATAATGGGGCAATAAATAAATAAAATGAAAACAGTGAATACAGAAAATTAAATGTATCTATTTAAAATTAATGTATGTATGTGTGTATGTATGTATGTGTGTGTTTAATTATTTAACTCAGAAGTAATTTTATTTGCAAAAGGTATGTTAAGGAAAAACCAAGGAGCAGGCTGAAATATAAACTATTTCAGTCACTCAGTCACTTACTGCGTCATGAAGACTGAAGGTCTTAGATATCCTCTTTGATTTTTCTGCTTCTCTGCTTTGCATGTGTCAACTGTTTGATAAAACTAGGTTCTTTGATGCACTAATGCTGTAGGAACTGTGCTGGTCTACTATACACAATCACAAGGAGAAATGTTGAGAACCCATTCCCAACTACCCTTTCTCCAAAGATCAAAGGGTTGCTAGCTAGTTAATGATCTGTAACATTTTACTACTGTTTTGACATTTTTAAATATTAATTTAAATATATATTTAAATATACATTTTTAACTATTAATATGTAATTGGGGCCAGTATTATAATGGTTTTATGTGGCTGGTTTCATGGTCCACAGTTTTTGTAAATATAACCTCACTTGGTTGTAGTCTGTTGTCAAAATAATCTTCCAGAAATGTCTAGATACTATATTTATGTATAATATTTCAGTTCTCTAGAAAACTCCAAAACAGTACATGTGGATGGAGCAGCTCACAGGGGATAATAAAAATCCTGCAAATGTCCCATTACTTCAAACTTCATAGAATTTTATGGAATTTCATGGAATTGTGGCAGTTCTTTTTTTCATTCCTGGAAATGTTGCTTTTTAGCTGGTGAAATAGCTCACAGGGGATAATAACTTTAATAACTTTAACTTTAAATTGAGGAAAATGGTAGAGTACAAAAGCCTCCAAACATTGAAAGCTCAGTAGCTCATAGAACTCCTGAGTATCTCAGACAATGTATTGGACCCCGTAGCCCTGCACATACCCTTACTGAGCCCTATAACCTTGCAAGTACCCTTTGCTCAAAGGGTGCTGTACTGCTGACTGAATCACAGCAGGTATCGAAGCATTCTCCTATAAGGCATCTCAACTATGGAATTCACCTCCAACCTCAGTACAGGATTCAGATACCCTCTCAATATTCAAAACTATGCTGAAACCTCACCTTTGGCCGCATAGTGCTATAATCTAAAGTTACTCTGACCTGTACACCATTTTTGCATATCATATTTCCACATTTATTGTTGAAGGGCTGTAGATATAGTGGTCTCATGCTGTATTGTCTACTCTCTTCTTTCCATGTTCTTGTCTTATCTTCCGCCACCACAAGGATTTTGGCTAGGATTTTGGCAAGGATTTTGGCAAGGATTTTGGCAAGGATTTTGGCAAGGATTTTGGCTAGGATCTTGGCAAGGATTTTGGCTAGGATTTTGGCTAGGATTTTGGCTAGGATTTTGGCTAGGATTTTGGCTAGGATTTTGGCTAGGATTTTTATGTATTCATTAAGTAAGCTAATTGGGCGATACGAAGCGCAATCTAATGGGTCTTTATCCTTCTTCAAAATTAACAACATTGCTGCGTGATGGCAAATGAGAGAAGGCTGCCTTGATTAAGAGAGCCACTGAATATTGTCAGGAACAGGAGACAAGTTCTTTTGAGAATTTTTTTTTTAATCTGTGGTGAGGCTATCAGAGCCTGCAGATTTGCCACTCTGCAAAGACTGGATGTCCAGAACGATCTCCTCAATGGTTATCGACATTCTAATTCAGCTTTAAATATGGCACTAATCTTAGCGATAGGGAGATCAGCAAAGAAATTCTCCATTTTGTGTAGGTCCAGAAGTGAAACAGATCGATAAAAAGATATACGATTTAAACAATTGTTAATCTTTAGTGTGTCACCATTTAGTAAGTGGATCTTGGGTGTGAAATCTTGAGTGTCCCTCTATTATAACTGTAAGGTGAGAACTTTTCCAGGTTTATCAGCATGAGCTGAAATACTCTGCATTCCTTCAGCTTGGTATGTGCAAGGGACAAAGAGATGGTTGCATTCTGATGTAAAAACTTTTCTTTTTTTAACTCACACTCTGGAGAGACAACATACATCATGTCAAGCTGTTGAATGCCATCACTTAGTTTCAATAACTTATCTTTATGTTGTCTGTTTTGGAAAAATGACTGCGCTCTAACTTCGCCATGGATAACAGCCTTTATGGTCTTCCAATGGTCCTCGGTGACACCTGTGGGGTACAGTTGATGTTCATAAAAATTGATTGATAGAGTGAGTGAAATTACTATCTGAAAGAAATACAGGATCAAAGATTTTAGGAATGAAAGGTTTATCTGGGAATGAGAGTGCCAGAATGAAAGGTTTATCTGGGAATGAGAGTGCCAGGAATAGAGTGGCATGGTCGGACAGAACAATACTACTATATGAGCAAAATTTGAATTAAGTCAATCAGGAAAAAAAAAAAACATGATGAACTGAGGGAAAAAAGAGTCCTGTCTGCTGTTTGGATTGTAGAAATTCCACACATCAGTTGGGCCATGTGATGTTAAAAAGGATTCCAGAATTTGTATAGAAAGACTATTAGGAATATGTTTTTTAGACGTGCGGTCTAGGGTAGGGTCCAGAGCACAGTTAAAATCACCTCCAATTATGAGGTAAGGAGTGAGAACATTTTTGAACCCTCACAGTTAGCTGAGTAGATATTGACTAGGGCTACTGGTGCACTGCCACACCTCTGAAATCTGGAATGAAACGACTGGCCCACCCACTTTCTATGAATATTTTTCATGGTCTGAAAGACACCAGTGGGTCTTGTAGGAAGGCAAAGTGTGTACCTAGTGTGCCCGCCTCTCAGATCCTGGATCCCAAACTGGTCACATCCTTCCCAAATATGCCTGCTCTTCGGTGTCTGGGCAGGCCATGTTCCTGGGAACATGGTATTCTTTTTGGGGGATGGGGGTCCTGACACCCACACAAATCAGGCCTCTCCCATTCCCAAACACCATGTCGTTCCGTTTCCTCTGTATCAAACCCACAGGTGCTGCCTCTACACATTGCTCCCTGAACGCTCCGTCTCATCTGAGCCCACCTTGCTGAGTCTGCATTTCCAGCTGTAATTGCCAGTCACCTTTTTGTTTTGTTTTGTTTTGTTGCCATGTCAACACTTGTGCTTACATTTTGTCCGTAGTTCAGATAGCCAGTAAAGAAACTCTCCACCCACACTCGTGCCTCACTCCCTCACACCATATATGGCAACTTTCCATGATTCTTCATTTTTTATTATTATTAATAATTTATGCAGCCAGGGCTACTATCACATATCCATTATAAGATGGGCCTTTCTCTTTCTGGTCATTTATAAGATGGTGCAGTAGTTCTCAGTAGCAGTCCTCTTGGCAAAAACGTGCCTAATGAGTACCAGGAAAAGCACTCAAAGTGACGACATCAACACACCCGTGGAGCCCGTAACAGATCTCCATGGGTCAGGTATAATATTCCATAGTTCTGCAAAGATATGCATCAATTTCTGACTTTGTCTTGAAACCTAAACAAATAAGAGCATCTTGTTTGAAGGAGATTGTATCCATGTGAGGCAGAAGAACATACACTGGTTCAGTATGACTTCGAAAACCAATTGTCAAAAGCAAAGGAATTTCTGCATAGACAGAAGTGTTGATAGTGAATCACACTTTTGAGGGTGTCAAATTATGCCCTGAAATTGATGACCAGTACAGAGGTTCAGTCCAACATAGATAAATTCCACTCTAGAATTGTGTGCTCTGTTTTCATGCTGGTGTTATTAATGAAGCTTTTTGAGTCACTTAAGGAACCAAATATTAATGCTGCACATACAACCTAGTCTTGAATAAAATACTGGGATTGCAGCCACAATCCCATCCCACTCATGATCTCTTCAGAACCACAATTCCATCACACACACAATCCCATCTAAGATACCTAGGTCAGTATGGTTTCTGTAGTAAGATGGGCAGCCTGACAGGACTCTCCCCCTGTCCCGGAGAAGGGCGTGCCTGACAGGACTCTCCCCCTGTCCCGGAGAAGGGCGTGCCTGACAGGACTCTCCCCCTGTCCCGGAGAAGGGCGTGCCTGACAGGACTCTCCCCCTGTCCCGGAGAAGGGCGTGCCTGACAGGACTCTCCCCCTGTCCCGGAGAAGGGCGTGCCTGACAGGACTCTCCCCCTGTCCCGGAGAAGGGCGTGCCTGACAGGACTCTCCCCCTGTCCCAGTGAAGGGCATGCCTGACAGGACTCTCCCCCTGTCCCAGAGAACGGCATGCCTGACAGGACTCTCCCTCTCCTCTCCCCTTCCTGTGATACAGTATGCCTGCCAAGACCTCATTTGTTATCTTTTTTGTGTAGAAATAAAAAGATTGGGGTAAGGGTTAGGGTTAGGTAAAAGTGGGGTTAGGTAAAATTAGGGTTAGGCTTAGGTTTAGGTAGGATTAGGGTTAGGGTTAGGGTTAGGTAAAATTAGGGTTAGGGTTAGGTTTAGGTAAGATTAGGGTTAGGGAAGATTAGAGCAACTGGGTGTCACTTGAATGTTTGAATTTCTACAGAGTGAAAAAAAGTATCAGATCTTTCCACCATGGAATAGTTACAATACATTTTTAAGACATATCAAAAAAAGAATCACATCTATGTTAAGAAAAAATGAAAATACTGAAAGCCCATTTCTTCTCTAGTCTATATAAACAAATTTCACAGCATCCCTGGTGCTGTAAGGTTAGCGTTTAACTGATACACCATTCCCTCGGCTTTTCTGCCCCACAGGATGCTACAGATAACAGTCAACAAAAGTGGCTAAGACGAGTTGCATCTTAGCATCGATATATAAAGAAAACCATTTTTACACAAACAATCCCTAAAAGGTCATTTCAACCATGCAGGTGTGACTCGGTTATGACTCGCATCTGTGAAGTCTCCTGCTAACCACGGTGCCAGCTGCAAAGTGTGTCACTGAGAGCACACGTGACCGCAGGAGACATCAGCAGACAGTCGACGAGAGTCATGCAAACCTTGACGTCTCCAGGGATGTGAGATATATATACTTAGACAAGGGCATACGTACAGTCATTAAAATGCCTTCTACTGTAGCAACATTTACAGAGC
Source organism: Electrophorus electricus (assembly GCF_041902795.1). NCBI lineage: Eukaryota > Metazoa > Chordata > Actinopteri > Gymnotiformes > Gymnotidae > Electrophorus > Electrophorus electricus. The sequence goes on from NC_137502.1 coordinate 27,401,322, forward strand.
CTTTAAGGACATGAAAGGGCAGATGATCCCTGGCTTTGTTCGTCAGATGCACAGCTCCTGTCAAGGACCGTAGGTATGGGCCATACGCTCAGACTGATACAACACTGAAGAAAAGGAACAAGGGCCTCAAAGCACGATGCAGCTTCTCTGTGTCACAGACACCGTCGCTGAGCTGCTCAAACCTCAGCTAGTTAGCAACAAGCACATCTTGCTTTGTCCTTGAAAGTTAAAAGCTCTGTCAGTCAGTTGTGTGGTAAAGTTATGCATGTATTAGTCAGACAGGCTCAGTGGAATATTAAAAAATGAAATCAAGCAAAAATATCTTGGAATATAACCAGTCTCCAGGGACTACCAAGGCCCAGTCTGGATCTGCTGTGTGTGGACTTAAGAAAACAATGGAGCAACAGCAAGCAATGTTGGCACTTGATTTAAAAGAAGGTGTATGGGGGGGGGGTGCGTGAGAGGGTGAAGGAAAAAGAGGAGAACAGGGATAATGAAAAGACACCCAGCACTGAAACATCTGCACCATGTAAACACCTAACAACTTCAAGATATCTCATTTAGCTGCAATTAAAAGGAAGTCTCCACAGGAAGCAAGCCCCACCCCCCAGGTGAGCCGTGTGAATCCATCCCCACAGGAAGCAAGCCCCACCCCCCAGGTGAGCCGTGTGAATCCATCCCCACAGGAAGCAAGCCCCACCCCCCAGGTGAGCCGTGTGAATCCATCCCCACAGGAAGCAAGCCCCACCCCCCAGGTGAGCCGTGTGAATCCATCCCCACAGGAAGCAAGCCCCACCCCCCAGGTGAGCCGTGTGAATCCATCCCCACAGGAAGCAAGCCCCACCCCCCAGGTCACAAACCAACAGCGAGAGTCAAGGCCATAGCTGTGGTCCATTAGTCAAACTTGTTCTAACTCCAGATCTTGGCTGGTGCATAATATTCTCTGCTCCACAATGTGTACTTTGTGTACTTGGAGGAAGGCAAAACTAAAGGCCAGTAAAGGTGCTTGATGGAAGATGAAAGCGTTGTCTGGGGGCTTTTATAAGTACAATGCACCATATCACTGCACTTGGACTGGCAAAGACTGCATTGCTGAATTACAGCGCAAAGACCACACTGTGGTGTTACAGCACAAAGACTGCATTGCTGAATTACAGCGCAAAGACCACACTGTGGTGTTACAGCACAAAGACTGCATTGCTGAATTACAGCGCAAAGACCACACTGTGGTGTTACAGCACAAAGACTGCATTGCTGAATTACAGCGCAAAGACCACACTGTGGTGTTACAGCACAAAGACTGCATTGCTGAATTACAGCGCAAAGACCACACTGTGGTGTTACAGCACAAAGACTGCATTGCTGAATTACAGTGCAAAGACCACACTGTGTTACAGAAACAGCTGTAACAGGACACCCATGCCTACTGTGGAACACAGTAAATACACCTGCATCTGACCTGATGTCTTTCAAAAGCTTTGCTTGCAGTATTTCAAATCCTCCACCTGCAGATCCAGTGTTTCTTGATTAAAGGTTTTGTGATCATTTGTTAACTGTTGTCAAAGCTAGGTTTCACCATTTTCACAACAATGCCAGAGGCTTATTTACAGCTGTAATGTTACAAAGGAAAAATATGAATCTTCATGTATTCCCAGAGGATCTGAAAATCAGATTGTCCCAGACAAACTTAAAAATGGTACCCATTTTCCAGATTGTCCAGGGGACACAGGGAGAACCAATCAACATGTGTGGGTGGAGTCAGAGGCAGGGACTATTTGCATATTCATAGTATGGAATGGAAGCAAAGGTTTAGAATTATATCACTTTCATTACAGACACTTTCAAGGCATTAGGGATTTTATTCTTAGAAATAACTTCATAATAACCAAATATGTAATTTTAATGAAGAGGGATGAGTTTTTAGTGGTTTAATCAATGCCAGGAGAGGAACTAAAAATCATTAGATTGGCCTGGATTACAAATGACACACATTGGTCTAGGCAATATTTTTAAGATCTTAAATTACATTTCCAAAGGCAAAATACATTATTTATAAGATCTCTTAAAAAATAAAAAAACAAAACTGAGAAATGCACTTGCACAAGTATTTCATCCCTTCTGACTATTACTCAGTAGAAATAATGACAGCTGCAATAACAGCTGCTGGGGTCCGCGCATCCATGCTGGGGTCCACATCTATGCGTGCTCCAGGCTGCAGACTGAACGATATTTGTGGATGAACATTTTCTCATAGCAACAAATTCTTGTTTGGGTTCTGATCTGGACTTTGACGTTGGCCTTTATAAGACACTCACCTTGTTGGTACTCAGCCACACCTGTGCTGATTTCCTCTTGTGCTTGGGCTCGCGGTTTGGCTTAAGCTTTAGTTTGATAGCAGAGTGAAGCAGGTTGTCTTGTGTCTCCCTTTACTTAGTAGCATCCATCAGTCCTTCAGTTTTTACAAGACGTCCAGTTACTTATGATGCACAGTCATCTTCACAACATCTACACCTGATCCGTACCTACACACACCTGATCTAGCTATATTATAATATGTCTATCTGTACGTACAGATCAGGTGTGTGTGGATGCAGGTGCATGTGGAGTTCTTGGTGTCATTGACTGGTGCTCCTTTACTCCAGTCTCAGGCACTGAGCTCTGGAGCTTCTCCACAGGGTTTCTGCTCTCACACGCATTCACACACACTGACCACATCATGTGATTACAGAATGAGAGTTTGAGTATATGTGGCTATTTTTAGTTTTGATTCATATGGACTATCTCTTGGTAATTAACTCTAAAATGAGATATTTTCTTATCCTCAGAAGCTACAGTTTCCATCCATCACTATACGCAAACCAGCCCACTAACGCAAGCCCACTGAAGCATTTTGCTGTGTATGTAGCTAAATAATGCTATTGTAAAAAGCAAATGGTTAAATAACAGTAAAAGCTAAATAGCACTAGCAAAATAATGCAATGTCTGTTCCCAAATGTCTGTTCCTAATGCAATGTCTGTTCCTAAATCCAACCTCGACCTCAGTAACCAACCAAACGGTTCTTTTACTTTTTCCAATCAAAGATGTATTTTAATAAAATACGTGGCTGGGGACTACACAAAGATTCATCCACACGGACAACAGTCTAGTCTTCCAGTCATTGTGAAGACATTTGTCCTTTACAGCGTAACTAAAACCTAAAGCCCCCACAAGCGCACACCTATTGAGTGACAGATGAACCTGGTGGGTCCAAAAGTGTTGCTGTAGGATGGGCCTGTGTGTCGGTCCACGGTGGCATTAGCACCTCCGTAAGAACGGAAATTTCAGGCTAGCAGGCTTACCTGCTGAGGTTCCAAGCTACCTTTCCTTCTCCCAGCCATTCATCCTGACACACACACTCTGCAAGAACAGCAGGGCCGCGCGTGTGTGTGAGTGTGTGTGTTTCAGTGATTTCTGAAAAAGCGTGAGTTTACGGTAACAGTAACTGGTTTCAGTAACAACCAACCACAGTGCATAACATTAGAAATGCTAGCACATGATAAAAGAGGAAACTGGAAACCTGTGGCAGAGAGGAACAGGTCAGCATGATTACTGTATGGGAATGGTAACAAATGACACAAATAATGCCACAAGTGAGGTTGTATATCATTAAGGTTAGGGAGGACGGAGTGGCTAACATTTTACCTTTTCAAATGATCTTGGTGCCATTTTTTGTTAGAGAAAGAGCTTCAGGATAGAAAGAGAGCTCCATTATACACTGCCTGGCCAAAAAAAGGTCACACACTAATATTTCCTTGGACTGCCTTTAGCTTTGATTACGGCATGCATTCATTGTGGCATCATTTCCACAAGCTTCTGCAATGTCACATTCATTTCTGAGTTGCATAAATTTTTCCCAAAGATCTTGTATTGATGATGGGAGATTTGGACCAGTACACAAAGTCTTCTTCAGCACATCCCAAAGATTCTCAATGGGGTTCAGGTCTGGACTCTGTGGTGGCCAATCCATGTGTGAAAATGATGTCTCATGCTCCCTGAACCACCCTTTCACAATTTGAGCCCAATGAATCCTGGCAGTGTCAACTTGGAATGTGCCCGTGCCATCAGGGAAGAAAAAATCCATTGATGGAATAATCTGGTCATTCAGTATATTCAGATAGTCAGCTGACTTCATTCTTTGGGCACATAACGTTGCTGAACCTAGACCTGACCAACTGCAGCATGGCACTGCCCCCACAGGCTTGTACGGTAGGCACCAGGCATGATGGGTGCATCACTTCAGTTGCCTCTCTTCTTACCCTGATGCGCCCATCAGTCTGGAACAGGGTAAGTCCGGACTCATCAGACCACAAGACCTTCTTCCATTGCTCCAGAGTCCAATCTTTATGCTCCCTAGCAAATTGAAGCCATTTTTGATGGTTAGCCTCACTGATGAGTGGTTTTCTTAAGGATACATAGCTGTTTAGTCCCAATCCCCCCAAGTTCCCTTTGCATTGTATGTATGGAAATGCTCTTACTTTCACTATTAAACATATCCCTGAGTTCTACTGTTTTTCTACAATTTGATCTCACCACACGTTTAAATGATCACTGATCACAGTCATTCAAGATTTTTTTCTGACTACATTCCTTCCTCGAAGATAATGTTTCCTCACTGTTCTTCCACTTTTTAATAATGCGTTGGACAGTTCTTAACCCAATTTTAGTAGTTTCAGCAATCTCCTTAGATGTTTTATCTTGCTTCATGCATGCCAATAATTTGACCCTTCTGAAACAGATTAACATATTTTCCACAATCACAGGATGCATCTTTCGATGTGGTTGTTTAACAAAAGAGAAGCTACTCACTGCATCAGTTGGGGTTAAATAACTTGTTGCCAGCTGAAGCAAATACCCATGCAGTAATTATCCAATGGGAGGCTCTTACCTATTTGCTTAGTTAAATCCAGGTGGTGACCTTTTTTTGGCCAGGCAGTGTATTTATATAGTTTATAAATTAAGCAGGTCCTTCCAATCATCTCCTAAGGTCTTAGTCAAAGAAGGCACGCATAAAGACAGGGACAAAAAGACTAGAGCATAAAGACTGAAGCCCTTCAAAGCCATCAACAGGCTCATGTGTCAGTGGCGGGTACAATTCCATATGACTGAATAGAGAGAGAGAGAGAGAGAGAGAGAGAGACCTCTAATGCATGAATCAGAGAGACCAACTCCTTTTGACTCCACAGTAAAGGTTGCACGTGCCTCAGTAAAGGAGATATGCGCCCATCCGCTACGTGGGCATGCACAACGCCTGCCAGAGACGGAATTGGCACTGCTAGGAATTATTATCAAACAATGTGCTTTCAGAGACAGCAGAAGAGCTTGGCAGGGATTAAAGCTTTATTTATAGATGCCAAGCGGAATGTCTTTGTGGGAGAGCAGAAAAGAATTCATGTAAAAACAAACTTACATGTAAAACATGTCCCCAGCAATGCAGCACTCGCGTAGTCATTGGCCAGAAAACGGTTGGTATTCTCTAACTTTCCCCTTGGGTCAGTCACCTTGGGCCTACATGTTGGTCTGTCATGACTGAGATCAACAGATATCTGAGTTCACGTGGGGAAGCAAGTAAGATTTATTTATAAATCACTCTTTAAGCAACTTACATTGACCAAAGTGCTGTACATAAAATCAGCATAGTGAGTACACTTGAGAAAACACAAAAAATAAGACCCAGGTACTAAAACACATAGAATAACCAAACGCAACTTTGTCCCAGCAGGTTTTAAGACCTGATTAAAAACAGAGATAGATGGGGCCTGCCGAATACTGGACGGTAGAATGTTCCAGAGTCTCGGCACATAAACCACAAATGCACCTTTTGTTTCAGATGAGCTCTAGAAACAGCCAGCAAGCCCTGCAAAGACAATCTCAGAGATCACTGAGGTTGAAGGTATGGGCAGACTTAACAACATGAGAGGAGACTAGACCATTTAGTGCTTTAAAAACAAAATACAAGCACTTTAAACTGTATGCTGCACTGGTAGGCAGAGAAATGAAGTACGGGCTGGTGTTATATAGATTCTTTTCTAGATTAAATAAATGAATTAATGACTGAAAAACTGAGAAATGTCTTAAGCTTTGCAATGTTTATGAGCTGGAAAAAAAATACCCCTTACCATAGAGTTGATTTCTTTATCAAATCTAAGGTCAAAGACAACACCAAGTTCTCTCACAGAGGACTTAACACATTTGGATAGATGACCAAGGTTATTGGGGCTGCTGTTAATTAGATGAGGATAGGTCCTAGTGTGAACCCTTGTGGAACTCCAAATATCACGTCGGCCAAGGAGCAGAAATAGTTCCCAGTATTCACTGAAAAAGTTCTGATGTTTGAGATAAGACCTAATCCACCTCAGGGCCACTGCCTGTAACCATACTCTTTCCAAAGCAACTAGTAAGTATGTTATGGTCAACCATATCAAAAGCAGAGCTTAGATTCAATAAAGAATAGCACAATTTCCTGAATCAACAGAAAATAAAAGGTCATTTGTCACCTTAAGGACAGTGCTAACCCATTACACAAATGGTAGTTATCACAGGATTATGGTCCCTAGACTCTGAAGCGTTCTAAGAGGACACCCTTTGATAACATTCATCCTTACCAAGCGATCAGTCCAGAACTGAAGCTAATCTTTGTTAGGAAGGCGATAGGAAGAAAGACCGACATGGAGAGACAGGCAGACTCCGGGAAGAGTACATCCACTCAGTAGGAGCCAGCTATGCACCAGCTGTTCCCTGAATCATGAAGGAGAAATATCTGAATCCAATACGTAACTTAGATCAGAATCAATCACACAACCTTCACTATCTGAGAGTTCTGTCAGCCGGTCAGCCTATACTAGAAGCAACAACTCTACTGAATTAATTGAAGTAATACTTATTCAGGAAGAGAGTGATTATAACATTAAGATCGTTATTACATGACACATTTATTATAATATTTATTATAAAATAATATATTGAGATTGATTTTATTGTTCTACTATAGAGTCACCTGCCTAAGATATTGGTTTAGCCCAGGGTGGGGTAGAAGAAGTCTTTTAATGATTGGCTGCTGAGGTTGCAGTATTTAACTCTATTTCAGCCTGGTACTGAAGCCTAGTCCAGTATGACTGTTGATTAATGTTTGAGGTGCATTAGAGTGTCACTTAACTGTTGTTTACTTTTAAATCATTTCTTTTCCTTTTTTTATTTTCACAATTTTTACTAATAAATTGAGCATGCTAAACTTATCAGGAGATGTCCTGTACTCTTGGTGCGGTGAACCCCGTACTCTGTCCTTGATGCCAAAACCACATGTAAATCCTGGGATTCCTTTGGATTATACTATCTTCTGACGGGAGATCTTTTACAGCAATTTTTTGAGAGCTTGTCTTGAGCTCTGTCCACATAATCCTATTCAGTTCAGTAGGGTTTAAAGGGGGTAACCCAGCGCTACGTCCACACTGCTACTGGATAAATGTGATTCTCTTGCTCCCAGAGATTTCACACCATCATCTTGGCAATTTTTCACAAATGTCTTACCATACAAACTCTATTGCATCCATGTGTGGTAACGACAGCTCCTTCCTCATTTCACAAATCATTCATCCATGTGAGCGATAGATGGAGCACACCTCCTCCTGTATAAAGCTAGTCTAGCCCATTTCTCTAACTTTTACTGAGCTCTACGGTATAGTCAGCGCTCCATGAGTTGGGAACTCTGCATTTTAAGTTATTAGCGAAACAGCTGAGCGTAGTCTTATGGCTGTTAGCACCTGTCAGCCAATCTCGGCTTGGTGCAGAACTCATCCGAAGTGATTCAGGAGCTGAGCTGCTCAGTGACCAGTGAGAGGAAAGAGATAACAGCAAGCCTAACCTTCAGTAAACCTTTCTTTATACTGATCCTGAACCAGTGCGAACCAATAGTATGTCCCAATATGGGATTGGCACTAATAACTGGAGCTAGTTCTAAAAACTGCAGGTGAACTGAAAGTATTTTTGTACATGAGTCTGATTAAAGAGGTAGGGCACTGAGAATATCTAAGACCCAGCTAGCTGGGCACCCTGATAGGCTAGAATCGGACCTTCTGTCAGTCAATCAACCAACAATCACATCACGAGTCAGTCCAAGTGTTTTCCTACTTAGACAAGAACCTGAAACTTGAGAAAGAAAATAGATGAATGCTCATATGTGCTTTGACCTCAGAACTGT
>NC_137502.1:27414555-27422055 GCF_041902795.1 Electrophorus electricus
GGGAAGTGACAACTGTAACAGTGCATTTACACTGTTCCAGAACAGCTGCACATCATGTGACCACACACACACACACACACACACACACACACACACACACACACAGCTGCACATCATGTGACCACACACACACACACACACACACACACACACAGCTGTACATCATGTGACCACACAGCTGCACATCATGTGACCACACACACACACACACACACACACACACAGCTGCACATCATGTGACTACACACACACACACACACAGCTGTACATCATGTGACCACACAGCTGCACATCATGTGACTATACACACACACACACACACACAGCTGTACATCATGTGACCACACAGCTGCACATCATGTGACCACACACACACACACACACACACACACACACAGCTGTACATCATGTGACCACACAGCTGCACATCATGTGACTACACACACACACACACACACACACACACACACACACACAGCTGTACATCATGTGACCACACAGCTGCACATCATGTGACCACACACACACACACACACACACACACACACACACACAGAGCTGTACATCATGTGACCACACAGCTGCACATCATGTGACCACACACACACACACACACACACACACACACACAGCTGTACATCATGTGACCACACAGCTGCACATCATGTGACCACACAGCTGCGCATCATGTGACCACACAGCTGCACATCATGTGACCAACTACCACTCAAAGTGGTATAGTTGCCAGAGGGATGTTTCTCCATTTGCAGCAACACAGAGGTTTTAATAGGTTTAAAATTGCTGTCTCTTTAAAAGGAATCATCCAAAAATGGTGAAGAAGAAAGACTGCACAGCTACCACAAATAGCTGTAGTAGCTCATTTTGAACCAGTAGCTTTCTAAAAGCAACTTTCCCCAAGTATGAAGAACCACACTGTCATAGCCAGTGGAGGGAACTTAAGCTGAGGGAGAACCAGTTACACCAGTTACACCAGTTACACCAAGCTCATGGGTTAGCTCTCAGGGAGCACACGTACTGGTAAATACTTTGATCTGGATAAAAGTGTCTGCAAAACGCCATAAAATGAATATATGCATAAATGCATATTAGCTTGGTGGCTATAATTTTATCATTTTAAAACATTGTCCTTTCCTTGCAGGCTGTTACAAGGGGCCTAACTGATTATTCCTCTTTTGATGTGTGAGACCTGAAGCCTAATCAGGAGAAAGTAAGAGGATTGTGGACAAGGCAATGCATCCATTTTTCAACCTCCTAAAATGAAGGAACAAATTAATGTGAATGAGTCACAACTGTAGTCTTTAACTCCAAATATTAATGTGAGGAGAATATATAGATACACTCTCATCTAAATACTTCATGAAAGTTAAAAACTTTCTTCATAGTTTGAAACTATCCAGCAATTAACAACAGTTTTCTTAGAGGACAAAAGAATAACTGCTACCGATAAACAGCAAGTAAAGTGTGTCCACCTTTTATTTAGCATTACTGCTTGAACAGTTATAAACAGCAAATAAGAAAGATGTTATTTTGGCTTATATACTGCAAGCATGTTTGAATACAATAATTTGTAAATCTTTTTTTTTGTTGTTGTTGACAGTTAACCGTAGTTGTTCAGGACTGCCTTACCAACGTAGCCTATAACAGAAGGATGGAAATACTGAATATAGTGTTTATTTTTATATTAAATACCAATTTTCAGATTTAGTGGAACAGTTTATCCGCAATTGCTTACAGGAAATGTATTTACTAGGCTATACATTACTGAAGATGCAACAAAAACATATGTAGAGCAATAAAATATTTCATCAATAAAATATGAAATACAAAGAAATTAAGTATTTAAAAAATTGTTAGGCTAAAAGGTACATCTACAAAGCAATAGAACAGATTCTGAAAACAGCCAGTCCGTGGAGTTGAACATCCTGGATTACACCACCAGTATCATCTTTTAGAGTTTCTACTCAGTCTAGCAAAAAAGAAATCATTCAAATCAGTTAATGAATTGATGTTAAAAAGTGGCCAAGTATGGCATTATGAAAATGCATGGCCACATTATGAACCAACCCACACTGTAACATTCTCCCAACACAAATGCAGCTTTATCTTTTAAAGTCCACCTTGGCATTTTCGGTGAGAGTTACATATGCCAATCATGCATATTCAAACACAGCTCCAGGGCTGAGCTGCCGATTGGGCCTCGTCATTAACATTATTGTAAAAAGACACCAGGGTTTTTCACATAGGGAGCTGAATGCAGTCTGTGCCTAGAGGAGTGTGGAGAATTACGTCTATCCAGGGAAACTGAATTCCTGAAATTATTTATTTTAAATATTCATATCTTGCCAGCATATATCACGGCTCTGAAAAAAAAAACATTGTATGCCTCTGGCTTTACAAAGAGAGAGAGAGCGCAAAGGGCACAGTGAAAACTCCCAGAGTTCTGTGCGCCTTACCACCAACTGTAAATTAGTTTAAAACTGAATATTTAATGGTGTTTTAAGCTGTTTAATTGCACCTATATGTGTTTTGAGTTTAGTTATGTCTGTTTTACTTTAAAGTAGCATGCTGAAGTGGGTATTTTCTTTCTGTTGTGTAACACCTTGGTTAACTGCCCCCTAGGCAATGAGAGTTGGCCATCTTGATCTGAAACAGCTGAAGGAGGTTTGTGTGTTTGCAGAAGTTCCTGATGACAAAGAGAGAAGGCAGAGGTTGATCTGCTTAGTAAAAGTATCCATAGGGAAACTACAGAGGGTAAGGATGTAGTCAAATGAGTACTGATCTAGAAACAGTACTCTTACATCATAACACTGGTCTAATAACTAGTACTGTACTAGAGACAGTACTCATACATCATAACACTGGTTTCATAACTAGTACTGATCTAGAAACAGTACTCATACATCATAACACTGGTCTAATAACTAGTACTGTACTAAAGACCAGTGTTATGATGTATGAGTACTGTCTTTAGTACGGTACTAGTGATTAGACCAGTGTTATGATGTGTGAGTACTCATACATCATAATTTTCAAACATTATTTGAATATATGCCCTTGAGCAAATGTTACAGCTCCAGCAAAACATTCACTACAAGACTAAGAATGATGTTTATCCTAAATCCATTATTACACTGAACTCTATCTTGAAAGCACACACTATATAACCAATAGCACAGTATGTTTATTTATGTTGTGTACAGGAATTCTACTTTCTGCTTACTTCCCTGTCCTTCAGTTATTTATTACGTAAACTTTTAGAAGTGCAATATTTTAAAAATACATTTGGAATTTAGGTGAATGTCTGGAACTCCTCATGTGATGTGTCTGATGAGTAATGGTGATGTGTCTGGTTAAGTGTGATGTGTCTGATGAGTAACGGTGATGTGTCTGATTAAGTGTGATGTGTCTGATGAGTAACGGTGATGTGTCTGATTAAGTGTGATGTGTCCAATGAGTAACAGTGATGTGTCTGATTAAGTGTGATGTGTCCGATGAGTAACGGTGATGTGTCTGATTAAGTGTGATGTGTCCAAAGAGTAACGGTGATGTGTCTGATTAAGTGTGATGTGTCTGATTAAGTGTGACGTGTCTGATTAAGTGTGACGTGTCTGATGAGTAACGGTGATGTCTCTGATTAAGTGTGATGTGTCTGATGAGTAACGGTGATGTGTCTGATTAAGTGTGATGTGTCTGATTAAGTGTGATGTGTCTGATGAGTAACGGTGATGTGTCTGATTAACTGTGAGGTGTCTGATGAGTAACGGTGATGTCTGATGAGTAACGGTGGTGTTTTTGGTTAGCTTGCTTTCATCTGAACAGCAGTTGACGTTTGTGGATGTTGGGGCCCTGAGCTACTGGTTGTTTCTGTGTTAGTGTAGAAGTTGGGTTGTGAAGCATCCATAGTTCCCATGTCTCACAATGGGGTTGCTCATGTAGTAAGAATCCAACAGTCCTGTCTTCTCCACTCTCATCCATGAGTGTCAGGTATTTGTTCCAGTTATCCAGTTTTCATCAGATTGTCCTTGTCTCCCAGCATCTGACACGGACCTTATGACCAGGGTGACATCCGAGCCACTACGACTCTCTTATTCTCATGCTTCTTTGTTCCTTATGTAGGTGGGCAGTGTTAAGGACCTGATGGACACACTGGAGACGCCCTGGTCAGGACCCGACCTCAGGTACCGCTATATATTTGACTTGACGTTGGACTGTACACTGTAAATAAATATATTCTGTAACTGCCTCAATACTTGTATTTTGCTAACTCGTGCTTTATTTTTATCATATCACACTCTAATCTTCTGTGTTATTTTAAATACAGTGTATATATGTGTACATTTTGTACAGTGGCCTTGGGTACTTTGAAAGGCACTTACAAATAAATGAATATCATTGTCATTATTAGCATTGGCTGTGTCAAATGACTTGTACAGAGACTTGTACAAGGTCCCATAAGGAGAAGCCATATGAGGATCTGGGATCTGACTCCTTGCTTCACTAATAGAGGTACTTCGCAAAAATCTAGACTGGTCATCTGGAATTTGTTCAGAACTTTCAGAATACTCTCAGAATGTGCTTTCCTCTAGGCTAGGTTAGTCTGTACATTTTAACTCTCACTCACACACACACACACCCCCCCCCCCCCCCCCCCACACACACACACACATACACACACACATATGTTCCCATATATGTTCAACCAAACAGGGACTGTCTCAGTCTGACTGTTAAATAACCTGTCACTATGACAAAGTGTCTGTTATGCTGTTAGGGGTTAACACACTCCTCTGAGTGACTCTAGCTCAGACTACAGCTTCAAGCACCAGGCTGCACACACTGGGACAGAGTGGAATGAGTGGAATGGATTGATTCTGTCACGCTTAACTGACAAGAAAATTCAGCATCTGTCTATCAGAGTGGTGTCACTGTAGCTCAGTCATGTGACTGTCTGGAATAAGACAACAGCCCTGCATTCTCCTTCATTCCTTCTACATCTGTGAGGTCCTTGGTTCTCCTAGGTGCTATGTTTTAAGCATTACAAACAGTTGGGGAACTGAGGATAATTTCAAAACCCTTTGATCCTGGACTAGGAGATTACACACAGCCTGTGACTAACATTTTTTCAAAGTTTCCTCCCACCCTTAACACACGATCGAGCACACAGCTGACTCCACACGAGTGTGTCAGTCTAGGTGATGCACTAAACCCTGGAGTGCTCTTATTTAGTGATTTTACACTGTAGTGATGTAGTGTTTGCTGATGTTTTATGGCCTCTGGTATAGTATGGTTATGCTACATGCAGTTGTCCCCAGTTATGTTACGTTTGCATGAAACGTTTGTTGTCAAGAAGAGTTGTAGCAGTCTGTCCAGTCAGTGAACGTGTGTGTGTGCCACTAAAATTAACATAAAAACTGCATTAAAACTGAGAAGCTCATGTGCTCATGGTTTCCCTCCTTAAGCAGGTCCATGGTTCAGGCTCTGGTTTGGTTCTGAACGATCTGGTCTGGCTCTAGCCTGGTTCTGAACCCTACAGGTGAACTTTACTGTTCAGGCTGAGCTATCAGTGTCAAAGCCACCCTTGTGCTCATGTGGGACTTTTACTCTGCACAAATGAGCCACTAGATGGCACCCTAGTAGCACGTGAGAATTTATTTCGCCTTTTTGGCCGGCTTGGTCAACAGAGGTTCGTCCCATTGTTGTTCCCCAAAGGAAAAGATCTCACCACTACAAAAAGATAGAAGGAGCGAGAGAAGAGAAGGAAGAATAGAGTGACAGAATAAACAGATGAAAAGAGGAAGAGAGAATGAAAAAAATGAGAAGACGAGAGACGAGGTGATGAGCTAAAGTAAGCAACAAAAAAAAAAAACTGAATGAGCCAGAGGGATGAGAGGAGACAAGGAGGAGAAAGAGCAAAAGATGGTCGAAGAGTGTAAGAAGAGGGAGGATAGAGAGAGGAGGAGGAGGAGAGGAGGCACAGGGAGGGCTGGTGGACCGAGGGGCAGCGTGGTGAAGGACCAGGACGTGTGTGCGGTTACCCACTCATGATCTGTAGGCAGCGGAAGAGGCATCATGACCCACACGGCAGGTCTTTTACAGGGGAATCTGGAAGCTTTTAGGGGCGGCAGGGCTCAGGTTGGTCCCAGAGGTACGGGGCAGGTGGGGTTTCAGTGGGGCAGTTTAGAGGGGTAAAGAGAATGTGACATTGAAGATTGGAGGGGGGCAGGGGTATTTTTGGGGCCCAGATTGAGGGAAGGTTTGGTCACAGTTTGGGTCTTTTGTGTTTCTCTGCAGGAGGTGCAGAGACAGGAGCATCCATGCAAAACCTCCCATCTGTGAAGCAGGCTACTCAGAGAGAGAGAGAGGGAGAGAGAGAGAGAGAGAGAGAGAGAGAGAGAGAGAGAGAGAGAGAGGGAGGGAGGGAGAGGAAGATCTTAATCAGCCAGCACTTCTTTGTTCTTAGTATGTAGACTAGTATGTAGACTAGCATGTAGACTAGCATGAAGGCTAGCATGTAGATAGGCATATAGATTGGAGAAAATAACATTCATGAATCTGTTTGTCTCTCTCAACAGTCCAGCATTAATTAGTTCCTTTACACCAAGCACATACCACACATACCGAGCACCAACATATGACACATATGACATGGTCTGTAATTCACCACTGTCCTGTGCCATGGTCTGTAATTCACCAGTGTCCTGTGGCATGGTCTGTAATTCACCACTGCTCTGCAGCATGGTCTGTAATTCACCAGTGTCCTGTGGCATGGTCTGTAATTCAGCAGTGTCCTGCTGCATGGTCTGTAATTCACCACTGCTCTGCAGCATGGTCTGTAATTCACCAGTGTCCTGTGGCATGGCCTGTAATGCAGACTTGTCCTGTGGCATGGTCTGTAATTCACCAGTGCTCTGCAGCATGGACTGTAATGCACCAGTGTCCTGTGGCATGGTCTGTAATTCACCACTGCTCTGCAGCATGGTCTGTAATGCACCAGTGTCCTGTGGCATGGTCTGTAATTCACCACTGCTCTGCAGCATGGTCTGTACTTCACTACTGTTCTGTTGCATGGTCTGTAATTCACCACTGCTCTGCAGCATGGTCTGTACTTCACTACTGTCCTGTTGCATGGACTGTAATTCACCACTGCTCGGCAGCATGGTCTGTAATTCACCAGTGTCCTGCGACATGCTCTGTAATTCACTACTGTCCTGTTGCATGGACTGTAATTCACCACTGCTCGGCAGCATGGTCTGTACTTCACCACTGTCCTGCGACATGGTCTGTAATTCACTACTGTCCTGTTGCATGGACTGTAATTCACCACTGCTCAGCAGCATGGTCTGTAATTCTCCTCTAATTCTCATCTGTAGGGCTGCTTTCTTCCTGGATTAAACACAAACATGACAATTCAAACTTTATATTTATAACAATGTAATGGACACTTGGGTAAAATTCATGCCTGAATTTTTTCTAATAAAA
>NC_137502.1:27432055-27439555 GCF_041902795.1 Electrophorus electricus
AATCAATTTAATTCTGATCATCTTATTTAGAATACAGCTTATTTGTAAAAACAAAATGAAAAAAATGAAATGAGTGAACTGAGTGCTACTGAAGTGTAATCTGTTTTGTTGTTAATTGATACACCCATTAATCTACTCAGTTATATTAGACATAATATAGGTTACACTGTTTTTCACAGCTTTGTGCAAATGTGTGTGTGTGTGTATACTCACAGAGGCCCTGTGATGGGTCATTTTCCTTAGAATAAATCAGTTATACAATAAAAGAATAAAGCGATTTCACGGTGCGCGTCCACTCGCATGTGGTTTATTGTCTCGGCGCGTGTGATGGGCGTGGAGGGGCCGGGGGAAGGTCACCGTGGTAACCCCTGCTTGGGCTACTTCAAATCTCTTCTTCGACTTTGCACATACTTTCATGCCACATTTATAGTTCTGTCAAACATGCACATATAGTGCCTGTTAACAAGTACAGGACTTGTGTGTGTGTGTGTGTGTGTGTGTGTGTGTGTGTGTGTGTGTGTGTGTGTGTGTGTGTGTGTGTGTGTGCTTTGTGTACGCATATAATGACAGCAGATACACTTGTCTGTCACAAACTTGGTAGCGGAGCTTTTGTAGTGTAAAGATTTCTGTCAGGTGTTGGGGATTGTGTGCCTGGATGCTGTTTGAATGGGGGCATTGTTGGCTGTGGTATAGTCTTCTCCACAAGGGCTCTCGCTGTAAATACGGCAATTTGACTCCGGCTGGTGGAAAGTAGCTTTGACAGCAGCTAAATAGAACTGCACCACAAAAGGAAATCAATACCTGGGTCCCGTTATGACTCCTGCTGTTCTCTTCTTCTGCCTAGTTATTCAAGAAAATCGTCTGGTTTTAGCATTTCAAGACAGTGGCCAAACTCTTTGCTTTAGCTTAATGCTTTAAACTTTAATTCATGTCAAAAATGTTAATCTTTTATCGTATGTTACAGTACAGTGTCCTCTTTTGTTGCATATATAGTGAAGAAAAATTACAAATCACATAACAAATCACAAAACCAATACACCCAAACCTTACACATCAGTACCTAACCCTAACCCCTGTGCTCCTGTCTCGTGTAAAATGGCTTGAAAGAATCAGACATTGTCTAATAACAAAGGCCATATTTGTTCTATATTAAAAATGTTTGCATTTGGAGGATTTAACATTTAGCATCAGAAAATCAGAGACAAAGGAAAGCGATGCAGCAGAATGGTGAGTTTGATGCAGTCACGCTTTGCAGATGGAGAAAGATCAGTAGGACAATAATACAAAGGGTGCAAGTTATTAAAGGAATAAAGAGAGTGGGGCGGGAAGATTATTGATTTCGGCCGTTCCCTGAGGCTTTGAAATGGCGATCAGACCAGGGGGTGGTACACACTCGCACACCCCCCCCCCCACACACACACACAGTGAGCTTTAAAAGTGAGAGGATAATAACCGTGCTGGTTAAATCGTCACTTAAAGCACAGTTTTGTCTTAGGATGCACTGTTAAAACCGCACAGAGGAGCCCATCTGAGCCCTCGTTTAGCATCTGCCTACGTCTGCACGCATCCTTCAGTTCAACATCCCAGACCTCACATGACTAGTGATGGCACTAACCTCGTAGATGGGTTAGCAAAAAACACAATTCCCCAGACCTTACGCCTTTACAGGCCACACAGCAGCGTTACCAGAAGAGTTTTACTGCTAATGTGTTACTCTTCAGAACTCTGTGCCCTGAAGGTTCACTCTGTTCAGCAGCTCTGCGCACTCACTAGTGGAGCTGACCATTCTCAGGAGGTGTTGCTGTGTAATGGAGGATGGACACACACACACTTACGTAAAGATGCACGTGACCTGCTCTGTCTCTACGGTCTCTAAAGGTCTCACATGCAGGACTGGCTCAAATTGTAACACTTTGGCAGTGCATTTCCATTTAAGTGAAACGTAAAGTTTTTGGTGTAAATCCGTAAGTGTTTCAGGGTGTTTTCTCTCTCTCTCTCTCTCTCTCTCTCTCTCTCTCTCTCTCTCTCTCATATCCTCATTTATTCTTACACATAAACACACGGGTCTGCATCTTCATCAAGCTCTACATGCATTCTGCACTTAAGAAGTTTACTAGCTACTTCCTCTGGGAATCCAGACAAGTTTAACCAAACAGCTGGAGAGGGCCCAACACTGTGCCAAACACATGATCATGATTTTCAGTGCCTGCACGTCCAGCACGAGCGGATGGAGTTTACAGCTGCAGCACATATGAAAAGTACATTTATACATGATCCCCTCCAAACTGAGCCGAACCAAACGCAAGCTGTAATCACTGGAAAGCTCCCGTCCGTTTAATGCCTTTATCCTGCTCTGCTAGGATCAATAAAGGCTCTCGGTCAACAAAGCCAGCAGCTCCTCACCGTCTGGATCCACCTAGTGCCTCGCTCTGCTGCGTGACGAAGGGATCGAGTGTGTTTATTGCCGCCCTCGCCCTTCACAATGACTCTCACAAACGTGCATGAAAACGCTAAGCTGGTGTAATGTGCCATAAGAGTATGATTGAGTCATCTCATGACCACTGTGTGTTCGTTTAAAGTATTTGTAAGACAGACATACTTATTCCTGGGCTCGAATGATGTGTAAGAGAAACTTTTTAATGCCTGATTTTTGTGTAGAAGAACTTCAAAACATGTAGGCTAAAATAAATACATAACATTTATATATTTGAGGTATTTATATTTAATATAAACAGGAGGTCATTGGATGTGGGGGGGGGGGGGGGGGGTGTAGGAGCCTGGTGTGAAGACAGAGAGAAATGGAACAGGGTGATCCTCTGTGGCGACCCCAGACAGGCCAAGCCCAAAGAAGATTTGTGGGATTTATATTCAACATAATCTGATGAACCTGGATATTATTCTATTATTTATTTTAATCGGAACTTTAGCATATGAAATGTATGTCTCGTGTAAAGACGTGTAAAGAGAGGACATTATTGGTCTAGTATTTTGCAGCCTGTGCATTAGAAACTCCTCTAGCCTGGAAAAATGTTTACGGGGTGTGTCCATCTCATCTTCCTCTCGCGAGCGTTAATAAGACGCAACTGAACCCAGGGGCAGTGGCTTCATTTGTCTTGATTTTCGAGAGGGCTGTGGGGGAGTGGGTGAGGAGAAGACTCTCTGTCCATCTGCTCTTGCAAAGACAGCCCTAAAGCAGCGACCGCACTGACCGCCCTAACTGACAGAGGTCAGGATGACCTCTGACCCTGCGGCCGCTAGGCAAGCAGGGTGGACATCTGCCCCAATCACACCGGCAGAGACAGAGAATATTTCACCACTGCAGCAGAGATGCACAATATGGTCATGCCTTTGCTGGTGTGTGTGTGTGTGTGTGTGTGTGTGTGTGTGTGTGTGTGTGTGTGTGTGTGTGTGTGTGTGTGTGTGTGTGTGTGCATGCATGTGTGTGTACGTGTGTGCGTGCATGCATGCGTGCATGCGTGTGTGTGTGTGCGTGTGTGTGTGTGTGTGTGTGTGTGTGTGAGAGAGAGAGAGAGAGAGAGAGAGAGAGAGAGAGAGAGAGCGAGCGAGAAGATCCTTTGCTTTGCTAGAATCAGAATAATGAATGAGGTTAATTAATGAGGTTAGAATTTTAAACATTTTGTCATAAAAATTCTTTCAATTCCTGGTGAGTTGAATGTATGGATGAGAGGACTGAGGCAGGTCTGGACTGAGACAGGTCTGGACAGTTTGTTTCAGCCTTTAAGAGAGAATTGGAAGGTATCAGTGCACTGCTGGGTTAATGGTAATGAAAAGCAAGATCTATAAGCAGGGTATCAGCCTAATCCAGAGCTCAAGCCTAATTTGGTCCCTCTTCTTTAGACTAAATCCAAACTTTTATTGCTGTTGCGCTGTGCTTCTAGAACGATGCCAATAGCTTGATGAGTTTCTGTTGCTTGAATTAGCATTTAGGAATGTGAGAGAGATGGTGAACATTAGCCATGCTGGCCTGAGATCCATGCTGAAGTCCAGCCTGGAGTGCTGCTATCATATGAGCACATGACCTACAAACTGACCAATTAACCCTGGAGTAATGAGGCAGGACAGCATCTTGGTCCACTGTGCGTACTGCTGGACTGACCTTGGACACGTCTCGGTCTGCCGTGGGTACTGCTGGACTGACCCTGGACACGTCTCGGTCTGCCGTGGGTACTGCTGGACTGACCCTGGACACGTCTCGGTCTGCCGTGGGTACTGCTGGACTGACCCTGGACACGTCTCGGTCTGCCGTGGGTACTGCTGGACTAACCCTGGACACGTCTCGGTCTGCCGTGGGTACTGCTGGACTGACCCTGGACACGTCTCCTCACCACTACCCCGTCTTCTGCAGGGGCGTTTTCTCTGCCATAGAAAAGCCCCGAAGCCTGTCAAAATGGAAACATTCACAGGTAAGTGAGGCTGTGAATGGTAAAGGTTCACTGTTCCACACAGGTTAATACACCCAGTGAACCTTCAGTGAAAACACGCCTGAATATCCGTGTTTCAGCTCAGGGTGTTCAGGGTTAGTGTGTAATCAGGGTTAGTGTATGTTCAGGATTAGTGTGTGTTCAGGGTTAGTGAGTGTTAAGGGTTAGTGTGTGTTCAGGGTTAGTGTGTAATCGAGGTTAGTGAGTGTTAAGGGTTAGTGTGTAATCAAGATTAGTGTGTAATCAGGATTAGTGAGTATTCAGGGTTAGTGTGTAATCAGGGTTAGTGTGTGATCAGGGTTAGTGAGTGTTCAGGGTTAGTGTGTAATCAGGGTTAGTGTGTGTTCAGGGTTAGTGTGTAATCAGGGTTAGTGTATGTTCAGGGTTAGTGTGTGTTCAGGGTTAGTCTGTGTTCAGGGTTAGTGAGTGTTCAGGGTTAGTGTGTAATCGGGGTTAGTGAGTGTTAAGGGTTAGTGTGTAATCAGGGTTAGTGTATGTTCAGGGTTAGTGTGTGTTCAGGGTTAGTCTGTGTTCAGGGTTAGTCTGTGTTCAGGGTTAGTGAGTGTTCAGGGTTAGTGAGTGTTCAGGGTTAGTGTGTGTTCAGGGCTAGTGTGTAATCGGGGTTAGTGTGTGTTCAGGGTTAGTGAGTGTTCAGGGTTAGTGAGTGTTCAGGGTTAGTCTGTGTTCAGGGTTAGTGTGTGTTCAGCGTTAGTGTGTGATCAGGGTTAGTGGGTGTTCAGGGTTAGTGTGTAATCAGGGTTAGCATGTGTTCAGGGTTAGTGTGTGTTCAGCGTTAGTGTGTGATCAGGGTTCATGAGTGTTCAGGGTTAGTGTGTGTTCAGGGTTAGTGTGTAATCAATGTGTATCATATTAGTTTTTCTTCAAGGGTTTTTTTGTGTTGTTTTTGTGGACACAAAAAATTCAAATGCGTGTGCCATCTACTGTTCCTGAATATATCTGAATATTGTATCGTAGCTCCCAATACGCTATTGATACCCAATTAGAGAGAAAACAAATCCAGTGGCAGTTTTTCTATAAGCTAATGCTGATAGTAATGCTAAAGAACTCCGCACTATACAATCCTCACTGTGCAATGTTGTACGGTATAGAATTATTGTAGTTGGAATTCAAATTTTTTCTTGAATCTTTATATTCCTTTTGTGTATTGTGTGACAGTCGATCAGTCAGATCCATGTGGCCAACCGAGTGGAAGGCAACCACCCACTGAGCATGCCCGGTTATGCCAATGGCTAGATCTTGAAACAGTGAAAGCACACACACACACACACACACACACACACACACACACATACACACACACACACACACACCTTTTTGTGTCCTATTAGCCCAGCTCTGAGCCGACCAGACAGAGGCATTTGGCCCGTAGCCATAGGGCTGCCCTCAGCACCTGGGTTTATCTCCCCTAATGAAGCAGACTGGTGAATAATGAACCGGGCAGCTTGACATCTTCCAAAACCGGACTGACGATTAAAAGCCTTTAGTGGTTGTCACCTCCCTCTTTGTGGGCCCAGTTAACCCAACCTGAGAGGCCCTATGCGGGATCCAGGTCCAAGAGGAGTGTATTTCTAGACTGTGAGTGTCTCAGTAACAGCGCTGGTGGTTCCTGGACTGTGAGTGTCTCAGTAACAGGGCTGGTGGTTCCTGGACTGATAGCGTCTCAGTAACAGAGCTGGTGGTTCCTGGACTGATAGCGTCTCAGTAACAGAGCTGGTGGTTCCTGGACTGTTAGCGTCTCAGTAACAGAGCTGGTGGTTCCTGGACTGTTAGCGTCTCAGTAACAGAGCTGGTGGTTCCTGGACTGATAGCGTCTCAGTAACAGAGCTGGTGGTTCCTGGACTGTTAGCGTCTCAGTAACAGAGCTGGTGGTTCCTGGACTGTTAGCGTCTCAGTAACAGAGCTGGTGGTTCCTGGACTGTTAGCGTCTCAGTAACAGAGCTGGTGGTTCCTGGACTGATAGCATCTCAGTAACAGAGCTGGTGGTTCCTGGACTGATAGCGTCTCAGTAACAGAGCTGGTGGTTCCTGGACTGTGAGTGTCTCAGTAACAGGGCTGGTGGTTCCTGGACTGTTAGCGTCTCAGTAACAGGGCTGGTGGTTCCTGGACTGTTAGCGTCTCAGTAACAGAGCTGGTGGTTCCTGGACTGATAGCGTCTCAGTAACAGAGCTGGTGGTTCCTGGACTGTTAGCGTCTCAGTAACAGAGCTGGTGGTTCCTGGACTGTGAGTGTCTCAGTAACAGGGCCGGTAATTCCTGGACTGTGAGTGTCTCAGTAACAGAGCCGGTAATTCCTGGACTGTGAGTGTGTCAGTAACAGGGCCAGTGGTTCCTGGACTGTGAGTGTCTCAGTAACAGGGCCAGTGGTTCCTGGACTGTGAGCATCTCAGTAACAGGGCCTGCCATTGCTATCGCCTGCACTGTGGATTCACATGCCTGGGAAAAAGAATCAGGCAACCTTGAGAAATTCTATGCACAATAGCCTCACACTGAATAAGTGGGTTGGCGTGCTGGCAAGGTGATTCATGTGTGTACAAGTGTGTCTGCATGCATGCACTTTGTCTGGGTGTGTCTGTAAGAGGACCTACAAGAGGACGTCTTTCTAAAAGAGCCCACAAACACAAATACTACCCCGGCTCATTCAGGCGCAGCTGGAACATCCACCGTCCCACAAATACTAACCACATGAACCGTAACCTCAGACTCAAGGAGAATGACACGTTTTTCAGAGCAGATTGTCCTGGGTTGGAGTAGTGCAATATTTCGGCTCTCTTGCACAAGGACAGCATTGAAGTGAAAGGAGCAAGCATTAAAGACAGAGAACAGCGCGACGGACTAATGGATCCTCTTTAGACAAGATGCTGGCAGGAGGGGGAAGAAGTCTCATTTAAAAAGGCTCCTGCTTAGATTTTGCAGATACGTTCACGTTTCACCACAGTTCGATGACAACGATGGCTTGGTCCATTGTGTATTAGATATATAATATTCACTTTCATGGTTTTGAAGATGTATTACCACTCTCGTTTCCCATCTCAGATCCG
>NC_137502.1:27444555-27502055 GCF_041902795.1 Electrophorus electricus
ACATAGTAATATATTAAATTTAAATTTAAAAAACATCCCCTCCATTAATCTTTCAGATTTATTTGCATATTCCACATATTTATTAGCATATTCTGCATATTTATTTTCATGTTCCATATACTTATTTGCATATTCCACATTATGGACTGGCATTTGTCCTTTACTTTGAGCAGTTATCTAATATCACCCTTAATGTGCCACCCATGTTAGCATGTGTCCCTGTTGTCAATGTTTTTGATTTTTAAGCAACCATTTGTTCAGGGTAATTGGCTGCAGCGACAATAGGGTTGCTATAGAGACAGCAGGGTTGCTATAGAAACAGCAAGATTGCTGTAGAGACAGCAAGACTGCTATAGAGACAGCAGGGTTGTTATAGAGACAGTAGGGCTCCTATAGAGACAGCAGGGTTGCTATAGAGATAGCAGGGCTGCTATAGAGACAGCAGTCCTTCAGCTGCACACACTCTCTGAATCACTGGCCCAGTCTGCTCAGGTCCAGAATCGTACAGTTAACCTGAACATGATTACCAAAGCTCAGTGATGTGAATGCATTCTGCCTAATGTCTAAACCGGTCCCTTTAAACACACAGAGAACCTGAAATGAAATGTTTCAGTGTTTCAACAGTCTGCTGTCAGAGAGTTGCAATTTTAGGTCTTCTCTGACTCCTGAAGGTTCATTGCTGGAGGCACTCACAGAGCACAGGTGTAGACTGAGACTCACGCGTGATAGGTCTCCCGCACCTCTCCGGTTCTAGTGGTTCACTTTCACATCTCATCGTTGTTTTAGTGATGCGCTAAGATGAAAAGCCCCCACTCCACTTACCACTCACCAGGTAAACAGCACTGAGGGGAAGTTACTATTTGCTGATATGTTCCTCTCTTCCCGGTGAAATGCGACCAAGGACCCGCCGTGATCCCAGTTCGTCAGGGCTGTGATATTCAACAGATTCCAAAGTGCACAGTTCTGTTTCAGAAAACAAATTAGACATATGAACTATTAATATATTAAAAGTTATATTAATTATTAAATAGTCTAATTTATTAGTAGAATAAATGAGTCATATTAACTGGATGATACAAATATGGCTCTTGCTTTTGTAGTTTGCGTGTAAACACCTCTTAGATGATATACGAGCTTTGTGTCTCTGTGACATTAAAACTCCCCCGTGTAGGTTTAACATGTGCCATTCATCATGGAGAACATGGAGTCTGCTTCTGTTGTCAACACTGCATGCACTTGAACTCCATTCCTGTGCTGTAAATTAACAACCCAACAACCAATGATGACATTGTAATTATAAAATGAAAACATTACGCCTAACAGGCTAGGCATATTACGCCTAACAGGCTAGGCATATTACGCCTAACAGGCTAGGCATATTACACCTAACAGGCTAGGCATATTACGCCTAACAGGCTAGGCATATTACGCCTAACAGGCTAGGCATATTACACCTAACAGGCTAGGCATATTACACTTAACAGGCTAGGCATATTACGCCTAACAGGCTAGGCATATTACACCTAACAGGCTAGGCATATATCGTACAACACTAACTTAATGTTTTAATCACTTGTTTTCATACCAAAGCCGATGTGGTTCAGCTAGCAGGAGGCCTCAGTACTTCACTGGTGTGCTGAAGGTGTGTGAGCTCAGTGACCCACTGAAGCCAGCAGTGCTGTGGTGCAGCAGGACTAGAGTTTAGACTTCTGAACCATCACCTGACACCCTGTCAGAACTTATCATGTGATTTAGTTGAGCCCTGGATCACTGCTGCACTGTGTGTGTGTGTGTGTGTGTGTGTGTGTGTGTGCGTGCGCGTGTGCGTGTGTGTGTGCATGTGGGTGCGTGTTCATGTGGGTGCATGTGTGTGTGCCGTAGATGATGGATTGCAGGACTGGGCTTGTGCCCTAAGTGATTGGGGGAGATTGAAGACACACAATTCACTTAAGCTCTCTCTCCATCCCATCAAGGGAACGGCAGACACACACTCAAAACTGGAGTCTGCACCAGCCCACAGCGTGGAGGGTCCCATGGTCCTTTATGCTCTATTGTATCACTCGACTTGTCAGCCGTGGTAATGTGAAAGTGCTAGTATGTGTGTGCAGGTGTGTTTGTGTGTGCACGTGTGTGCATGTTTGTGTGCGTGCGTGTGTGTGTTTGTGTGCACGCGTGTGTTTGTGTGTGTGCATTTACCTTCCCAAACTTTCACACAGAAATCATGCATGTTAAATAAATGAAGAAGTGGTGAGTATGTGGAGCACAGGGTGATATGATGGTTAAGCTGATGGTTAAGCACTGATATGATGGTCAATGCGCTCCTCTCATCTGCACCCCTCACCCACCAAACATCCATAGATGCATGGTAAGCTTGGTTAATCAACAGATGATACAGAGGCAGATTTTCTCACATCCACACAACTGCTGTGGAGTGTGCGCTCTCAAACGACCACATGACAGGATGATGCAGTGGATCACGACAGAGACTTGAACCGACAGAGCCATGTGATATCTCCAGACCTACGGTCTCCACTTAGATACGCACGGCAGGATTAGTTGAGAAGTCAGTGGCACGCGTGGGCCAAACAGCTCATGTATGTAATGTTCAATTTTAATTCCCTTCCCTTTATTTTACTTCTACATTCCTGTATTCACTTCTAGATCCCTGTGTTCCCTTCTAGATCCCTGTGTTCCCTTCTAGATCCCTGTTTTCCCTTCTACATTCCTGTATTCACTTCTAGATCCCTGTGTTCCCTTCTAGATCTGTGTTCCCTTCTACATTCCTGTATTCACTTCTAGATCCCTGTGTTCCCTTCTAGATCTCTGTGTTCACTTCTACATTCCTGTATTCACTTCTAGATCCCTGTGTTCCCTTCTAGATCTCTGTGTTCCCTTCTAGATCTCTGTGTTCACTTCTAGATCCCTGTATCGTTTTATAGTGTTTAGTGGTGATGTTTTCTGATTGTTTTTTTTTTTTATTCCTCGAGTACCAGAGCAGATCTGCATACTCCGAATGGCATTCACATTTCTGTTGGTGGTTGAAGCTTCTGATTGGCCATGGTAATTGGTGCAGATGTCTGATTGGTTAGTGTTAATCACCTTCAGAACTGCCTGTCACAAGATCAGCGTCACACTCAAGCAGTAGACGTGCTCTTTGTGTTCTTTTCTCTGCTTTTCCTCAGTACCATTTCTAGGGTAACTGAGAGCATGTTCTCTTATTGTCAGTAGTGTGGTTGTTGAAAAATCCAGTTGACCAGAATTTATTATATCATTTACACTGAAATTTTTATCTTGCTTACAATTAATACTTAAAGTACATAAAAATGACTGACTAGTAATGTAAAGAAAAGTACAGCAATGTTACGCTTGTGGATGGTGTCAGCGTTGTGTGTGTGCAAGTTCATATGTGTGCATGCCTATGACCATGTGCATTAGGAGCAAAGGTCAGTAGAATTTCATCCATTATTCACACACATGCTCTTTGACCCTGCTTTTAGCCCTAGCCTGCTCTCTCTCTCTCTCTCTCTCTCTCTCTCTCTCTCTCTTGCTCTCTCACTCCTTTTCTCTCTTTCTCTCTTCTCTTTCTCCTCCACTTTTTTTTGACCTCCTCTCCTGTTTTCTTGTTCTGTATATCCACCCAGTCTCCCCAAGTAGATGTTTGAGACCTCCATGTGTACTGTATGTTCAATTGAACACCAGGCCAGTCCCATCACCCCAGCCTAACTGCCCTCCAACTCCACCTTAACCTCACACCTGATTGTAACACCTGGCTGTTTCAGGGTAGCTCTGCTGGGGGACTGTATGTGACATATGCAAAGAGTGAGACATCCTGTTAGAGGAACACTATATCTAAGACGAAAGATACACAAATGATTTCTTGCACGGGCTAGTTAATATTATGGGAGAGTTCGTGTAAAGCACGGATCAACATTGACAACATTAGCCACTTTAGAAACAGTGTCCTAATAACTGTAGATGAAGTAGATGAACTCTGTTACTCCTGTAGGCTGACGTTCACACAATGCAGTGCTGCATTGACCTGAGATATAAGCTGCAAATGCATGGCCATGCTGAGCTGTGCCATGCCATGCTATGCTGAGCTGTGCCATGCTATGCTGAGCTGTGCCATGCTGTCCTAAGCTGTGATGTGGTGTGCAGATATATTTGCGGTGGACGGCTCTGTGCTGTGCTGTGCCGTGGTGTGCAGATATATTTGCGGTGGACAGCTCTGTGCTGTGCTGTGCCGTGGTGTGCAGATATATTTGCGGTGGACGACGCTGTGCTGTGCTGTGCTGAGCTGTACCGTGGTGTGCAGATATATTTGCGGTGGACGGCTCTGTGCTGTGCTGTGCCGTGGTGTGCAGATATATTTGCGGTGGACGGCTCTGTGCTGTGCTGTGCCGTGGTGTGCAGATATATTTGCGGTGGACGACGCTGTGCTGTGCTGTGCTGAGCTGTACCGTGGTGTGCAGATATATTTGCGGTGGACGGCTCTGTGCTGTGCTGTGCCGTGGTGTGCAGATATATTTGCGGTGGACGGCTCTGTGCTGAGCTGTGCCGTGGTGTGCAGATATATTTGCGGTGGACGGCTCTGTGCTGTGCTGTGCTGTGCCGTGGTGTGCAGATATATTTGCGGTGGACGGCTCTGTGCTCTGCTGTGCTGTGCCGTGGTGTGCAGATATATTTGCGGTGGACGGCTCTGTGCTGTGCTGTGCTGTGCTGAGCTGTACCGTGGTGTGCAGATATATTTGCGGTGGACGGCTCTGTGCTGAGCTGTGCCGTGGTGTGCAGATATATTTGCGGTGGATGGCTCTGTGCTGTGCACAGTTGCTAGGATGGTCCTATTGATCTGGAATGTTTCTCTCCCCCTCTCTCCACTGCCATAACAAATAGGCCAGCCTGCAAATTCAGAACAGCAGGGTGGAGAGAGGCTGTCCTCAAGACTGATTAGAGAGAGAGAGAGAGAGAGAGAGAGAGAGAGAGAGAGAGAGAGAAAAGGGTGAAACTAAGAGAAAAATACAAAAAACATTTGATACATGTATATGACACACACCACTACTGTTTAACTGAACCATTGATTTACTGTTTTTAAAGCTGTTTAGGCATAGGTGGTTCAAATGCTCTGTGTTTTTAAATTAAAACTTCATATATTAAAATTTATCATTTCATTCGTTTATTATGAGATGTGCATTGCATGTGTTTAAACTGGTGTTTACACATGCACATATACCGTATTGTACATGTGCATGTATAAATATGTATTCTTGTTTAAACAAATAAATTAATTAATAAGTACATTTCATCACTTAAGATGTGGATTTGCATAAACTCCGCCCCTGTGGAGCCCAGACACGCCTCCTCCGTGTCATGAACCATTGATTGTAGATCTGTCGACTCCCACATTTCTCTGGGCCAAGTTCAGCACTAAATCACAGTTCCAGATAGTTGAAGGTGTGTAGGACGTGTTGTTTAGTCCCGTGAGTCATGGGGAAGGTAACCAGCATTTTTAGGACTTACGATTTGGTGTGAATGGCTTTATTACAGGCTACTGGTGTCTTCTGTAGCCGAGCGGAGGACCTGGGCTCCGGCTCATCCTGACGGCCGCTCTGTGATGAAGGCTCCTCTCTGCTGTTTTATTGCTCTGTGTCGTGTTGATACTGAGGCGCATTTATTGTGTGTCCACACTGGTGTTTCTTAACCATGTTTTCCATTGATTGGTGTGAATGATTTTTGTCTAAATGACATTGAAGGTTCCTCACCAACAGCTGGGTATTTTCTCCCTAGTGCATTTTGTTTTATTGTTCAGGAATGAAGTTCAACAAAATAAAACCACAGTGTGAGATTTATAAAGTTAAATGAACTTTAATAACCTTTAACAGTAAACCAGCAGAGTTGAAAAAATATGCATATCTTGCACAAAACAGCGGAATAGCTTGCAAGCTAGCAGGTCTAGGATAGGATAAGGGAAAGGCGCTTTAATCAGCAGAGATGCCTCCTTTCCGAGGCTGGCTGGATAGGACAGGAGATTTTATGAGTTCAGCTCATATCACTGACACTCAAGTTAATAGTTATGTGGAAGGCCAGCAAACGCAGACCAACCTAGTTGTCATGTTTCATTTCATTAAACCTAATATTTTCATTTCATTCAAGTTAAAAGCCATCTTTTTGTTTGTTTGTTTGTTTGTTTGTTTTTGTTTGCATTAAAGCATTAATAACAAATAAATAAAGGTCATAAACACATTTGTCTGTGTTAGGTGTTCGTCTGTTAAACATGGTCGTCCGTTAGACCTGTACAAGCTCTGAAGCATTCCTTTGCTCCACCACTGTTTTGATTTTATTGACTTCCTGGCTTGCCATCAGCATTCCGAGCACATCTTTCATATTTCAGTGTGGAGCTAATCTCTCATCACTCCTCCTAAAACCACATCAGGGCGTTACATGGTTCTGAAGACCCTCACCGTACTGGGCAGTTGCCCCGGGAGACCGCAACCCCCCCACTACCCCATCTCTGCTCCGCTGACAGTCCCAGCACTACCCTGCGCCTTAACTAGATTGTTGCGAAGGATTTCTATAAATGGGCCTCAGAGAGAGAGAGAGAGAGAGAGAGAGAGAGAGAGAGAGAGAGAGAGAGAGAGAGAGAGAGAGAGAGAGAGAGAGAGAGAGAGAGAGAGAGAGAGAGACAGAGAGAGGGGGAGAGAGAGAGAGAGAGTGTCCAGCATTTAGACCTGGATAAACCAAACAGCGGCAGCTCTCTTATTGTGATCAACCTCTGGCATGGTCTCCGACTCAAATGTTACCTTGTATTTAACGTAACTAATGAAATTAAAAATAATTTCATTCATTTAGCTTGCATCTGAATGGTCTAAAGTGTGGTGGAGTTGTGTTATTGTTGTGAAGGTATGGTTTTATTTATGTGCTAGTGCATATTACAACAGATACTGTCACAGCCGGCTTCGCAGAAATCTCCACTGGTGATGAGAGGAGGAAGAGATGTGTGAAGGGGAGGAGGAGAACAGGAGAGGAGGAGAGGGGAGGAGACAAGGAGAGGGAGAGAGGAGGGGACACAAAGAAAAATGAAAATAAAATATGTGTAGTGTCTGGAATTCATGATCAGGACTGAAGTAAATTGCACATTGGCCTTGTGTTCAGTACACACTGCACTCATTTCCTGCACTGCACTATATATTTCCTATAAAAGTCATATTTGTTATTATTATGAACCAATTGAGAAATGGAAGGCCTGAATTATGCATCTGAGTAGACTAGTGCCTTTTTGTCTTTATATGACGGAAGTGAAACAGAGGTCAGAGAGTCTGACTCTGCGCTTTGGTCTTTCTTGCCCAAAGACGACCTCTAAGACAGCTAAGCACTGGCGTGTGTGCTTGGCCTCACGGGCCTCCTGCCCTGCGGCACTGCCAGACGCAGAGATCGGAGAATCAAAGCACCCCCTGGGGCGTGGTGGAGTTGGAGTCTGGGCAGGAACGCCGCAGCACTGGGTTAGGCTGTCCTCAGCCCAAGCGCTCCCCTGCTCGCTGGAGCCCAGTCTGCTCCTTTATGAGGAAGAGAAGCTGCTTGGCTGCCATCAGAGTGCAGGGAATGATTTTCATGAATTAGCAATCACTTACTGTTAGGTGATTTACTTTAGGTGAAATTTTAAATGTCCTTTCTTACACCTCTATGCTTGAAACAAGTCTGATCTGTAGTGGTTCATGATGACATCCAGTCAACATGCTGCTTCTGAGTTCTGTCATCGATGTGACGTGACATCGGTTGACTGATGCGTTTAGAAGTTTAGAAGTTATGTAACCAGTTTCATTTGGAGAATTTGCAGTAATACTTTCAGGTCACTGTTTAGAAGTCTGCATGACAGCTATATAAGGCCTTCTTGTCAGCCTGACTTAAACATAGATAAACATTTTTAAATGCTTATTCCAACATGTGATGAAATAAAATGTGCTTTTATCAGCTTTGATGTCATGTTGACATAACATATGAAGTATGTAATGTGATATTGAAGCATGTAATGACACTGTGAAGTGAAATGCAGTCTTTCATATTATTACCATCATGCAGGGGAACTACACAGCACTGTTCTGAAGTCAGGAGACACTACACAGCACCTTAGTGAAGTCAGGAGACACTACACAGCACCTTTCTGAAGTCAGGAGACACTACACAGCACTGTTCTGAAGTCAGTAGACACTACACAGCACCTTAGTGAAGTCAGGAGACACTACACAGCACCTTTCTGAAAACAGGAGACACTACACAGCACCTTAGTGAAGTCAGGAGACACTACACAGCACCTTTCTGAAGTCAGGAGACACTACACAGCACTGTTCTGAAGTCAGTAGACACTACACAGCACCTTAGTGAAGTCAGGAGACACTACACAGCACCTTTCTGAAAACAGGAGACACTACACAGCACTGTTCTGAAGTCAGTAGACACTACACAGCACCTTAGTGAAGTCAGGAGACACTACACAGCACCTTTCTGAAAACAGGAGACACTACACAGCACTGTTCTGAAGTCAGTAGACACTACACAGCACCTTTCTGAAGTCAGGAGACACTACACAGCACTGTTCTGAAGTCAGTAGACACTACACAGCACCTTAGTGAAGTCAGGAGACACTACACAGCACCTTTCTGAAAACAGGAGACACTACACAGCACTGTTCTGAAGTCAGTAGACACTACACAGCACCTTAGTGAAGTCAGGAGACACTACACAGCACCTTTCTGAAAACAGGAGACACTACACAGCACTGTTCTGAAGTCCTCACTCTGTTACATTCTACCAGCATCCTCAACATACCAAAAATGTTGAGCTGCAAATTCCATTGTCATAACATTTCACTCCATGCAGTGTTGTCAACTTGACATCAAAATTGACAAAAACAGATGTTATGTTGACATTTATGACATGAGTTGACAATCAGCATTTATAAATATTTGTCAGTTGTCATGAAGGTCTTACATAGGTGTCATGTAGCCTTATTAACAGATTAAGTGAACTTGCAATCCCAAGTACCCACAGTGGCAATGAATTGTCTGCTGGAGTCCTGAACTTGAAAAGATCTCTAGTCATATGGTCTATGGCAGTGCTGTGTAGTAGACACACACCGATGTGTAGTAGACACAAGGCTGTGTAGTACACACAGTGTTGTTTAGTAGACACAGTGCTGTCAGGGTGTGTGGAGATTTTTAAGCCTTTTAGAGCCAGAGATGGCCAACAGTTTTGTTTGAGATATATTGTAGATCCTATTAGACTTAAAATCTGGAATAAATAGTATTGTTGTAGTGTAAGCAACACAGGGACATTGCTGTGTATTACCGAGCCCCTTTTTGTTAGAGTCCACTGTGTGATTGCTTTAATTCTTTGGTAGTGTATAAACAATACCTCAATCCAGTCCTGCACAGCGTCACAGCTTGGAAGACACACACACCTTCTATCTCGTGTGCGGAATTGGTGGTTTCGTTGCCATGGAGACGTCGTATTTCTCCCAGAATTGCTCATATTGATCTGGGGACAGGCGTGAACGACCCAGCAAGTGTGAGAAAGAGATGAGGTGTACGTGAATGTGTGTTTGTGTGTGTGTGCACATACATGCGAGCATGCTTGTGTGTTTGTGTGTATGAGCGTGCGTGTGTGCACATACATTCGAGCATGCATATATGCGTATTTGTTTGAGTGCGGGTATGTGCATGCATGCGTGCTTTGTGTGTGTGTGTGTGTGTGTGTGTGTGTGTGTGGCTATCTGTGTTAATAAGATACAGAGGGGTGAGGGAGGGGTGTATGGCAAAGAGGAGAAAGTCTATGTGAGTCATAAACTAACCCAAAGATAAAGGTTATTACGTCACTGGCAAGACTTTTATATGATATGTTCACATTTATTTTTATATGCTAAAGTATGCACATAATATATTATCATAGTCTGCCACAGACACTGACACACACACATGCACACACGTTAGGTGTGTGTAATAGGTGTCTGTCGTGTTAGGTGTGTGTAGAAATATGTGTGTTGTGTTAGGTGTGTGTAGATATGTGTGTGTGTGTGGTGTTAGGTGTGTGTAGATATGTGTGTGTCATGTTAGG
Organism: Electrophorus electricus; assembly: GCF_041902795.1. Lineage (NCBI taxonomy): Eukaryota > Metazoa > Chordata > Actinopteri > Gymnotiformes > Gymnotidae > Electrophorus > Electrophorus electricus. The sequence continues at coordinate 27,454,660 of NC_137502.1, forward strand.
TGTGTGTCGTGTTAGGTGTTTGTAGATATGTGTGTGTGTTGTGTTAGGTGTGTGTAGATATGTGTGTGTGTGTGGTGTTAGGTGTGTGTAGATATGTGTGTGTCATGTTAGGTGTGTGTCGTGTTAGGTGTGTGAAGATATGTGTGTGTTAGGTGTGTGTCGTGTTAGGTGTGTGCAGATATGTGTGTGTCGTGTTAGGTGTGTGCAGATATGCATGTGTCGTGTTAGGTGTGTGTCATGTTAGGTGTGTGTAGATATGTGTGTGTCGTGTTAGGTGTGTAATGTTAGGTGTGTGTAGATATGTGTGTGTGTGTGGTGTTAGGTGTGTGTAGATATGTGTGTGTCATGTTACGTGTGTCTCGTGTTAGGTGTTTGTAGATATGTGTGTGTGTTGTGTTAGGTGTGTGTAGATGTGTGTGTGTGTGTGGTGTTAGGTGTGTGTAGATATGTGTGTGTCATGTTAGGTGTGTGTCGTGTTAGGTGTTTGTAGATATGTGTGTGTGTTGTGTTAGGTGTGTGTCGTGTTAGGTGTGTGCAGATATGTGTGTGTCGTGTTAGGTGTGTGAAGATATGTGTGTGTTAGGTGTATGTCTTGTTAGGTGTGTGTCATGTTAGGTGTGTGTAGATATGTGTGTGTAGTGTTAGGTGTGTAATGTTAGGTGTGTGTAGATATGTGTGTATCATGTTAGGTGTGTGTAGATATGTGTGTATCATGTTAGGTGTGTGTCGTGTTAGGTGTGTGCAGATATGTGTGTGTCGTGTTAGGTGTGTGTCGTGTTAGGTGTGTGTAGATATGTGTGTGTTCTGTTAGGTGTGTGCATTGTGTTAGGTGTGTGTCGTGTTAGGTGTGTGTAGACATGTGTGTGTAGACATGTGTGTGTAGACATGTGTGTGTCGTGTTAGGTGTGTGTAGACGTGTGTGCCGTGTTAGGTGTGTGTAGACGTGTGTGTCGTGTTAGGTGTGTGTAGATATGTGTGTGCCGTGTTAGGTGTGTGTAGATATGTGTGTGCCATGTTAGGTGTGTGCCATGTTAGGTGTGTGTAGATAGGTGTGTGTCATGTTAGGTGTGTGTAGATATGTGTGTGTTGTGTTAGGTGTGTATCTTGTTAGGTGTGTGTCGTGTTGGGTGTATGTAGATATGTGTGTGTCATGTTAGGTGTGTGTCATGTTACATGTGTGTAGATATATGTGTGTCATATTAGGTGTGTGTAGTGTTAGGTGTGTGTAGATATGTGTGTGTTGTGTTAGGTGTGTGTAGATGTGCGTGTAGTGTTAGGTGTGTGTAGAAATATGTGTGTCGTGTTAGGTGTGTGTAGATATGTGTGCGTGTCGTGTTAGGTGTGTGTAGATATGTGTGTCATGTTAGGTGTGTGTCGTGTTAGGTGTTTGTAGATATGTGTGTGTGTTGTGTTAGGTGTGTGAAGATATGTGTGTGTTAGGTGTATGTCTTGTTAGGTGTATGTCTTGTTAGGTGTGTGTCGTGTTAGGTGTGTGCAGATATGTGTGTGTCGTGTTAGGTGTGTGAAGATATGTGTGTGTTAGGTGTATGTCTTGTTAGGTGTGTGTCGTGTTAGGTGTGTGCAGATATGTGTGTGTCGTGTTAGGTGTGTGCAGATATGCATGTGTCGTGTTAGGTGTGTGTAGATATGTGTGTGTGGCGTGTTAGGTGTGTGTAGACATGTGTGTGTCGTGTTAGGTGTGTGTAGACGTGTGTGCCGTGTTAGGTGTGTGTAGACGTGTGTGTCGTGTTAGGTGTGTGTAGATATGTGTGTGCCATGTTAGGTGTGTGTAGATATGTGTGTGCCATGTTAGGTGTGTGCCATGTTAGGTGTGTGTAGATATGTGTGTGTCATGTTAGGTGTGTGTAGATATGTGTGTGTTGTGTTAGGTGTGTGTAGATGTGCGTGTGTCGTGATAGGTGTGTGTAGATATGTGTGTGTTGTGTTAGGTGTGTAATGTTAGGTGTGTGTAGATATGTGTGTATCATGTTAGGTGTGTGTCGTGTTAGGTGTGTGTAGATATGTGTGTATCATGTTAGGTGTGTGTCATGTTAGGTGTGTGTAGATATGTGTGTGTCATATCAGGTGTGTTTCGTGTTAGGTGTGTAGATATGTGTGTGTCATGTTAGGTGTGTGCAGATATAAGTGTGTCGTGTTAGGTGTGTGTCATGTTAGGTGTGTGTAGATATGTGTGTGTAGTGTTAGGTGTGTGTCGTGTTGTGTGTGTGTGTGTCGTGTTGTGTGTGTGTGTGTAGTGTTAGGTGTGTGTGTAGTGTTAGGTGTGTGTAGATATGTGTGTGTTGTGATAGGTGTGTGTAGATATGTGTGTGTAGTGATATGTGTGTATAGATATGTGTGTGTCATGTTAGTTGTGTGTAGATATGTGTGTGTTCTGTTAGGTGTGTGTAGTGTTAGGTGTGTAGTGTTAGGTGTGTGTAGATTTGTGTGTGTCATATTAGGTGTGTGTAGTGTTAGGTGTGTGTAGTGTTAGGTGTGTGTAGATATGTGTGTGTAGTGTTTGGTATGTAGTGTTAGGTGTGTGTCATGTTAGATGTGTAGATATGTGTGTGTAGTGTTAGGTGTGTGTGTAGATATGTGTATGTAGTGCTAGGTGTGTGTGTAGATATGTGTATGTAGTGCTAGGTGTGTGTGTAGATATGTGTATGTAGTGCTAGGTGTGTGTGTAGATATGTGTATGTAGTGCTAGGTGTGTGTGTAGATATGTGTATGTAGTGCTAGGTGTGTGTGTAGATATGTGTATGTAGTGTTAGGTGTGTGTGTAGATATATGTGTGTGTAGTGTTAGGTGTGTGTAGTGTTAAGTGTGTGTAGATATGTGTGTGTTGTGTTAGGTGTGTGTCATGTTAGATGTGTGTAGTGATAGGTGTGTATAGATATGTGTGTGTCGCGTTGGGTGTGTGTAGATATGTATGTATTCTGTTAGGTGTGTGTAGTGTGTTAGGTGTGCATTGTGTTAGGTGTGTGCAGATATGTGTGTGTCGTGTTAGGTGTGTGTAGCAATGTGTGTGTCGTGTTAGGTGTCTGTAGATATGTGTGTCGTGTTAGGTGTGTGTAGGTATGTGTGTGTGATATTAGGTGTGTGTAGATATGTGTGTGTCATATTAGGTGTGTGTCATGTTAGGTGTGTAGATATGTGTGTGTTGTGTTAGGTGTGTATTTTGTTAGGTGTGTGTTGTGTTAGGTGTGTGCAGATATAAGTGTGTGTGGTGTTAGGTGTGTGTGGTGTTAGGTGTGTAGTGTTAGGTGTGTGTCATGTTAGGTATGTGTAGATATGTGTGTGTAGATGTGTGTGTAGACATGTGTGTGTCGTGTTAGGTGTGTGTCGTGTTAGGTGTGTGTAGATATGTGTGTCATATTAGGTGTGTGTAGTGTTAGGTGTGTATAGATATGTGTGTGTTGTTAGGTGTGTAGTGTTAGGTGTGTGTAGATATGTGTGTGTCATATTAGGTGTGTGTAGATATGTGTGTGTCATATTAGGTGTGTGTCGTGTTAGGTGTGTAGATATGTGTGTGTAGTGTTAGGTGTGTGTAGATATGTGTGTGTAGTGTTAGGTGTGTAGTGTTAGGTGTGTGTAGATATGTGTGTGTCATATTAGGTGTGTGTCGTGTTAGGTGTGTGTAGATATATGTGTGTCATATTAGCTGTGTGTAGTGTTAGGTGTGTGTAGTGTTAGGTGTGTGTAGATGTGTGTGTGTAGTGTTAGGTGTGTAGTGTTAGGTGTGTGTAATGTTAGGTGTATGTAGAGTTAGGTGCATGTAGATATGTGTGTGTAGTGTTAGGTGTGTAGTGTAGATATGTGTATGTAGTGTTAGGTGTGTGTGTAGATATATGTGTGTGTAGTGTTAGGTGTGTGTAGTGTTAAGTGTGTGTAGATATGTGTGTGTTGTGTTAGGTGTGTGTCATGTTAGATGTGTGTAGTGATAGGTGTGTATAGATATGTGTGTGTCGCGTTGGGTGTGTGTAGATATGTGTGTATTCTGTTAGGTGTGTGTAGTGTGTTAGGTGTGCATTGTGTTAGGTGTGTGCAGATATGTGTGTGTCGTGTTAGGTGTGTGTAGCAATGTGTGTGTCGTGTTAGGTGTCTGTAGATATGTGTGTCGTGTTAGGTGTGTGTAGGTATGTGTGTGTGATATTAGGTGTGTGTAGATATGTGTGTGTCATATTAGGTGTGTGTCATGTTAGGTGTGTAGATATGTGTGTGTTGTGTTAGGTGTGTATTTTGTTAGGTGTGTGTTGTGTTAGGTGTGTGCAGATATAAGTGTGTGTGGTGTTAGGTGTGTGTGGTGTTAGGTGTGTAGTGTTAGGTGTGTGTCATGTTAGGTATGTGTAGATATGTGTGTGTAGATGTGTGTGTAGACATGTGTGTGTCGTGTTAGGTGTGTGTCGTGTTAGGTGTGTGTAGATATGTGTGTCATATTAGGTGTGTGTAGTGTTAGGTGTGTATAGATATGTGTGTGTTGTTAGGTGTGTAGTGTTAGGTGTGTGTAGATATGTGTGTGTCATATTAGGTGTGTGTAGATATGTGTGTGTCATATTAGGTGTGTGTCGTGTTAGGTGTGTAGATATGTGTGTGTAGTGTTAGGTGTGTGTAGATATGTGTGTGTAGTGTTAGGTGTGTAGTGTTAGGTGTGTGTAGATATGTGTGTGTCATATTAGGTGTGTGTCGTGTTAGGTGTGTGTAGATATATGTGTGTCATATTAGCTGTGTGTAGTGTTAGGTGTGTGTAGTGTTAGGTGTGTGTAGATATGTGTGTGTAGTGTTAGGTGTGTAGTGTTAGGTGTGTGTAATGTTAGGTGTATGTAGAGTTAGGTGCATGTAGATATGTGTGTGTAGTGTTAGGTGTGTAGTGTTAGGTGTCTGTAGATATGTGTGTGTAGTGTTAGGTGTGTGGTGTTAGGTGTGTGTGGTGTTAGGTGTGTGTAGTGCTAGGTGTGTAGTGTTAGGTGTGTGTAGATGTGTGTCATGTTAGGTGTGTGTAGATAGGTGTGTTTTGTGTTAGGTGTGTGTAGTGTTAGGTGTGTGTAGATATAGGTGTGTAGTGTTAGGTGTGTGTAGATATGTGGAACATTGCAGACAATCTCATGGTGTTTTCTTCTCCTGTCACCCAGACAACAGAACAGACTCTAGCATAAATAATTTAACACACACACGCGCGCTCACACACACACACACACACACACACACACACACACACACACACACACACACACACACACACACACACACACAATGACTGAACATCTTAAAGGGAATTCAGACTGTGATGGATTTCTTGAACTACCATAACAATATTCACTAAAACATCAAACCCAAAATCTCAGTCTAGTTGTGAACGTCTATCATTGTGTGTGTTGGTGAGTGAGCAATGTTCAGTGGTGTGTTATAGAACTGAAGAGCAGACACGTCTGTGCTGGTAAACGTCAGCCTGGTTAGGCCGAGCTCCCACCTGCAGACACAGACCAGCTCTCAGCCTGATGCCCACTGGACCTGCTGTTTCCATGCCTGACAGAACTACCCGTCTTATTAGCATGCAGTCAGTGCTACCTGAACCAGCCTGGTCTGTCTCTCTCTCTCACACACACACACACACACACACACACACGTGCACACACACTCACAGAGAACAAACCAAACGGCAAGAAAATATAAATTCATCACAGGCCCCAGTAAACAGGCAACACGGGGATCCCTCTACCTCCCAGACAACACAGCCCTGCAGTCTCAGAGAAAGGCAGCAGTTCTCGCGCCTCACAGGCTGTCCCAGTGGCTCTCACGCTCGCGCAGTTCAGGCGCTCGAGCGCAGGGGGCATCACAGCCCCAACCAAGTGGCTTCTCCATATGTAACCCCTCCATTTATTTGCTTGTTTGGGTGGAGGGGCTTCTTGACTTCACACAAATCAAGCCCCACAGTGCACCCACTCTGGCCTTCGTGTGTGTGTGTGTGTGTGTTTTCTTTCTTTCTCCCTCTTTTCTTTTGCTTCTTTCTTTAGCTCAAGGTTGCAGGCTCTCCATTTGAACACGCTGTGTTTCAACTTGGCCCAGTTGCTTTAAAAAGCGGCGCGCTCGGCCCAAATGGGCGGCTAACCTTGACACAAAATCAATAGGAGGCAAACTCTTTGAAGAATCACAAATGTAATAAAGTCCGGGTGCTCTCTGTCTGGGGCCAGTACCCAGCTGCATGCTGGGATATGCCAGAGAGAGGCATTTTGTGATTTATCTGGCAATGAACTCCCTAAAACATACACACAGAGACATGCATAGACACGCACATGCATGCAGTGTTTGGAGAAGGTTTGTAACAGAGCTGTATCTCTTAAAAAAATAGTTCACAACACTTCTGTTATTTTACGCAGACAAAATTCATGTAGGCCTTTGGAAAATGGTGCAAGCAGTGGCAAAAAAACCTCCCTGAGAGCAGGAGGAAGAAACCTGGAGAGGAACCTGGAGAAGAACCTGGAGAGGAACCTGGAGAAGAACCTTAAGAGGAACATGGAGAAGAACCTTAAGAGGAACATGGAGAACAACCTCAAGACGAACCTGGAGAGGAACCTGGAGAAGAACATTCTCTGAAGGAGACCCCATCCTCCTCTGACCAACAATGGATGGCAAACCAACATAGAATGAATAAAGTTACAAATAAAATAAAGTTGTTAAGGAACCTGTGTGAATGTGAGAGACAAAAGCAGTTATGACTCCTTCATTCTCTATGCCCACAAACCCCAAGATCTGCACCATTTCATTGTTTGACTAAATAAATAAGTTTTAGCCTTAAAACTGAGACTGAATAACTAACATGGACAGGAAGGTTGTTCTAAAAATAGGGGATCTTGTTTGAAACTTGTTCTCCCTACTATAGCTTTCCTACTTCCAAAATACTAACAGATAACCTGTTACAGAGGGGCAGGGTGGGTTTTCTTTACTCACGCCAGCTGTTTTGAAATTACCTTATTAGTGACCAGTTTCTCCCTTTTTTAGTTTTTAATTAACCTATAATTAATAGCTTATGGCACTATAATTAATAGCTTATGGCACTTAATTTTATGTTAATGTATGTCATTCTACTATGCTTTTTTTCCACAAACGCATGTTTAATCTATGTCAGTAGCATACAAACACTATTTTGTCAATGTCACCTATGTAACAGCAGACTCAAATAAATACACAGTGGTTATACCATACTTATTTAGGATTGTTGTATTGCCCTGTTTCAAAAATAATGCAAGTAATACAATTCAGGTAGTGTTACATAATACTGTTACTGTTACTCGTTCAGATAGTGCTAGGTAATACTGTTACTGTTACTTGTTCAGGGAGTGCTAGGTAATACTCTTACTGTGACTCATTCAGGCAGTGCTAGGTAATACTGTTACTGTTACGGTTACTCGTTCAGGTAGTGCTAGGTACTACTGTTAATGTTACTGGTTCAGGTAGTGCTAGGTAACACCGCTACTGTTACTCGTTCAGTTAGTGCTAGGTAATACTGTTACTGTTACTGGTTCAGGTAGTGCTAGGTAATACTGTTACTGTGACTCATTCGGGTAGTGCTAGTTAATACTGTTACTCCTACTGTTACTCATTCAGGTAGTGCTAGGTAATACTGTTACTGTTACGGTTACTCGTTCAGGTAGTGCTAGGTAATACTGTTAATGTTACTGGTTCAGGTAGTGCTAGGTAACACCGCTACTGTTACTCGTTCAGGTAGTGCTAGGTAATACTGTTACTGTTACTGGTTCAGGTAGTGCTAGGTAATACTGTTACTGTGACTCATTCGGGTAGTGCTAGTTAATACTGTTACTCCTACTGTTACTCATTCAGGTAGTGCTAGGTAATACTGTTACTCCTACTGTTACTCATTCAGGTAGTGCTAGGTAATACTGTTAATGTTACTGGTTCAGGTAGTGCTAGGTAACACTGCTACTGTTACTCGTTCAGGTAGTGCTAGGTAATACTGTTACTGTTATTGGTTCAGGTACTGCTAGGTAATACTGTTACTGTGACTCATTCGGGTAGTGCTAGGTAATACTGTTACTGTTACTCATTCAGGTAGTGCTAGTTAATACTGTTACTCCTACTGTTACTCATTCAGGTAGTGCTAGGCAATACTGTTAATGTTACTGGTTCAGGTAGTGCTAGGTAACACCGCTACTGTTACTCGTTCAGTTAGTGCTAGGTAATACTGTTAATGTTACTGGTTCAGGTAGTGCTAGGTAATACTGTTACTGTTGTCTTTTGCTTGTAGATAATTTGCTCTTGATCTGATAAACCCACCCAGCAGGCTGTAGTGCTGTTTGGTAGGACTGGGAGTGAGCACCCAGCAAGCAGTAGTGGTGTTTGGTGGGACTGGGAGTGGGACTGGGAGTGAGCACCCAGCAGGTTGTAGTGCTGTTTGGTGGGACTGGGAGTGAGCACCCAGCAAGCAGTAGTGGTGTTTGGTGGGACTGGGAGTGAGCACCCAGCAAGCAGTAGTGGTGTTTGGTGGGACTGGGAGTGAGCACCCAGCAAGCAGTAGTGGTGTTTGGTGGGACTGGGAGTGAGCACCCAGCAGGTTGTAGTGCTGGCAGCGACAACTAGAAGAGAGATTTACTGCAACAGTAATTTTTAGCGACATCAGCATAATTTGCAAACCATCCAAATCACATAATTATTTTCTAGGAAATTGGAGTGTGCAATTTCCTTTGGGATCTATAAAGTGTTATCTTATTTTTAATTCACTGATGATGTTAGTTAGGACCTTCAGAACCAGTAAAGCAAACACTCCAGACCAAGCATGTTAAATTTTATAGCTTCATTACATATTTTTCACCCATTATACCAAAAATGTATGATTATATATACACTACACTAGTGATGATATGATACCAACTGTTCTAATCAAATTAACACTTAATGTCTAATTGATGTTATCTATGCTGATGTTAACAATAAGTATGAAAACAATTGTGTTGTTTGTTTTGTTTAATGTTGTTCTTCTTTATAATATTAATGCCCAACCCACTTGATTTGAAGGACGTTTTTGAGTGAACTGACATATTGCGTATATCTTTATGTTTCATCCCTTATGCTGGTGAACCCTCCTGCTGATCACTGAGGTTCAGAAGGACAAAGCCCATGTAATAGAGCAGGCCACACTTATGCTTCTGATGCCACACCCGTAGTACTGATGCCACGCCCGTGGAACCGATGCCATGCCCATGGTACTGAAGCCACGCCCATGGTACTGAGGTCAAGTACGCTAAGGCAGCACATCTGAGGAGTGAGTTTGGATGGTCCTATTTAGACCTTTTTTGCCACCAGGAATTCTGGCAGACACACTGGGAACTTTTCTGTGGTGGGAGCAGAGCAGACATTCGGAGCGTTGCTGTGGTGGGGACGGAGCAGACATTCGGAGCGTTGCTGTGGTGGGGACGGAGCAGACATTCGGAGCGTTGCGGTGGTGGGGACGGAGCAGACATTCGGAGCGTTGCGGTGGTGGGGACGGAGCAGACATTCGGAGCGTTGCGGTGGTGGGGACGGAGCAGACATTCGGAGCGTTGCTGTGGTGGGGACGGAGCAGACATTCGGAGCGTTGCTGTGGTGGGGACGGAGCAGACATTCGGAGCGTTGCTGTGGTGGGGACGGAGCAGACATTCGGAGCGTTGCTGTGGTGGGGACGGAGCAGACATTCGGAGCGTTGCGGTGGTGGGGACGGAGCAGACATTCGGAGCGTTGCGGTGGTGGGGACGGAGCAGACATTCGGAGCGTTGCGGTGGTGGGGACGGAGCAGACATTCGGAGCGTTGCGGTGGTGGGGACGGAGCAGACATTCGGAGCGTTGCGGTGTTGGGGACGGAGCAGACATTCGGAACGTTGCGGTGGTGGGGACGGAGCAGACATTCGGAGCGTTGCGGTGGTGGGGACGGAGCAGACATTCGGAGAGTTGCGGTGGTGGGGACGGAGCAGACATTCGGAGCGTTGCGGTGGTGGGGACGGAGCAGACATTCGGAGTGCATTCGGAACGTTGCGGTGGTGGGGACGGAGCAGACATTCGGAGCGTTGCGGTGGTGGGGACGGAGCAGACATTCGGAGCGTTGCTGTGGTGGGGACGGAGCAGACATTCGGAGCGTTGCTGTGGTGGGGACGGAGCAGACATTCGGAGCGTTGCTGTGGTGGGGACGGAGCAGACATTCGGAGCGTTGCTGTGGTGGGGACGGAGCAGACATTCGGAGCGTTGCTGTGGTGGGGACGGAGCAGACATTCGGAGCGTTGCGGTGGTGGGGACGGAGCAGACATTCGGAACGTTGCGGTGGTGGGGACGGAGCAGACATTCGGAACGTTGCGGTGGTGGGGACGGAGCAGACATTCGGAGCGTTGCGGTGGTGGGGACGGAGCAGACATTCGGAACGTTGCGGTGGTGGGGACGGAGCAGACGTTCAGAACGTTGCGGTGGTGGGGACGGAGCAGACATTCGGAACGTTGAGGTGGTGGGGACGGAGCAGACATTCGGAGTGCATTCGGAATGTTGCGGTGGTGGGGACGGAGCAGACATTCGGAACGTTGCGGTGGTGGGGACGGAGCAGACATTCGGAGCGTTGCTGTGGTGGGGACGGAGCAGACATTCGGAACGTTGCGGTGGTGGGGACGGAGCAGACATTCGGAGCGTTGCGGTGGTGGGGACGGAGCAGACATTCGGAGCGTTACGGTGGTGGGGACGGAGCAGACATTTGGAGCGTTACGGTGGTGGGGACGGAGCAGACATTCGGAGTGCATTCAGAACGTTGCGGTGGTGGGGACGGAGCAGACATTCGGAGCGTTGCGGTGGTGGGGACGGAGCAGACATTCGGAACGTTGCGGTGGTGGGGACGGAGCAGACATTCGGAGCGTTGCGGTGGTGGGGCCGGAGCAGACATTCGGAGAGTTGCGGTGGTGGGGACGGAGCAGACATTCGGAGCGTTGCGGTGGTGGGGACGGAGCAGACATTCGGAGTGCATTCGGAACGTTGCGATGGTGGGGACGGAGCAGACATTCGGAGCGTTGCGGTGGTGGGGACGGAGCAGACATTTGGAGCGTTGCGGTGGTGGGGACGGAGCAGACATTCGGAACGTTGCGGTGGTGGGGACGGAGCAGACATTCGGAACGTTGCGGTGGTGGGGACGGAGCAGACATTCGGAACGTTGCGGTGGTGGGGACGGAGCAGACATTCGGAACGTTGCGGTGGTGGGGACGGAGCAGACGTTCAGAACGTTGCGGTGGTGGGGACGGAGCAGATATTCGGAACGTTGAGGTGGTGGGGACGGAGCAGACATTCGGAGTGCATTCGGAATGTTGCGGTGGTGGGGACGGAGCAGACATTCGGAACATTGCGGTGGTGGGGACGGAGCAGACATTCGGAGCGTTGCTGTGGTGGGGACGGAGCAGACATTCGGAACGTTGCGGTGGTGGGGACGGAGCAGACATTCGGAGCGTTGCGGTGGTGGGGACGGAGCAGACATTCGGAGCGTTACGGTGGTGGGGACGGAGCAGACATTTGGAGCGTTACGGTGGTGGGGACGGAGCAGACATTCGGAGTGCATTCGGAACGTTGCGGTGGTGGGGACGGAGCAGACATTCGGAGCGTTGCGGTGGTGGGGACGGAGCAGACATTCGGAGCGTTACGGTGGTGGGGACGGAGCAGACATTCGGAGCGTTACGGTGGTGGGGACGGAGCAGACATTCGGAGCGTTGCGGTGGTGGGGCAGAGCAGACATTCGGAACGTTGCAGTGGTGGGGGCAGTACTGTGGGAAGAAGCCAGCTCTGGGTGGTGCTCTCAGGAGCTAATGGCTGTTTTATATGTCTTTGGTTCTGCACAGCTGGGCCCCTTGGCATTGCTGCAGAGGACCGGTTGTCCAGGCAGGTTCTGTGCTGTAAAGACCACAGTAATCCTTCTGTAATATTTGTGTATGCAATGTTGAAAGACATCTGTAATTCCATTCAAATAATAGACCTGTTATTTTGTCTGGAATGTACCGCTTTTGTCTAAAGGTTAAAGGTTTCTAATGTTTCCACAAAGACATATAAGCTTTATATATGGCTCCCTAAAAACTGCATTTTATGTGTATTAGCCTCCAGCCATGAGACAGAAACTACTAATTTCTAATCTAACATTAACTTTAACCCTAACCCTAACCCTGACCCTAAACTGTGTTATGACCATGGACTCACTCAGTTAGTTGCTTTGTGGTGGGAAAGATCCTTTTTGAAGAATCAGATTTCATAGATATGCACATAGGGCACTGTCACCATTGAAGCCCAAGTATTATTCAAGTAAAAGTCATAAAGGTTTAATTAAATGCTTTAACTGGAATTATATAATCCAGAAAGCCAGAAAATGACTAATTTCAGAGTTTTATAACTAATTCACTAGACTAACTCACAGTAGACTAATACCCTAACCTTAAGTCTAACCCTAACCCTAACCACAACTCTAACCCTAACGCTAACCTGACATAACCCTAAACCCCAACAAGACATAACCCTAACCCTAACATGCCATAACCCTAACCCTAACCCTAACCCTAGCCTAACCCTAACTCTAACCCTAACTCCAACCCTAACTCTAACCCTAACCCCAGATTAATTCACACTAACTTTACTGACTTACTGATTTCTCAGAGTTTTAACTGCTGTCTAAAGAACAAATGACCCTAAACCTACCCTGCCTTAACCCTAACCTGATAAAACTCTAAACCTTAACATGCCATAACCCTAACCCTAACATGCCATAACCCTAAACCCTAACATGCCATAACCCTAACCCTAACCTGACATAGCCCTAACCTGATAAAACTCTAAACCCTAACATGCCATAACCCTAAGCCTAACATGCCATAACCCTAACCCTAACCTGACATAGCCCTAACCTGATAAAACTCTAAACCCTAACATGCCATAACCCTAACCTGGCCTAACTCTAACCCTAAACCTAACCTGACATAACCCTAAACCCTAACCTGACATAACCCTAACCTGGCCTAACTCTAACCCTAAACCTAACCTGCCCTAACTAACCCTAACTAGTGTGAGTCCCCCTTAAAAGGCAAGCAGAAAGATAAAATTACACGGAGTGTCTTTAAGTTAGTGATCTATATTGGACAATGTGTAAGATTTTTGGTAAACATATTGCTGGGTAATAACCAGCTTCTATATATTACACCTACTTTCAAAATCCATGTGCAGTGCAGTAAAACATTTCAGTGTCTTGGATGAGCACTAGAAGTGTGTTCCTAAGGGATGTCCATGATATGTGGATATGATTCTTAAGGAATGTTGTGGATATTTGGATATGACTCTTAAGCAATGTCTTGGATATGTGGATATTATTCTTAAGGAATGTCTGGGATATGTGGACATGATTCTTTCACATCAAATACTTGTCATTTATTCAATGACAAAAAGATTGCAAATAGAACTGGTTGGTGTGAACATCAGAGGTGATGTTCCTCAAGATCATTCCACTGCTAGTAAACCTGTTCACCGTTAGTCAACCTGTTCACTGATACTATGCTTGTTCACTGTCAGTAAACCTGTTCTCTGTTACTACACCTGTTCACTGCTAGTAAACCTGTTCACTGATACTATGCCTGTTCACTCTTACTATGACTGTTCACTGCTAGTAAACCTGTTCACTGTTACCATGACTGTTCACGGTTAGTCAACCTGTTCACGGTTAGTCAACCTGTTCACGGTTAGTCAACCTGTTAACTGTTAATAAAACTGACCATTGCTACTAAAGATGTTCACTTCTAGTAAACCTGCTTACTGCTTATAAACCTGTTCACCTGTTCACTGTTACTAAACCTGTTCACTGTTAGTCAACCTGTTCAGTGTTAGTAACCCTGTTCATTGTTAGTAAACATGTCCAGCCTTTTCAAAAGGAGGCAAAGTAGTGAAAAATGTTTCAGCCAACAAGAGTTTACAAGAGTTTACATTTGTCAACATCTTTCACTCTGTGTTAATAATTACAACACAATCACCACCAACAATAGTAGTAATACTAATTGTAATTTGAAAAAAAAAAAGAAAGTAAAACCCTTAATAACTGCTAACAGTTTTAATGTACCTGTAACAGGTCAATAAGGCATGAACAAGATATTGCATCTCTTTAATATGTAATATTGAGCGGGGGGGGGGGGCTTGTGTGTTTGGGTGGGGATGAGTGGAAGTTGTAACTCACGGTCTCTCAGGTGATGTCTTGTTGCTACATATTTTGCAGTAAGGGTTGATGGGATTTTTCATGTTGGGTCATATTACTGAAATTTGGGATTATGGTTTGCATGTTTAATGTGAAATAATCATGTACATTTTTAAGTTTTTCACAGTAAAGGAGAAAGTGTATATCTGTCTCTACCTCACCTGTCATGCAGTGATCACATGTTCTTTCCTCTCTGGACAGCCTTTCTGTGTGTGTACTTTCCTACAGCTGACTGAGCTCACTCATCCCTTGCTTGGTTAGGATCTGTCTCTGCTTTGTGTCTCTGAGAGTAAGGACATACACTGCTAATTCATAATTTCCTTTTTATTACATATCCTTCCCAGTTCTACTTCTGTCATGTACTCTCAGATATGTCTGTATGTGCATCTATGTGCACGTATGTACACGTATGTACACATATGTGCATGTACACGTATGTGTGTGTGCTCTTCCAGGCCCACGGCTCTGCTCCGTCAGCACCGAGCCACTAACCAGCAGCTTAATGGGGGCTGAAATCATTGACACCAGAACCAAGGTCACTCTGGATGCTTCCTTCAGTTTGTGATTGCAAATTAGGAACAACACGCGCAAAACACACACACACACACGCGCACGCACACACACACACACATGCACACACACATGCACACAAACATGCGCACACACACACACATTCACACAAACACACGCGCACGTACACACACACACACACACACACACACACACACTTTACCAGTTGTTCCATCTTATCCCCATTAGCAGTTTGATTGAAAGGTTTCCATATGACTCAAACAAAAGACTGTCCTTCTCATGCAGGTGATTCAGGGACATCAATTCCTGCCATTCTGTAGGACCAGCTGGGGCAGGATGTAGATTTTTGTCGTGACCCTGGCATGCACCGAGTGACCGTGATCACGGTGCAGCAGGCACTCGGACAGACGTGTTATTCTCCTCCAGCCCAGCGCATGAGTGGCGTTCTGAGCCCAGCTCTGTTATTACCTCACTCGATGGCTCTGACATGTCGATCATACGTGGGCGAAAGAAAATTGATTTCCTCGACAGAAAACAGTGTCCAATTTTGCTGTAACGCCCTCCCCGCCCCACACACCAGCAGCAGCAGCAGCCCTGCAGCCTCCACAAGCACAGCCCGCAATTTTGCCGCCGCAACAAAAATAAAAGGGTAGGGAGAAGAGAGGTGGAGCGAGAGAAAGCAGAAGCAGAGAAGAAAGAAAGATTTTGTCAAAGGGCAGTGATGATGATGATGATGATGATTGTGACAACAACGATGATGATGAGGGTCAGTGGTGAAGAAAAGCTCGCTGTGACAGGCAGGCAGCGCCGGGTAATGTGCGCGCAAGACTTTGAAAGGCAAGACAGCCAGGAGGAGGAACAAAACGACATGCAATTTAGATAGTTTACTGTGTATTGTCCAAAGACGCCAGCGCTTGCTAAGGGCTTTATCTGGGTTAGTGCCAGTCACAAGCAGCTCGCTTGTCTTCAGCTCCGTGTCTCCGTGGACACGCAGCATTCAGCACTCAGCACGAGTCTTTATTACACACCCAGAGAAGCACTTTCTGTATAAGAACAAAAAGGACAGTCAGTGGCTAAAAGACAGACATTACAGATACTTATTTGCTTAGCAAATTACCAATATTACATTTCCTTTTTTCTTTTTTATATTTGTCTTATGGTTCATGAGAATAGTCAAAAACTATATTTATAGATAGATTTTTAGACAAACAGATCAAATGAAAGAAAGATTGAGTGTTGAAATGATCTAGTTCTTGATATCATCTCTCTCTCTCTCTCTCTCTCTCTCTCTCTCTCTTTCTCTTTCCTTCTTGTCCTCTCCACTACTGCTCTGTCTGTGCTGCGGAGAGGTCTTTGCTCTCTGGTGTTGACGAGCAATGTCCAGTCTTTAAGACACGCAGTGGAGACTCGGAGGCCAGGACTCAGACTCCGAGGGACAGTCCGTGGAGAGGCGTAGGTGGAGCTTTAGTGCTCTCCATGGAGAGAGGTAGGCGGGGCTTTGGGGCAGTCCACGGAGAGGTAGGCGGAGCTTTGGGGAGGAGCGAGACATGGGGGCATCGGGAGGTTGTGACCTTGAGTATTGATCCGAGGAGCCGTAATTTCCCTGGTTTGCCGAGATCCCCTCTCCCTACCTGCTGAAGCACATTAGGCCAGAAATCCATAATGTGGGTCCTGTTCATCCAAGCACAGGAAGAAACTGAATTAAATGTTAAAAAACAATCTGGGCCCGGGAAGGAGGCCGATTCATCACGATTCCTGAGTGTCAGGAAGGCCAGGAAGCTCCTGACCAGTGGCCGGAGAGCACCATCTAAAGATGGACTAGTGCAGATTCATCAGATTAACAAAAGTGGAGGTGGGAGTTGGGTGGACTGGGTGGTGGGGGTGGAGTGAAGTTGGGTGAGGGTGGTAAGGGTGGTGCAGGTGGTGAGGGTGGGGGTAGGTGAGGTGGTGGGGGTGTTGGAGAGAGAGTGGGTGAGTGAGGATGGTGAAGGAGTGGGGTGGTGGGGGTGGTGGGGTTTGCCCCAGGGGCCCCTATCACCACATCACGATGGCCAGTGTGGAAAACAACATCTACACTAACCATATATTTACAGCAGCAGACATACCAACATAAAAATATTAACAAAAGAGAGCAGCTTCTCTAACTCCTTAACGCCACATAAACACACGAAACCCACTCCCAACACAAACCACAAGACCTGCTGTGTTATTGTATATAATCATCATACAAAAGAGATACATACAAAGGTTTGGTGGATGAACAGCAAACACAGTGAATGAATACAAAGCACAGCAAACGAACACCAAACACAATGAATGAACACCACACACAGCAAATGAACACCAAACAATAAATGAACACCACACAGAGCAAATCAACACCAGACACAGTGAATGAATATAAAACACAGCAAACAAACACCAA
The DNA here is from genome assembly GCF_041902795.1 of Electrophorus electricus. Taxonomy (NCBI): domain Eukaryota; kingdom Metazoa; phylum Chordata; class Actinopteri; order Gymnotiformes; family Gymnotidae; genus Electrophorus; species Electrophorus electricus. The sequence continues at coordinate 27,471,843 of NC_137502.1, forward strand.
ATACAGTGAATGAATATAAAACACAGCAAACGAACACCAAATACAGTGAATGAACATAAAACACAGCAAATGAACACCAAATGCAGCAAACGAACAGCAAATACATCAAATGAACACCAAGCACAGTGAATTAGCACAAGGCACAGTAAATGAACACCAAACATAGTGAATGAGAACCAAACATAGTGAATGAGAACCAAACACAGTGAATGAACACCAAACACAGTAAATGAACGTAAAACACAGCAAACGAACACCAAACACAGTGAACACAAAACACAGCAAATGAATACCAAACATAGTGAATGAGAACCAAACACAGTGAATGAACACCAAACACTTCACTTTAGCACACCTGCATTATTGTCCTTTTGCTCCCCCATGAATTTGTAAATAGCACATTCACACGTGTATTTATAGAACACTTCAGACTAAGGAGTTCTCACACAAGCTTTTCATTCACTTAACTCCTGTGTAAGTGTAATGTGACAATAAACCTGATGTGATTTAATTTTGATTTGATTTGATTCGAGAATAGCCTCCTGTCAGGTTGGAGAACACTAGCATGCCTAGAGTGCATAGCACTCATGCAATATGTAGTCATTTATTTGACTATGGAAAAACATGAGTGTTTCGACCTCTAAGCCTTTGAGGTCAAGCATGTGTGGACACTGTACATAAATGTATGTATATTGATGCACTATATTGTTGTATATACTTATTGTTGTATATACAGTTAAAAAAACTTTTTAATTTTTTATTTATTTTTAATTTTTTTACTTTTGTACACCAGTAGACTCTGCCCATGTATTCATCTGTTTACCATACTGAGGAGATCAACATGATTGATGATGTCAAATGCTTGTGACCTTGCTATGATGTGAACAAAGGCCCTTTAGTTAGTGGATTAAAGCTGCAAACCTTACAAGCCCTGTGATGAAGGCCTAGAGTTCAAAACGTTCGCATTTTGTCCGTAGTCAAATAAATTACTACATATTACACGAGTGCTGTGCAACTTATATTTTAAGCTTAATGTTATCGTTGGTGGAGAGTTCTCACAAACACAGATTCCTATATCCTTTACCCATAATCCTCCTTAAAATCTCTAAACAGGAAGGGCAATGGCACAGAAGTCCCTGAAACTCTGAACCTGGGCCTAAAACTCACCTTCCAGACCACCTGAGAAACTCTGAACTTGAGCCTAAAACTCACCTTCCCAGAGCAAATCTCTGCAAGCCTTGAACAAGTGTGTGCGTGTGTGCGTGTGCGTGCGCGTGCGTGTGTGTGTGTGCGCGTGTGTGTGTGTGTGCGCGTGTGTGTGTGTGTGTGTGTGTGTGTGTGCGTGCGCATGTGTGTGCGTGTGTGTGTGTGCTGTCATGAAGCTGCTTGCTCTTCCTGAGATTGGCCTCATTTTCCTCCACCTTTCAAAAGGGCCTGCAGTCGAGAGCCTGTTGAGACGGGGCAAGCAAGACTCTCCATTGGGGGAAATTATTATCTGTGTGTGTGTCTCTCTCTGTGTGTGTGCATCTCTCTCTCTCTCTCTCTCTCTCTCTCTCTCTCTGTCTTTCACTTACCCTGAGAAAAGGACACTAGAAATCATCTCCAGCAATTTTGGTAATGGCTTTTGAGACAGCTGCCCACATTGTCGTGTAATGATGACAAATAATGGTTTGAGAAGAGTTTAAGAGACAGGGGAGCAAGAGAAATCTGGGAGGAGAGAGACACTTGCATAAATTGCCTGTGGAGTATTTTCCCAGTTGATTGTGGGGTAATTGGCTTTTATTGGACTTGTTAGCTCAGGGTAACTTTTAGCCGTCATGCCACTTGCTACAAAGAGCATTTCCACGCCCTTGTAAAGCCGCCCGTCCAGCTCCCCTCTCCACACGAGCGCTCGCGCGGGCGCCCCTCCCGCTCTCGATGCGAGTGCTGCTTTCTCAGGTGAAGCCAAACTAACTGGGCTGATACTAATCAACGCAAGCGCCGCCTGATCCGAGTGCGCGGCTCTCCCCCCCCCCAGCCCTGCAGCGGGGAGAGAAACGGCCCACGCACCGCCCCGTTAAACCAAACCCGAGTGCCTCATATGTCCACTCGGTGTCAGTTTAACCATCTAATTCGCTCGGTTGACAGAGTGCTTCAGGGCTATTATGGTCGCAGGATGACATTTTCTAAACCATGACATTTCAATACAGCACACACGGTCAGAAGCTTCATCTCTGCTAAATGCCCACGTATAAGGTTAATTGGTATAACCATATAGGTAAAGATAGATCTGGATATCTGATTTCTTGAAATGCTGGTCTACTATCTTCAAAGTTTAACTGAATTTCCACAGTCACAATTTGGAAGTTAAAAGATGCAGGTTATAGGGGCCAAGGTAAGGATTCCAAACAGAGAGCATTCGCTGACATATCAAGAACCATGTGTAATGTTTATAATCTGTAGATTTGAACTGATGTAAATGGCTTGTGTGGCTGAACAGCTGTCTTATGTTCACTAAGAAAAGTCATGTCCTTGCAATGGCCTATATGATCTATAATATAGTACCATTTTACCACAGCAGGGACAGAGCATGTGTCATAGACCAAATCGATGTTTCTAAATGGAGAAAACTTGTCCTCTTATTCTCTAGTCATAGCTGAACATAGTGGCTTTAACAGTGAGACTCCCACAGGAATTAGGTGTGACTATATTTCTGTGTGTGTGTGTGTGTGTGTGTGTGTGTGTGTGTGTGTGTGTGTGTGTGTGTGTGTGTGTGCGCGCGCGTTGGTCAGTCAGGTTCATGGTTATATTTTAAATATCTCATAGAGGGCTCTGCAGCCATGTTAGGAGAATAGTGTGTATAAAAGGGTCTTGTGGTCTGGCCTATTGTGGTCGAACATGTTGTTATAGCACAGTTGCTGTATACCTTTTGTCAATCAATGAGTGATATTTAAAATTCAACACTCTTTCTGTTTCTTCTCTCTTGCTCTCTCTCGCTCTCACTTTCTTGACACCACAAGCTCTTAAACTCTAAACTCTCAAACAAGTCGACGCAACCTGTCATTCACATCAACAGGAAAAATCCATACATTACGAAGCATGGGATTTTAGAGGCGGATCCATTATTAATGGAGGCCTGTTCTAGGAACTGCTCAGAGCTGTGTCGGGCAGGAGAGACAACTTGTTTGATAAGCGCCGACGCTTCCTGTAAATCTTGCAGCGACTTCCTCTGTGTTTAAGTCCCAGCAGACATGCTTCATTCAGCCAGTAATGACTAATAGCTGGAAGAGCTTTGTGGTTGCCCTGACAGGGCCCAGGGGCGCGTTTGTGCCTGGTAGCGGCCTACACCCTACACACTCTCACACGTCCCTTGTTTGAACGGTGTGAAACCATCAGCCTGACATGTGACCCTTTAACTAACATTAATGGGTGTTGGGCTGAAGCCACCTCTCCCCCAGCCGGCCATCCTGCCCTGGGCCCTGCCTTTTCTCATCTAGGTCTTACTGGACGTCCCTGGCCAAACCTCATGGGATCACCGCTACATTTCCCTTTGTTTTCAGTGCACTTATGCCTGTTGACCATGACTACTATTTAAAATAGCCATATTCTGATTTCAGATGCTTTTTAAAGGCTCACAAAACATGACTGCGAAGGAAAGGAAACAGGAGCTAAGAAGGCTTCATTACCACATCGCGTTTTCTATATGCTCCTTGCACGTTTGTTTGCACCCCAAAAAACACCTGTTTACCTTGTGAATTGGTGAACCTTACCAATAATAATGGCTGAATTATTGTAACCTGTCATGTCGACGTTATTTTCAAAATAATTAAACATTTTTGCAGATTAAGGAGATGCAGGCAGAATTGAGCTGCACAGTGCTTGAGACATAAATATCTTTCTTCAGAGTCAAGTCAAACTTTAGAAAGTGAGATCTGATCAACTCTGTTTATTCACTTATAGTTAAAATAGAAGATGGATAAAATTGTGATGGTTGGTTATGTTTTCAGTGTGTAATAAACTACATTTTTTTTTTAGTCATGGTTTATTGTGCCGGACTCATGGACCTGTGAGTTGTGCTAGCTAAAGGATTCAGTTCTATGATTGTAATTCACAGCTGTGATCTGTTGGCCAACAATATACTCTGTAACATACCTAATCCAGTGTGTTGCTGAAGACCACTGTAACATACCTAATCCAGTGTGTTGCTGAAGACCAATGTAACATACCTAATCCAGTGTGGAGGTGAGGACCACTGTAATATACCTAATCCAGTGTGGTGGTGAAGACCACTGTAACATACCTAATCCAGTGTGGTGGTGAAGACCACTGTAACATACCTAATCCAGTGTGGAGGTGAGGACCACTGTAACATACCAAATTCAGTGTGGGAGTGAGGAATACTGTAACATATCTAATCCAATGTGGGGGTAAGGACCACTGTAACATACCTAATCCAGTGTGATGGTGAGGACCACTGTAACATATCTAATTCAGTGTGGAGGTGAGGAGCACTGTAACATAGCTAATTCAGTGTGGAATGAGGACCGCTATAACATACCTAATCCAGTGTGTTGCTGAAGACCACTGTAACATACCTAATCCAGTGTGGAGGTGAGGACCACTGTAACATACCTAATCCAGTGTGGGGGTGAGGACCACTGTAACATACCTAATGCAGTATGGGGGTGGGGACTGCTGTAACATACCTAATCCAGTGTACAGGTGAGGACCAATATAACATACCTAATCCAATGTGGATGTGAGGACCACTGTAACATAGCTAATCGAGTGTGCTGGTGAAGACCATGGTAACATACCTAATACAGTGTGGAGGTGAGGACCACTGTAACATATCTAATCCAGTGTGGTGGTGAGGACCACTATAGCATACCTATTCCAGTGTGGTAGTGAGGACCACTGTAACATACCTAATCCAGTGTGGATGTGAAGACCACTGTAACATAGCTAATCGAGTGTGCTGGTGAAGACCATGGTAACATACCTAATCCAGTGTGGGAGTGAGGACTACTGTGACATAGCTAATCCAGTGTGGTGGTGAAGACCATGGTAACATACTTAATCCAGTTTGGGAGTGAGGAATACTGTAACATACCTAATCCAGTGTGGGGGTGAGGACAGCTATAACATACCTAATCCAGTGTGTTGCTGAAGACCACTGTAACATACCTAATCCAGTGTGGAGGTGAGGACCACTGTAACATACCTAATCCAGTGTGGGGGTGAGGACCACTGTAACATACCTAATGCAGTATGGGGGTGGGGACTGCTGTAACATACCTAATCCAGTGTACAGGTGAGGACCAATATAACATACCTAATCCAATGTGGATGTGAGGACCACTGTAACATAGCTAATCGAGTGTGCTGGTGAAGACCATGGTAACATACCTAATACAGTGTGGAGGTGAGGACCACTGTAACATATCTAATCCAGTGTGGTGGTGAGGACCACTATAGCATACCTATTCCAGTGTGGTAGTGAGGACCACTGTAACATACCTAATCCAGTGTGGATGTGAAGACCACTGTAACATAGCTAATCGAGTGTGCTGGTGAAGACCATGGTAACATACCTAATCCAGTGTGGGAGTGAGGACTACTGTGACATAGCTAATCCAGTGTGGTGGTGAAGACCATGGTAACATACTTAATCCAGTTTGGGAGTGAGGAATACTGTAACATACCTAATCCAGTGTGGGGGTGAGGACAGCTATAACATACCTAATCCAGTGTGTTGCTGAAGACCACTGTAACATACCTAATCCAGTGTGTAAATGAGGACTACTGTAACATACCTAATGCAGTGTGGGGGTGGGGACCACTGTAACATACCTAATCCAGTGTACAGGTGAGGACCAATGTAACATACCTAATCCAGTGTGGAGGTGAGGACCACTGTAACATAGCTAATTGAGTGTGCTGGTGAAGACCATGATAACATACTTAATCTAGTGTGGGAGTAAGGACTACTGTAACATACTTAATCCAGTTTGGTGGTGAGGACCACTGTAACATATCTAATCCAGTGTAGGGGTGAGCACTTCCATTTGTGGGCCAACACAGCTCTGCTGGCCAGAAGATCTCCAGAACTTCTTCACATCGCCCTAAACACAGATGTTTGCTGGAGGAAACGTGTTATGGCTACACAAAGAGTAAATGGCATACATCTCAGGAGGGTCCTTCTTGAGGTGCCATAAAGGTGGAGAGTGGTGATGTCATGGGGCTGCATATGGAGTGCAAACGAATCTGTAATGAGAGATGGTGTTTATCATCTTGAGTGATAGCAAACCTGATAAAAAGGGATCGGTCATCCTTTAAGACGCGTTGCTGTCTGCCCTCACTGAATGAATAAAATCAAGTCAGGCTTTCGTGCTAATGTGTGCACCGCAGGTCTCCTGTAAAGTGTGGAAAAATTTATTACATCACTAAAGTATCTGGGAAAGCCCTCAAGATCATGTTTCTAGAGATCATGTTTCATGATTGTGTTTCTAGCTGCTTTTGGCTACAAGCCATACAGTACTCAGTAACATGACTTGGTTTCTTGTTCTTTTGTATATTTCCTGTGTTTTGTCCATGAAAAATGAACGTTCTCATGTCAGTGATGACAAAAGAGTGGCCATTTTAGCTCCATGCCATCAAACAGTAATTATATTTTAATACAGTTGCTATGGTGATTAATATCTGTTTGAGATGCAGTCAGATACAGAACAACATAACAAATGGCGTGAACTGGAAGGATGTATATGCTTGAGGCCTGGGTCTGTTTTCAGAGGTTCTCATATCCTCATCTGTCAAGACAGATGAGTCAATGTGAGAGACAGAAGGACAGAGAGAGAGCGAGAGAGAGAGCGAGAGAGAGAGCGAGAGAGAGAGAGAGAGAGATATAGAAACCAGCTGGACTGATAGATTACCCTGTCTCAGAATGGACTGAGTCTCAGTCTTGTAAATATGTGATAAATGACAGTGCAAAAAGTATCGATTCCAATCTCATCGAAGTAGCATAGGACTCTGCCGAAGCAGTTCGCGTGTGTGTATAGTGTGTAGTGTGTGTGTGTAGTATGTAGTGTGTGTGTGTGTGTGTGTGCGTGTGTGCGTGTGCACATGCAGCCGTCCTGCACAAGGCTGGGAATGTTGCCTACAAAACCTGCATTATGGCTGACTACCTGGATTAAATTACTGTATTAGCACTAACAGAATATAAAACACTACAAAATCTCAGTTACATATAATCAGTAGCTGTTTTTCCAGGTCATTTCTTTGTAAAAATGAATAATGAGGTAGTTAAGTGGAAAAGAGAAGAAACCCTGGTCAAATATGAGAGAGGTAATTTTACAATGCAATGTATTAATATTAATCTGAACACTAAGCTCTGTCTCTCTGATTTGGAAGTTTTGTGAGATGGGTCGCTGGTGGTTAAATGATAATCCCTTGTTCTTCAGAACCATGTGATGGTAATGACCGTCGACAGGACTCTTCTGCTCTTACAGAAGCCATCACGTCTCGTTCAATAGCTGCTGATCGGCCTAGGCATTGTTCCACAATTACAGACCCCAGCAGCTGGAAAATGGAAGTGACAGCCGGCTCATAGCCGGAGAAAGGCCGCTTTCGGCTGGCCTGGGACCTGTTGTAGCCATTTGTCCAATAACAGCTCCGGCTGGGATTCAGGACAAGGGACACTGATGAGAGGTCAGCTTTTGGAGGAACAGAGGGTGTGGGAGGCCTGGCGGAGTCTCAGATGCGGACGTGCTCCGTGAGCAGGTGGTGTGGGACGGTTCGGCACGGACACAGCAGCTCCCCTATAGAGACACACAAAGAGGATTCTCCCATCCACATCTGACCTCCACAGACACCCACCAGGCTCACATACCAGCTCCTGATTGTCTTTTTCTGTCTGCATGTCTGCCTTTGTCTCTCCTTCTTTCTCTCTCTCTCACACACACACACACACACACACACACACACACACTCACACACTCACACACTCACACATACATACACAGAACAAGAAGATATTATCCCTTTTCTTCTAGCTGCCCGGTTTAAATGGATTCTCTTTTGCAGTGTTCTCTCTCTTGCAGTGTCCTCTTGTAGGCCGCTCACTGGCACTGCTGAGCCCCTCTGCTGGACACGGGCCCTAGTCCCCACTGGCCGGCCGGGACCGCTCCACCAGTGCAGAGGCCCAAGCTGCAGCCCCCAGCCTTTCGACTCCAGCACTTTACCCAGTGATTCTAAAAAGGTCTCGGATTTGTGCCAGATGTGCTGCATGAGCCAAGGTCCTCACTCTTGACTGAGTTTAGAAAATCCTTTACTAACCCAGGTTCTCATAGAAGCTTTTTTGAGGATGGGCTGGTTTTTCTGGCAGATTACACCTCAGATTAAAAGGGGATTTCACTGTGAATCCTCACCATTTAGCAACAGGAGCAGAGGTTTAATCCAGGGTGTTCTGAGACACACTGTGTGTATTCCTGCACTTGTCCTGTGTGTGCTCACAGTGTCAAGAAGCCAAATGTGATCACCTACAGTAACTCCTCATCCCTACAGTGCTGGACAAACCCAATAAAACCCATCAGAGGACATTACAAAAAGCACCAATCAGAGGAGGATTCCAAAGGACCAATCAGAGGATGATTCCAAAGGACCAATCAGAGGAGGGTTCCAAAGGACTCAAGTCTTTTATTTCTTGCTGGTTCAGTTCTGAATTCCACCAGCAGAAACGTGAAGGACAGAGGTAGGTGGAGAAGAATCATACACCTCCAACTCCCCTACTACACCTGTCCACTACACCTCCAACTCCCCTACTACACCTGCCCACTGCACCTCCAACTCCCCCAATACACCTGCCCACTGCACCTCCAACTCCCCCAATACACCTGCCCACTGCACCTCCAACTCCCCCAATACACCTGCCCACTGCACCTGCAGCTCCCCTACAGGCAGAGCTCCCCCTATGGGCCGTCATTGACCTCACACGTGCCTAAACACAGGAAAGACGTGGTTTTTAATCATCTTATGAGATGAATTATGTATATTGAACAATGTGTAGGGCATGAAGGCTGATACCAGGAACAAGTGAATTGACCATGCTGCTAAGTGATAGGGTGTTTTATAAACTGGTGTGGTGTTTTATAAAGAGGTGTGGTGTTTTATTAGGTGGTGTGGTGTTTTATAAGGTAGTGTGGTGTTTTATTAAGTGGCATGGGGTTTTAAAAAATTGTGTGGTGTTTTATAAAGTCAGGTGTTTTATAAAGTCATGTGTTTTATAAAGTGGTGTGAGGTTTTATAAAGTCATGTGTTTTATAAAGTCAGGTGTTTTATAAAGTCATGTGTTTTATAAAGTGGTGTGAGGTTTTATAAAGTCGTGTGTTTTATAAAGTCATGTGTTTTATAAAGTGGTGTGAGGTTTTATAAAGTCATGTGTTTTATAAAGTGGTGTGAGGTTTTATAAAGTCGTGTGTTTTATAAAGTCATGTGTTTTATAAAGTGGTGTGAGGTTTTATAAAGTCATGTGTTTTATAAAGTCAGGTGTTTTATAAAGTCATGTGTTTTATAAAGTGGTGTGAGGTTTTATAAAGTCGTGTGTTTTATAAAGTCATGTGTTTTATAAAGTGGTGCAAGGTTTTATAAAGTCGTGTGTTTTATAAAGTGGTGTGGTGTTTTATAAAGTGGTGTGGGGTTTTTTAAGTGGTGTATTTTTTTAAGTGGTGGTGTGGGGTTTTATAAAGTGGTGTTGGGTTTTATTAAGTTGTGTGTTGTTTTATTAAGTGGTGTGGGGTTTTATTATTAAGTGGTGTGGGGTTTTAAGTGGTGTGTTGTTTTATTAAGTGGTGTGGGGTTTTATTAAGTGGTGTGTTGTTTCAGATCATCTGCTGTGCATTATCCTTTTATTTGTTCACTGCTGGGATGGCAGCTGCACCTACATTCACTCACACACACACTCACCCACACACACACACACACACACATACAGGTGCTCACATTCTCACACACACACATGCACACGCACACACTCACACACACATACACACGTACACACACACACACACATACACACAAACACATGCACACACATGCACACATACACATACCCAGAAACATGCACATACGCACACACACATACACACAAGCACATGTACATGTGCACATATACCTACACACACACACACACACACACACACACACAGGCACGCACACGCGCACATGTGCAAATGCACACACACACATGCACAGACACATACATACACACGCACAAGCACACATTCACACATGCACACATACTCACTCACTCACACCTACACTCACACACACACATACACACACCCACTGATGGAGAAGGACAATAGAGTGTGCAGAGTAAGAACCAACAAAATTTGTCTGTATTTTCTCTACTTGCAGAGTGTGTGTGTGTGTGTGTGTGTGTGTGTGTGTGTGTGTGTGTGTGTGTGTGTGTGTGTGTGTGCGTGTTCACAAGTACACACAAGTGTGTCTGCAGAAAGTTGCAATTTACTGGGTGAAACAGCTTGTAGGCAGTATTACTGTTTCTTAAGGTCAAAGCTGTTATTATAGAGGTATCTATGTCCTCTCTTTGTCTCTGACTGTACACACAGGTCAAATACACTCTCTGACTGTACACACAAGTCTAACACACTCTCTGACTGTACACACAAGTCTAACACACTCTCTGACTGTACACACAAGTCTAACACTCTGTGACTGTACACACAAGTCTAACACACTCTCTGACTGTACACACAGGTCAAACACTCTCTGTACACACAGGTCTAACACACTCTCTGACTGTACACACAGGTCTAACACACTCTCTGACTGTACACACAGGTCTAACACACTCTCTGACTGTACACACAGGTCTAACACTCTCTCTGACTGTACACACAGGTCTAACACACTCTGATTATACACACAGGTCAAACACTCTCTGTACACACAGGTCTAACACACTCTCTGACTGTACACACAGGTCTAACACACTCTCTGACTGTACACACAGGTCTAACACACTCTCTGACTGTGCACACAGGTCAAAGACTCTCTGACTGTACACACAGGTCTAACACACTCTCTGACTGTACACACAGGTCAAACACTCTCTGACTGTACAAACAGGTCAAACACACTCTCTGAGTGTACACACAGGTCAATCACACTCTGATTGTACACACAGGTCTAACACACTCTCTGACTGTACGCACAGGTCAAACACACTCTCTGACTGTACACACAGGTCAATCACACTCTGATTGTACACACAGGTCAAACACACTCTCTGACAGGACTGACCTTAGTGTCAAGTTTTACTTTGATGTCAGAATTGACCTTGGTGTCAGGCTGCATGTTACACAACAACAGACATGAGGAATCATTGTCAACATATATAGCAAACTGAGAGAGGGGGGGGGGGAGAAGGAGAGAGAGAGAGAGGTGTATGGAAAACAAATTTAAAAGAAATCAAGCAAATTAGGACCCAAACATCCTTTTCTATCTCTCTGCTGAATTCATGGCAGCAGAATAAACAGACCATTGGAGGCTCAGAGCATCTTTGGGCATATTCTACAGAAAAGTGCAGGCGTGTTTTGGTTGTACGTTAGACGTATGTTAGAACGTTAGACACTAACTCACAGAGCATTCTTTAGAGGACCAGAACTTCTCATTAAGTGGCTTTTACGCTTCCTCCTTATTCTGAATCGATCAGTCATGAAGCACTTGAACCTGCCGTACAGCAACCTGAAAGGGTCACGCCGCAAAATATTACCCATGCTGAATGTCAAGGAGAGAATGAAGGCATGATCTCTCTCTTTCCCTCTTTGTCTCTCTCTCTCTCTCTCTCTCACTCTCTCTCTCTCTCTCTCTCTCTCTCTCTCTCCCTCCCCACAGCGTGAGACCGTTCGTCTGTATTCGCCTTGGCCAGCCTCCATTCAGATCAGACCCATGACCTTTCAGAGCAAGCAATCGCTGCCGTGCCGTATCAAAGCCCTGCTCCGAATGTGACCCAGGGGTACCACGACCAGTGAGCCAAGCAGGAAAAACACTGCCTATTAATTGCAGGGTCGACTTCAAAGAGAACACAGCCTCGGAAGGAAGTATCCCCTTGACCCTGCACATCAAACCCGCCTTCCTCGCCTGCTCACTACAGGTGCTTTCAGCTGCACTCCTCGGAGACGTTTAAAACCTCACTCCAGATTTCACACACTGAAGCACAGCTTCCCCCGGGAAGCAGGTGGACACACGGCCTTTGAGATGTCTGATGCGTACTGAATAAGGGGCAAAGAGAGGAGAGAAGAGGCCATTCTGATATTTAGATACAGAAACAGAGAGTTGGAGGACTTCATTGGACCTGTTGAGGAGTATCTGAGCCAGTGTAGGCTGAAACGCAGCAGGCTTGAATGAAGGGGCAGGTGGACATGCACACTGTCCTTACCAGAAGATGTGCAGCATGTGGGATTCCTTAAGTGCAGGTTTTATCTACAAAGAGTCTTCTCAGTCATTCTCACTAATTACTCTTTACAGGCCACCGGGGCCAGAGATCTTACCTGAGTTTGCTGACTGCCTATCAAATTTATTTTAAGTTAAACAATTATTTGTTTAGTATAAACTACACAAAATATACAAAATATAAAACATAAAAATTAAACAAAATATACAGCAACCGGTCCCGGCCTTGGTAAAGATGTACAGATGTTTTATAACCACTGGCAGCCTCAGCCATGTGTCACTTGAGGTCTCCACTAGTGCACACGCTCCTGATCTACTGACCCTGTTATAGCCGCCATTTTCCATATCCACCAGCTCCATCAAACCTCAAGGAAGAAAATCTCTTTGCGAAAAGAGAAAAAAATCAGAGATCCCAGTGAGGTGAGGAGAGAGGACGTGTTCCTGAACCAAAGAGGAATAGCTGGAGAGATCAAAAATCCAGTCATTTGCTTTTAGAGCAAGAGATTTACTGAAAGCCAGGAGCACAATGTACAGAGAAGGTATTCATCTGAAAGGGTCTTTTAAATATCGGGGCAACAGAGACACTGGAAACAGTAACCTTGACCTAAGAAAGATTTCAAATTCATTTCAGACTTTTTTTCCCATGCACCTCTGCCTAAGATGGCTCTAAACTCCGGCTTTTGATTCCGTTTGGTAAACATTAATAGTCATAAAGCGTTGTTTGACCACTGCACTCACAGCCCTTGTGGCTGGGATTGTCTGAGGAGAATGGAGAGCTTGTAAAGACCGCAGGATCTGTGCAGAATGGATGACTTTTAAGGGCAATTAATAGAGACGCGATTTTAATCCAGAAACTTGAATGCCGATGACCTTGTGTGTGCCTGCACGTGCAGACTGTTGTAGATAGCAGGCATGTTCTCTCTCACACTCCTCCCTGTCCTGCTCTCTGTATTTTCTCAGTTTGTATCACTCTTCTGCTTTTTTCAGTCTCTTTTCTCAGTTCTCTGTCCTCTGAGCCCACACCCCACCCCCACTGGACACCATCAGCACAGGACAGATCTTATATGTTTACTGCAAGGGAAGTTGTCCACACTTTCTGTCTGGCTCTCTGGGGCCCAGAGTAGTGCGGGCCTGCACGCTGCGTCCCTGGTCTATCACCGAGATGCCACCATCACCCTCTGCAATCGATGCCTCTCCACGAGGCCAGGCCGGGTGGAGGCGTGAGCCCGTGTTAGCACGTCAGTGTCTGGGGCGCATGTGAGCCTGTAGGTCTGGACCTGCAGCATCATAGTTAAGGGACAAATAGCAACTATAAGGTCGTCTTCACCTGTGTGTGTCTGTGTGTTAGAGAGAAAGCGGGAGAGGGACATTTTCAAGCATGTTGGTGCGAACACCTCTCAGTATACACCACAGAGTGGAAGAGACGATAAATCTCAGTACACCATTTCCACACCAATATATTAACAGTCAGACTGGTGTTGAAACAACATTGCACACCTGATGAGCTTTTATCAGCTTTTATCAGTTTTTAAACAAAAGCTTTTAACGTTATTTTCATTTCCCACAGGCCAGTCAGGCTTCACGACGTGAAGCCACCCTGTGCAGACTGAGGAGTGAGTTGTCCAATCACATACCACATTACGACATTACCCCCGTGCCTCATCAAACCACCTTGCCATCTCATTGGCTAACAGGCACATCCATCATGGGAGCAGTCACTCCCACAGCATTTGCCCACCCTCTCCTGACACATCCTTTAGGGTCCATTGGCCCTCGGTCGCTCAGACTCTCAGTTCACAGCTGCCTGACTGTCAGAGGTGCGATGTTCTGCAGGGTATAGCACCAGCCTGATTCAGACAATCAGGGGCTTCTGCAGACCCTAGCCCGTTGGACTAGATGTGATAGATTTGTGTGGAAACTAAAACTCAGTTCTCTAGAAACATACATTTTTTTCCCCCCTTGCAGTTAACAGTTTAAACTACAGTTGACTTTCCCGTCCAGACACCCGTGACATCTGTACATTTGTAGTGCAGCGCTCCGCTGGTCTATGACACAACGGGTCTGTGACAGAAATCTCATTTTCTAAAGATGTCTTATGATGTCACATAAAGACAGGGGAATCTGAAGGAGCAGAAGTGTATGATAGTAATAAACACGCTCGCTGTAAAGCAGACGATTGGTCCCCTCTGCAGCAGTGAACGCGGTGAATAAGGACTTACCTAACAGCAAGTTAGTGAACTAGTAGGAATGTGGAAACAGAACTCACTGTGAACCAGACAGAACTGCTCTGCTGAAACCATATTTTGATACATATTTGACGTGTGATGTGCTCATGGTTCCTCCATTGCCCCTCTGCTTGACATAAAATGTAAAAAACAGTGACAGGACTGTTGATTCGAACCGCGTGCGAGAGAGACAGATCTCCTAACCCCAAGGTGGCGTGTTATTACTGTCATGGAGGAGCCCACTACTCTGTTGGCTCCTCCTCCTCCATCATTGCCTTCACCATGCCTTGTTTGTGATGTCACACCTTCATTTGTGATGTCACACCTAACTAAGTGTGTCCCTTGAGTGTGTCTCTTGCAAAGCCTTGCTGACAACTAAGACTGTGTTTACTGTTTTGTGTTTATTTTATAATTTAGTCTTTACTGGTTTTTTCTTTTTCTTTTTCTTTTTTTGCTCTTGCTTTCTAAATGCAAAAGAGATGGCAAAAAACTGCAATTGATTACTAATAACTGGACATGCTTACTTCCACAACAGGTGGTGTGTGTGATGGGTGTGAACCTGCTGCCTGTGTACAGGATCAAACTACAGACCCCACATACCCCATAGACCCCACAGAGCCCAAATACACCTTCACTGCTCAAACAGTATTTTATTAGCATTGAATGCCACGATTCACATGAGTAAATTTACATCCTGTTAATGGGTTCACATGTACGGTTTATTTGTACTGAGAGTATGTTCCTTTATTGGATTGAGATTTGAATCCCTTGGACCACTACAATGTGGAAGTGAATGTAATCAGCTGTAAGCAGACTGACCCTCTGTAGATCCTGTAAGTGAGTTCACCTCCACTGTGTGGAACAGGTTTTAGTACTGAGCACTACATGTGTTCTTTTACTTGGCTTTTGTATTGATGAGTCCTTGCTCAGCCACTGGTGAGGTTGTCATGGTAACAGGCTTGAGGGTGTGGTTCCCTATAGGACCACCTCCATGTGAGCATTTCTCGGTGACCTGTTGAGAGAGCACCCTCACCTCCACCATCACATCACCACCACCCTCACCTCCACCATCACATCACCACCACCCTCACCTCCACCATCCCTATCATCACCATCATCACCATCATACCACCACCACCACCATTATCATCATCACATCACCACCATCACTATCACCACCACCACCAACCTCACCACCACATCACCACCACCCTCACCTCCACCATCACATCACCACCACCCTCACCTCCACCATCCCTATCATCACCATCATCACCATCATACCACCACCACCACCATTATCATCATCACATCACCACCATCACTATCACCACCACCCTCACCTCCACCATCACATCACCACCACCCTCACCTCCACCATCCCTATCATCACCATCATCACCATCATACCACCACCACCACCATTATCATCATCACATCACCACCATCACTATCACCACCACCCTCACCTCCACCATCACATCACCACCACCCTCACCTCCACCATCCCTATCATCACCATCATCACCATCATACCACCACCACCACCATTATCATCATCACATCACCACCATCACTATCACCACCACCACACTATTAACACCACCATCACACCACCATCACCACTACCACCATCACCATCACCACCATCACTATCACCACCACTCTCACCACCACCATCACATCACCATCACCACCATCACCACCACCATCACCATCACATCACCACCATCATATCACCACCATCACTATCACCACCACTATCACCACCACCATGACATCGCCATCACCACTATCATCACCACCATCACTATCACTACCACCATCACTATCACCACCAACCTCACCACCACCATCACTATTAACACCACCCTCACTATCATCACCACAACCACCACCACCACCCCCTCACCACCTCTGTGTTCTGTGCTTTCCTTTTTATTTACCCCTCCCACACTCTCTCACACACACACACACACACACACACAGTGGTCTGGGTACAGGGTACTGTGGGGACCTCTGCTGAACCCCATTTCACATGTAACCTTTACGAGTGCCAGATCAGAATGATTTTCCCTCAGCCCCTGTGTCAGCCCTGAGTCCCCAGACCCCACTGTTCCTCATGCTGTCCGCATCACTTCTGTTTACTTAGCAAGCGCTTCAATCATTTCTTGCGTGGGGGAAAGGGGGCGTCTCTTCTCTTGCATTTTAGATGTTGTTTGTAGAGTTTAGCTATGAGGGATCTCATGCCACACACACACATAATTATGCCACACCGATTCTCCTCTGATTCTTCTGCTCTGGGGCTTAAGGAATTTGTTTGTAGAATCTTATACATATGTTTTCAAGTGTGTGTGTTGTTCGTCTATTAAAGTAACATTGTGAACACTGGAGCACACATACACTCCCACAGAGAAAGAGAGAGAGAGTGCTAGTTTTGATAATCCAGTTTACTTCATCTGTCTGTGAGAGAAAATCTTTGTTTGAATACTAGAGCCCCTCTCTGTTTACTTCCTGTCAGAAGGTGACAGTGGTGTGTGTTTGTGGTTGTGCATGTGTGTGTGTGTGTGAGTGTGTTTGTGGTTGTGTGCATGTGTGTTTGTGGTTGTGTGCATGTGTGTTTGTGGTTGTGTGAGTGTGTTTGTGGTTGTGTGCATGTGTGTGCGTGAGTGTGTTTGTGATTGTGTGTGCATGAGTGTGTTTGTGATTGTGTGTGCATGAGTGTGTTTGTGATTGTGTGTGCATGAGTGTGTTTGTGATTGTGTGTGCATGCATTTGTGTGAGTATGTTTGTGGGGTTGTGTGTGCATGCGTGTGTGTAGGTTTGTTTGTGGTTGTGTGTGGATGCCTGTGTGTGAGTGTGTTTGTGGTTGTGTATGCATGCATGTGTGTGAGTGTGTTTGTGGTTATGTGTGCATGCGTGTGCATGAGTGTGTTTGTGGTTGTGTGTGTGTGTGTGTGTGTGTGTGTGTGTGTGTGTGTGTGTGTGTGTGTGTGTGTGTGTGTGTGTGTGTGTGTGTGTGTGTGTGTGTGTGGAAGGGGACAGTCACCAATCCCTCATCCATCCAGCTATTGACCTGCAGTGAAACCCAGTGCCCAGGTCCTCATGGACTTACTCTGTCATTCTCCTAGCGTTGTTTAATGAAAGTTAACCCTTATTATTCTATTATTATTAACACTTATATCTGTTACTGCTGTATATTCACTTAACCTTCAGTGAAATAAAGGCCCATACAGTAAAGTAATGACTCAAAAGAAACCCACGATACATTAACAAGCAGCAGTCATTTAACCACTCATCCTTAAGTCTGAACATACTGCATGTGTTCATGTGTTCATATTTGAAGTCAGAACACACTGCATGTGTTCATATGTGAAGTCAGAACGTACCGCATGTGTTCATATGTGGTCAGAACGTACTGCATGTATTCATGTGTTCATGTGTGAAGTCACACACTTCTGCTCATATCATGTATGTTTATGGTATTCAGCATCATAGCCAAAGGGAATGCCTCCTTATATTGCCTGCTAGGTCAGTAATCTTTGACTTCCAGGGTCACTTGCACAAAGCCTACTATAATTGTTTTCTAGACCTGCTACAGCAGAGGGAACCAACCTCAAAAAGTGCCGACAACTGAATTTGACATTTTCATCACTGGTATTTTGCAAAGATATGAATTCTACCACCTCACTGTTCAGAAATCTTGATTTGACATTTTCATCAGCAGTATTTCGCAAAGATATAATTCCTTCACTCATACAGGAAAAGTTCACTAACATAAAATGTTATTGTTTTCTAGAAATTGTGTGTGTGTGTGTGTGTGTGTGTGTGTGTGTGTGTGTGTGTGTGTGAACATGTCTATACACATATGTGTCTGTCTGATGTATACTTGAATTAACTGCATGAGAACCTGCTGTGATGTGAGCAATATCAAAAGAGATCACACACACACAGACCACACACACACACACGCGCGCGTAGACACACACACACACACACACACAGACCACACACACGTGTGTGCACGCTCACGGAGAGAAAAGGTCATTAGCTGTGCTGATCACACCGTTGTGCGGTGATGGACTCTCTTTATGCCATGAGAGCCGTGAGTTCTGTAAACAGCAGAAATCACTCTCCCCTCCCTGAACACCAGGCTGGAGAGGACCATCATTAGTGCCTTCCCGCTCCACAGATGCAGCGCCAGTCAGTAACCCCAAACACTAGCACACAGTGCTTAAACGCAGCCAAACTGTCAGATGTGAGCATCCCCTTTTAATTTCAGACAAGGTGCAGTGTAGAGTTTCGAGTTCAGCTAAACGTGTCGTAGCAGTTCAGTGGAGCTTTACTCCTTTTTTACTCCTTAGTAAAATGATTCTTATTTTACCGTAAATGTGCTGTGCAACCAGTTAGCACTGAGCTTTAAGCCTCATGCCTGAATTCTGTGTTAACTCTGTGTCCTTTAAATTCACTACCCTGAAAACTGACAGTCGATGAGACTTGCTGGACTGCTTGTGATGTTACTTAAAACTTGACTCAAGACTTGAATTGTGTGCCTTACTCCCATCGATGGTTGTTGTCATTAAAATATTAATATCAATAAATAATCACAAAGCGTGATCTTTTTGGCTCCGTGTTTGGCTGACATAATCCAGCAGCAGGGGGTGGAACCATGCCTCCAGTTACCTGGACATCCTCCACCAATCAGGATGCTTGCAGAGGGCACCCAGCAGTGCTCTTTAAAACGTCTGCTAATAATAAGGTTTCCAGTCACATGACTATAACTAGTACATCACTAGTACATCATATGACTGAGAGGCAGGAGATATGCCTGAATCTCAGACCGCAGGTCCCAGACACTTTAACTACAAACAGTAAAAAACAACAACAAAAAAACAGCAAAAGCTAAAAGCTTTGTTGTACAGTCAGACTGAACTTCAACTCACAGTCAAATCCCAAAATCAGATGGACCAAAGACCCAGGAAAACAACAGAGAAAGAATTTATACAAGAGATGAAATGTGGAGACCAGAACTGGGAGAGACCGTGCGGGATCTCCTCAGTGAGAGAAACCAGGACAGGAACTTATTACAGAAACAGTCCACTGAGAAGTGGCCATGCGTCTGCACTCCCATTAAGTCTCTATGCTTTTCTGCATTAGCAAGGCTGCGAAATTAAGAAAAACACTTTACTACTCAGATTCTATTATCACATTACTGTCTGTGATCAGATTATTGAAGATGAATTACACATAATTGTGCATAAACAGCATTCTGTAATCTCATTAACGCATTGATCCCGGAGATGCTATAAGGGCTACCCAATGGTAATTCAGAACTGAGATGTTCTATAATTCAGAACTGAGATGTTTTGTAATTCAGAACTATTTATTTTTTTATAATTCAGAACTGAGCTATTTTGTAATTCAGAACTGAGATGTTCTATAATTCAGAACTGAGATGTTTTCTAATTCAGAACTGAGATGTTTTGTAATTCAGAACTGAGACGTGTGATAGCTGAATTCTCTGGGATTGCATATGACCCATAGAGGGCAAGCAGGATATTGCGAGGGGTTGGATTAACTCTGGATGGATGTTAGCTTTAACTGGCTTCCTCGGCAGACCAAACCATTATCTTACATGTATCCTTCAGCAATCGAGTTTACTGGAACTTAATCATAGACGCGCCCACCCCCTTCAGCCATGACTAGGGGCTAATCTAATGGAGGGTGAGCACATCTGAGACTCTCTGTGCGTTTGTGGGGTTTGGGGGCTCGGACACAGGCCAAGGTCTGCCCAGTTTGACTTTGAGTGATAGGAGATTTGAAGGCGTAGGCTTAGTGCTTGTTAATGGAGAGACTGAAAGGTAGATGTACGTATTCAGACCTACTCGAGCTTACTGTTGAAACATGAAGGAACAGTTCTGTGTACAAACGACGAAATATTTATGAATCATGGTTAGTGTAAGTAGTGTTGAAGTGATCATTTTTGCACATGCATTTTCTCAGAGATGCAGTTATGAATGCATGACCACACACACAAACACACCACACACACACACACACACACACACACACACAAACACACACACAGGGGAGTGTGTGAACCCCTAAGCATTTCAATTAAACAAACAGGTTCTGTTCACATAAGCTCCTATAAAGGAGATCGATGAGTCAGAACATGAAATCTCTTGCGCACACAGTAGCATCCCCTGACCTTTCCTCCACAGAGTTTCACAATTTATAGTTACGGGACAGCGTGCCGAGCCAGCGAAAGAAATATATCTGCACCTTCCATTGTGTTAATGCATGAGTGTGTGTGGTGGCGGAGGCTGACCACTTCCATTAGAGAGATTGTGATAGCGGAGATGAACAGGCAATTGGCAGCCCAGAGACTTAATGAATTACTCTGTCTGATCGTCAAGCGTTTCAAGGGGCCCCTGCCCATATTTTATTTTATTTATTTATTTATTTGTTTATTTATTTATTGTTTAACACTGATTTTGCTGTGTCTGATTAAAATGGCTACAGTGTTTTTCTAAACATTTGCAAAGCAGTCTGGGAGTGGTGATACAGAAATGCTTCTTAGTACATGTTACTTCACATTTATGTCAGTGTTGCTTCTTCTGATGCACAAGCAACATTGAGGTGAGTGTGGTGTTGGGTGAACGTAAACACAAGGAGACCTGGGAGACACTGGCCACGCTTTATATGAACACACTTTACATGAACATGCTTTGCATGAACACGCTTTATATGAACACGCTTTGCATGAACACGCTTTGCATGAACACGCTTTGCATGAACACGCTTTATATGGACACGCTTTACATGAACACGCTTTACATGAACACACTTTACATGAACACGCTTTGCATGAACACACTTTATATGAACACACTTTACATGAATACACTTTACATAAACATGCTTTACATGAACACACTTTACATGAACACGCTTTACATGAACATGCTTTGCATGAACACGCTTTATATGAACACACTTTATATGAACACGCTTTGCATGAACACGCTTTACATGAACACGCTTTGCATGAACACGCTTTACATGAACACGCTTTACATGAACACGCTTTGCATGAACACACTTTATATGAACACACTTTACATGAATACACTTTACATAAACATGCTTTACATGAACACACTTTACATGAACACGCTTTACATGAACATGCTTTGCATGAACACGCTTTATATGAACATTACCTATATGAACACGCTTTATATGAACATTACCTATATGAACATAGTTTATGTGTAAATTACCTGGTCTTACCAGGTTTCTTCCCTCTGCTTGTAAACACATTGTGGGCTCAAAGTCTCCAGGAGTAGCGTGTGCTAACACTGCTGGTGACTGTGCAGTGGTCTCTGCGGTATGGGAGGAAGTCTGTGGTCTACACGCTGCCAGAACACGATAGCTGCCCCTCCACCCGTGCCACGGGGTCACAGGATGCAGAGCCCCAGGGATCTCCGGGGCTGATGGAGGCAGAAAAGGGCGTGAAACGTCGATACCCGACAGGCGTGGCTTAAGGGATCTTCTCTTTGCCAAGCATCGTTGTCAGTATGATGAGAAGGAAAGCTGGCATTGTGAAGTGACAACCAGTGGGGGGAAGCGTTGTAGCTCACAAATAGAGCGGAGCAGGGAGGAATACGACTCTTTCTCTGCTTAATGTCAACAAAGCAACAGCACTCCTCATTGAGGGTCTCGGGGTCAGGGACTTCACAGGAGGACGGTGGGATGGCGGGACACTGGCGAGCTGTTACTGTCTCGTCCCGGCCTGATCTCTGCGTTTGCTCTTTTTGTGACCACATTGATTTGGCAGAGGTGGAGTCTTTTGAAATCATGCTGCTCTTGACTCAAGTAGCTCTGCTGTTGCGATGGCAGGTGGGGTAGGGGCGTGGCCTACCCCCCCCCCCCCCCCCACCCCCTGATGGGCAGCCGCCGGGCCACTGTGGGAGCTCCACCCACCACGCCGGGCCGCTGTGGGAGCTCTTTCATGTCTCCCAGTGGTTGGCCGACCTTTGGCAAGGCCCCAACGCTGGACTCTGCTGCCCTCACCACACCCCACCTGACGATCTACCCCCCCGCCCCCCAACCCACATCAGTCCAAACGTCCACGTGCAGCCCGCCACCATGTTGGGATGCTGATTTCTGTTCACGTGGCAGCAGATACTGAACACTCAGGAGCTTTCACACATTGGCTGATGAAAGGCCAGACGGTAGATGCTCACGTGCGGTCTGACACATCTGCGCGTGGAATTGTCAGAGGTGAAGCTGCACTAGTTTGTTCCACATACTTACTGTCACTGTTCTGTGTTTGCCATCTACGATATGATGAAAGTCTCAGGGATCAAATCCACAAAGTGGCCATATCAGTGTGCATATGCAGATCCCTGGATGATGACAGAGTGAAGGTGAGGCTGTGCATCACTGACACGCCCCCGCCACAGTGACCTTAGTGCTCGGGTCTGTTCATTACAACTCTGACTGCAGGCCCTTTTACTTCAGTTTCTTTGCTCCTGCAAAACAACATCTGTGTTTACACTTTATCCTCTGAAACACTATGCAACATATATTCACACACACACACACACACATATGCACACACACACACACAGAGCATTATCCTAATCTATACCATCTGCCATATTCAGTGTGGTCTGAGTGTTTGAGTTTGAGAGCAGCTTCGTTATGGAGTTGGCATCTCCGGATGTCCCCCACCAGGAACAGGCCGGATGGGGAAAGTTCATATCGATGACCTTCCTGGTTCTCCAATGGCTTGGTATTGCTTGTATTGATCCTCTGGTGCACTGTATAATCTCTAAGACCTGCCAACAGGAAGCAGACGTCCTCCGGAGCTCCATACTGAGGCTAAGCTTGGCCTGTGGTTCTTTTAATGAATGACTTGGTTTGATGAGTAGAAGCTACAGGAGAGGGAGAGGGAGAGGGAGAGAGAGAGAGAGAGAGAGAGAGAGAGAGAGAGAGAGAGAGAGAGAGACAGAGAGAGAGAGAGAGATTTTGTCCATCTTTTGATCCAGCTGGCATTTATCATGGTAGTCCTTGGGCAAGACCGATCCTGACTAATTACATATGAGTTAAAAAGCAGCAGATATATTAACTGTGTGTCACACACGATTCATGGCAGATCACACACACTGACCTTAGTGACTGCATTTGCCAGCAATCAAAGGACAACACAGGCTCACTGAATGGCAGTCCGCCTCCCTACTGCTGTACTGAATCTACTGATGTACTGAATCTACTTCTGTTCTGAATCTACTGCTGTACTGAATCTAATGGTGTACCAAATCTACTGGAAACTTGCATGCTCCTCTTTCTTCTTAGATCTGTCCCACTTGGTTTTATCTATTTAACAACTCATGGTCTATTTCAAGCTAATGAAATGCTTAAGTGCCAACTGAAAGAGCCGTAACGGATTAGATGCAGACAGGGAGGGACTGTTCCAGTGTGTGTACCGATCCAGTCGCAAACTTGTCTCCGTGCTTGTACTGCCACTCAGCCAGAGTTCACCGCAGGTTTCCTCTTCTAGAGCAAACGAGACCTTCCAGCTAATTAACCGGGGAAACACCTAACCGGAGCCTCGGAGCTGTGCTCCACGTGCGTGTGCATGTTCAGAGTGTCGTCACTGACTGGTAGTGAATGCTGTCAGGGCCCATGCCCTGAGAGCGTCTTTAAACAGTCCCAGAGTGACAGGGATGTCAGGGTTAGCGCTCATCGCCCTAATTGAGGCCTGTTTATGGTGGGCTGCCACGCACACAGTGCTGACTAAACAGCACAGCCGTGTGGTCTGCAGAGAGTCGGGGGAGGAAATGTCATTACGGAGAGGCTCGGTGCAGCTGTGGCATCTGAGCGACGAGGGTTAGCGATACGGGCAGAATAACTGGATGAATACGGTGTTTTGTTGCTTGGAATGTTGACAATTACAAGTTACTGGATATATATATATATATATATATATATAATGTATCCAGCCTGTTAAACTGTATAGATACATATGCATGTATCCAGCCTGTTAAAATGTATAGATACATATATATGTATCCAGTCTGTTAAAATGTATAGATACATATATATGTATCCAGTCTGTTAAAATGTATAGATACATATATATGTATCCAGTCTGTTAAAATGTATAGATACATATATATGTATCCAGCCTGTTAAAATGTATAGATACATATGCATGTATCCAGCCTGTTAAAATGTATAGATACATATGCATGTATCCAGCCTGTTACTATGTTAATATGATGTTTGTTCACATGGTCAACTGAGGCTTCCCCTTTGCATATTCAAATGGTCCGAAAACACTATTTGTTTAGTTCCATCTTAGCATCAGCTGCTGCAATTCAATAATTATTATTGATCTGATTACTGGCTGTCAGTCTCAAACCAGTGAGAGAAAGAGAGAGAAAGAAGGGGGAGGGTGAGAGACATGATGGACAGCAAGAGGGTTGGTCAGTGCCTTTTCTACATGGACGCTTCATGTCCAAAATGAGCTGAGATGAGATGGTGGTGGCAGTTAAGAGTAATTGATGATTGTTTCAGCATGGAAGCAATGGGGGGATGGCAGGATGAGGAAAGGAGAGGAGAAGGAGTGCATGGACAAAGCCAGACGATCCTTTGTGACCGCCCTGCGTTAGGATCCAGCTGTATGCCATATACGTTAGGGATCATCTTCAAAGTCCAGAAAAACAAATATTCAGGACCTTTAGATTAAAATGTCAGTGTGCTGCTGCATTGATTCCCCCTGTGCAGAGAGCCTGGGTGTGTGTATAGACCACGCTGTCCTGGCTCCTGACGCGGGCGTCCAGGCACTGGGGGGTAGCATTTTCAATGAAACCATGATATTGTGCTTGAACCATAGAGGCTTAATTTACTTCAGAATATTGTAGGTAAATTGTGGTGTAAAACTGTCTTAATTCTCTGCAATCCTGTCTTTTAATCCAAACAACTGTGAGATTAAGCAACACAATGTAGGGCATGCGTTGGCACTGTGGTGGAACTGTGCTGTGTGTTAAGCGAGTCGTCAGGAGTGAACTGTGAGATTACCCTTCACTGCTCCCATCCTGTGCTAATGGAGTGTCTCTCTCTCTGCTCACAAACCCAATTAAAGCAGGAGATCTCCCTCTGATGAATGCCATCTACACATGCACCCGACAGAGCCTTCATTTGTAAATATATACGACCACTGCCGTATCGCGGGCAGGCGGGGCTCTCCAGGGACCCCTGAGTGGAAAGCGCTGTGTGAACTGGTGTGTACTTTGAGGTGGAGATACTTTCATGCTGGTGTTCCACTGGTTGGTTTGGTGGTCTGGTTGGGAGATTATACAGTCTGATATAAAGTCTTTATATAAAGAATGGATCATTTTAGTCTTTACCTTATTATTATATTCATATATCTTTAGAAATGTATCTATATAAAAATAATTTCTTATTCTTAAAGGGAATGTCTGTTTTATTTCTCATTGCTTTGCTAAGGCCAGAGTTCTCTGGGTCATTAATATGTGTCCTTTGTATTGGATCTGTAATGGATTTATTACATATTTTTCAGTGCCATTAACAGTGCTGAATGCTTCATTATTGAATTTCCAAATAATATTAAAAATTTAAATCCCAAGTAAGTTTCTAGAAATGCTAATGCAATTGCAATTATAATGCAAATCTTAGTGACTTCTTAATAGTTTTGAATCCTTTTGTAATCTTATGCTTTATGCCATGACTGACTGTGACTGGTGTAATCCACATGTAGAGATGGGCAGGAACACTTCAATTAAAAAGAAGGCCTATATGGCGAGTCCTTTATTAAACACTGGAAAATTGGATGACCTTTTTATTTGGAACGATAAAATGTAATTCTCCAAAAGACTCTTGGCATTGGCGTTTGTGGGGAGGAGTGAAAAGGTGTCCCAATAAATGATATACATGATTTCTGTTCTTTCTCGCTGGCTCGTGTTCAGCACAGTAACGGGTCTTTCGCTCGCTAAAATAAATATGCATTTTCAGCAGAGGCTCGGAAGCGCAGTGATGGAATGCCTTTCACAAGAAACTGTAACAATGTTTCCCTGGATCCCGCACATAACAATACATCTCACGAGTGCTCCGGAACGCGCCGGATCCTTCTAGAAGGAAAACGCATCAATTCTGTCCGACACTTATTAATAACGCGAGGCCTCGGCGTCAGATAGTGGCAACAGCCCTTGACGACATCCAGCAGTGGAATGGATGTGGTCTGCCAAGGGTAGAGCAGAGATAGGGAATGATTTCTGATCGCCTCTGCCTGTCAGAGCAGGAGAGGAAGCCAAGCGGCTCGTGTAATACGGCCGGTGTCTGGCCCGGCTTTGACTCCTCTCGTACGTTAATTACGACCTGCTGCCGACTGTCTGCCACGCGTCGCGCAACTCAAGGTGTCTGCGCGTGGCAGCATCTCCCAGATCTCTCCAACACGGTCACTGAAAATGAAGGCACCTGCCCGTATGGCGTTTATGATTGACAGCGCAGCCTCGAGACAAAGCCTGCTTTTGCTTTTGAAGTTCAATTGACATTAAGTTGAAAAATGTTCCTAAAGCAGTCGGGGGGGGGGGGGGGGGGCGTCAGAATAAACAAACAAAGGCAAGCCTTTTTACGTTTTCTCAAATGTATTATCACATTACAGACATGTAGGAATTTTTAATTTCTATACGATGTGTACATCTAGTGTCTTTATGACTCTGCCTTTCAGGCACACCTGTCCTAGAGACGTGGACAACACTCGCACAAGTCAAATCGATTCATTTGAGGGGTGACGGTGGGTGGTGGGGGGTTTGGGGGGTTGGGGGTTGCCAGAGGCAGAATGAATAAAATCTCATACAAAGGATTCTGGTTAACCCTAGTCATATGACTAGAGTGGGAAAGTGTGTGTGTCTGTGTGTGTCTGTATGTAGAGGTAGAGAGATAGATACCCTCTTCTACCAAGAGTCAATAATCAATTGATCATTAACGGGAGAGTCTATTTTCATTTTCAGGGGTTTAAGGGACTCTATCCTATTTTCAACGAGATCATAACTCTTTTACACTAAACACCCTTCACTATAGATTTTAGTTTGACTGGAATCTACCGCAATCCTTCTCTGGGCCACGGTGTTCGTCTCCTGGTGGGGTGGCTGGGTACCCTAACCCTCTCGTTAAGAAGCCCTGCAGTAGTCTTCATTATGTGCCAGGCTCTTTGACAACACGAGAGCTTCTCATCATGTTGGCGTCTCTGCGGGTTGACGTGGGGGGACTTGTTGACATTCTGTTTGCCTCTTCTACCTGGATTATCAGGTTAAGGGCCACCGACCTCTGAAAGGCAACGAAATCAATTATTAAGACGCCCAATTAAAGCCTCATTGTGTTGTGGAGTGAAGAGGTCTGAGCAGGTCTCAGTGGTGAAGCAGAACATCCCTCCCCCCAGCCTGGAAAACCCCAGATCAAAATACGAAGATCGGAATGCTCTGGCTTGAGTGCTTAAGACTTCTTCCTCTTAATCCGAACAATTCCAAATGATGGAAGTGGCCATCATGCTGAGACTGCCAGAGTTTTAAGGGATATCCCACTAGCCAGACTTTTCCCTTCCTGTCTTTTTGAGGGAAACTTGTTCATTTTTGATGTCGGTGACCTGTGTCATTTGTGAATTTGTCATCTTCAGTCAGACGATTCGTCTCAGGGCTTGGGAGAGGGTGTATGTATCTGTGGGTGAAATGTGGTTGTTTTGGGGGTTGGTTTTGATTTGTGTGCTGCAGAGAACTTCCTGTGGCAGCCTGTCTCGTTATCATAATCTCTCGCTGATTATTGATTTTTGATTATGTCTGCATTGGGTTCTGTAGACGGAGGTTTGTGGGTTATAATTTGACGTGGGGCCAGAGGCCTGGCTTGCATACTGATGAGCGCCACTCACTTTACTGTGTGTTGATCCAATACTCACACACACAAATGCATACACACACACACACACACACACACACACATACACACACACACACACACACACTCACACACACACACATGCATACACACACACACACACGCGCATACACACACACACACACACACACATAAACACATGCATACACACACACACATGCTCACACACACACACTAACATGCATACACACACACACACACACATACACACACACACACACACTCACATACACACACATGCATACACACACACACACACACACACACACACACACACACATACACACACACACACACATAAACACATGCATACACACACACACATGCTCACACACACACACTAACATGCAAACTCAAACATACCTATGCTCTCAGGTCCAGTCACACACTCAGATCAGGTCACAGCTGAGAGTCCATAAAGTTGATCTCCTGGGTTCTCAGGCACACTTAAACATGCAAGGAAAAAACAAAAACATTTGAAATATAATTTGTTTTTTAAATTTAAATTTTGTTCGTTTTCCCACTTGCATGATCCCATGTCACCTCGGTAGCCACCAGCACATCAATGTGAGATTACACTGAGACCACCGAGGTGAGACTACATGGAGACCGCTGAGGTGATATTACTCCGAGAACACCGAAGTGAGATTACACTGAGACTTGCCGAGGTGAGATTTCGCTGTTCTTCCATTGGCATGTCATCTCTGAGCAGGCTTGTGCTGTAGAGGTGGACGCTTGGTGAGGATGAGGAGTAGGGGAAAGGGATTATCCCGAGTCGTCTCTGGGGGACACAGGTTGAACACTGACACTAAATACTTCTGGGTGACGCGGGGTTGTCTTCCCACTGCGAGTGGTGACCACATGCTGAGTGTAAATAGGTTTAAGGGTTAGTGCTGGATCACCTTGCAACGGGGAGGCTCAACCCGGCTAGACACACAGGGTACCATAGGTGTGGTAACTTATTACATGATGAGGACACACTTGGCAACATAGATGTGTTAACTTATTGCATGATGAGGCCACACATGTGTGCTCATCTGGCACAGAATGTTGGGTATTGTAAGTAAGTATTGTATTGTAAGTTTGAGACAGGTCCAGCTCTCTGACATTCAAGTGATATTTCTCTTTACATTTTCAAGTGACGGTAAGCATATATGGCATTTCTTCGCCACGTCTGTGACATGTTCCTTTCCAACCTGCCCCCTCTGCACTGTGTATTCAACGAGTCCAGCCTTGTAATCAAAATCCAACGAAACAGCTTGTTTACAGATGCCAACATGGCCCGTGTGTGTGGGACAGTCTTGGCTGGGAGCTAATGAAGATCATGAGGTGTTAGGCGCTAACAGACAGCGGGTCCTGGGGCGACGCACTTCTCTGTGCGTGCTGTCTAATGAATTTGCCTGCGGCGGTGTGAAGGTAAAAGAGCTCACGCTGACATCTGCACCTGTGTCACATTATTCCTGAAGCTTCCACTGGATTACAGGTTACTGTGGAAAAGAGATATAGAACAGAAACATCTCTGTACACCTCAGCTACCTCAGCTAATGCCCCCCTC
>NC_137502.1:27507055-27562055 GCF_041902795.1 Electrophorus electricus
TAATCCTAACCCTAACACTAACCCTAACCCTAACCCTAACACTAAACCTAACCCTAACTCTAACCCTAACCCTAACCCTAACCCTAACCCCTAACCATAACCTTAACACTAACCCCTAACCCTAACTCTAACCCCTAACCATAATCTTAACACTAACCCCTAACCCTAACCCTAACCCTAACTCTAACCCCTAACCATAACCTTAACCCTAACCCTAACCCTAACCCTAACTCTAATCCTAACCCTAACACTAACACTAACACTAACCCTAACCCTAACCCTAACACTAAACCTAACTCTAACTCTAACCCTAACCCTAACCCTAACCCTAACACTAAACCTAACCCTAACTCTAATCCTAACCCTAACCCTCACTCTAACTCTAATCCTAACTCTAATCCTAACCCTAACCCTGAAACTAACACTAACCCTAACCCTAACTCTAATCCTAACACTAACTGGATTGAGCAGGTCCTCTGTCCTCAGGTCCTCAGGTTTTTCCTGCATTACTGAGCGATGTGTTTGTCACTGATCCCTATTCCGCACACTAATTCCCAACATCACGATTAATATTGTTTTTGTTCTAACATCACTGGAGAAGCAAAACTTTACACTTTACAATCGCTAAATAATTTTTTCAAACCACCAGGTATATGTTGAGTTTATGTATATTAGACAATTTCCAGTGCGTGTAAGTGTGTACGTGCGTACGTGCGTGTGTGCGTGTGTGTGTGTGTGTGTGTGTGTGTGTGTGTGTGTGTGTGTGTGGTGATATGCCCTTTTACACTGCAGTAGCATGTGTCCATATTTAGCTCTGTCTGATTGTTTCCAGTGGGGGATTTAGTGCTTTCTGATGAAAGTTTGATCAAAAGCAGCTCCTGTGCTCAGTCTGCGGGTGGCGCCCTGTTTGCAGAGTTCAGTGAGGCTGGAGGCACTCTGTTCTTCTCCAGAACAGCCACTCGCTGCTGCCGCCAGGCCCAGTCCACCTTTGTAATGCTGCAATTACTGGATCAGTTTCTGATGATGTGTGTAATTTCGAGGTCTGAAATATGTCCCTGCTCACGCTCCAAGAGTGAGCCGTGTTTCCCTTTTACTATGAGAATGAGAATGTGCAGTCTACACGGCAGCCCAGACTGGTTTATGTCGTCAGTGAAATATAACAGGAGAGTGCTGTGCCAATTCACTCACACACACACACACACACACACACACACACACACACACACACACACACACACACACACACACTCACACACACACACACACACACACACACAGATGGCCCTTTATTTAACAGTCTATAATGAGATAATCTCTCATTAGCGTTAAGCTGATTATTTCATTTATCTCAGTCGCTGTGACAACAAAGACTCCTTTTTAATTAAGCGCACCAGCAATTAGCCATCATTTTATTGGCCGTGTTAAATGTTGTTTAACGAACAGTGGAACCGCAGGAGGACAACACTCTGAGAGGGACATGTGTATGTGTGGGTCTGTGTGTGTGTGTGTCTGTGTGTGTGTTACTTTGACTGTGTGTGCATGTCTTATATTTTTAATTTGTAACATTTTTTAACTGCTACAGCTACAATAAATGCAGACACAACCTTCCCCAGACACAACCTTCTCCAGACAACCTTCCCCAGACGACCTTCCCCAGACACAACCTTCTCCAGACAACCTTCCCGAGACACAACCTTCTCCAGACAACCTTCCCAAGACACAACCTTCTCCAGACACAACCTTCCCGAGATACAACCTTCCCCAGACACAACCTTCTCCAGACACAACCTTCTCCAGACACAACCTTCCCCAGACACAACCTTCTCCAGACAACCTTCCTCAGACAACCTTCTCCAGACACAACATTCCCCAGATGCAACCTTGCTCAAAGCAGAGATAGGAGGCCAGTGCACTGTGCATCCACAGTGCAGATGATTCTAACTAGACAGTTCTGACATAGAGACACTGGACAGTTCTGACATAGAGACAGTGCACAGTTCTGACATAGAGACAGTGGACAGTTCTGACATAAAGACACTGGACAGTTCTGACATAGAGACACTGGACAGTTCTGACATATAGGCTTTATACAGTATTGTTGTTAATGATTTGTCCTTGTTGGAGCCCTCTAGTCCAGAGACACAGAGTTCTCCTCTAGACTAGACTAGTCTCAGCATTTGCAATTTGATGTGTCATTTGTTAATTGACTAATCAGTTTCAAGAGAATTGAGACTCCAGATTGGTCCTCATGATCAGTCACTGAGCTCTGCAGCTTAAAATCAAAGTGGCAAAAAGGCAAATGCACACTAACACACATGGCTCCAAACAATGCTTACTGTCCCCTGCACTCCCAAACATGAGGGCTTTGTGCTGGCACCCCTCCCAGGAGATGCTGAGATGCAAGCCATTTTAATGACTATGACCTGCTGGACATCACTGTGACCTGCTGGACCTCATCTCTCCATCCCCTCACCATCCCCCCTCCATCACCTCTCCATCACTGCACCATCACATCTCCATCACTACACCATCCCATCTCCATCACTGCTCCATCAACTCTCCATCTCATCTCCATCACTGCTACATCACCTCTCCATCACTGCTCCATCACCTCTCCATTACTGCGCCATCAACTTTCCATCAACTCTCTATCACCTCCCCATCACCTCTCCATCACTGCTCCATCCAACTCTCCATCACCTCTCTGTCACTGCACCATCACCTCTCCATCACTGCTCCATCCAACTCTCCATCACCTCTCCATCAATGCTCCATCACCTTGCCATTACTCCGCCATCACCTCTCCACCCCCCATCACCCACTCCTCCTCCTGGTGTGTCTCCATCAGGGGGTCCTGCTGTTTCCCTAATTAATGGCTGATTTTTTAGACCCTCTTCATAGGACATGAACTTTGACCTTTCAAACAAGCGCGGAAATGCACCAAGACCACTCGAGCCTCAAGGAGGTGGAGAACACACTGTGAGTGATTAGAGTGAATTAGTTACACACACACACACACACACACACACACACACACACCAGGGTCTGGCAAATACCCTCCACACACTGAAGAATGAGCAAACAGCCATGTGTTATGTAATCATGTGCAAACACACACACACACACACATACACACACACACATTCACACATGTAAACACATACACAGACATACACACACACAAACATACACACACACACATATACACAGCACAATGCTAACTGAGTTGTAACAACTTCACTAAAAGCTTTACAGCCCAACTCTCATGCTAATACAGTAAACACATCTCTGATCATGTACAGAACAGGCCAAAAGCAAACTTAATATCCACAGAGGTTTGTGAGTCGTATTCTATCCTAATATTTCCACAACATTCAACCGAGGAGTAAAACCAGATGTCTGCATTGCACAAAGATCTGTCAAACAAAGGAGTTTCTCTTCTTCTTCATTCAGGTACTCTTAGTTTCATGCTGAAGGAACACAAACATGAGCTGTTTTTTTCCAGATGGGTTATACAGACTAACCTTCTCATCTCTCTGTCCTTAAACAATATAAAGAAATAGCAACACTCCATCCCACTCTGTTTTTGCGTGTGTGTGTGTGTGTGTGTGTGTGTGTGTGTGTGTGTGTGCACGTGTGTGTGTGTGTGTATGTGTGTGTGTGTGTGTGCACGCGTGTGTGTGTGTTTGTGTGCACGCATGTGTGTGTGTGTGTGTGTGTGTGTGTGTGTGTGTGTGTGTGTGTGTGTGTGTGTGATTAAGTCTGATTAGATTAAGTTCAGATAGCTGTGTCTCCCTTTTGAACTGTGACTGAACCCGTGTAGCCTCTGTTCTTTCATCCATGCCAGACAATAGGCTGGAAATTGAAATAAAAGGGCCCTGATTCAAAGGTATAGTCAATGAACACGTGGATTATTGAGACACATGTTCACATAGGAACCTGTTTACAATCATTTCCATTATACATATGAAACATAATACAATATAGCAAGGAAAGCTATTAGTGAGATATTGCAAATGTACATTAGAAATCCTGAATACACATGGATTCTCTAGATTAATTAGACAGGGATGTTGTTTTAAATTTCCATGAGAAAAAAACACTGGTACTTTTAAACTGCATTGTTTTTAATAGAGTTTCCTACACAGTCCACCAGAATTAACTTTTTTCCCCTTATAAATAGATTAAAGTACCTTAAACGTAAAGAGATTTGAAAGAAACCGGCACAGGCATTTGCAAGGCAATCAAATAAAGACCAAAGTGGAGTGGCCTTCCCAGCGTCCGAGGCCATTTGGACAGTATTCCCAAAATGACATCATGACTCTCGCCAGGAGAGAGAGAGAGAGAGAGAGAGAGAGAGAGAGAGAGAGAGAGAGAGAGAGAGAGAGAGAGAGAGAGAGAGAGAGAGAGAGAGAGAGAGAATGGGTAATTCAATTAGGAAGGCTTTTCGCGACGAGCTCCCCCCGTGAGAGAATAGTGTCTTTTGTGTGCCTGTCAGTGGAGGATATTTAGATGCCGCAGCGCTGCGCCACGACGATGACAGCGCTCGTGTGCGTGGATAACATGTCGAGCGCGAGGCCCGGGCGGTTATCGCTGTCACGGCTCCTGTCTGCAGCTTTTGTGCGTCTGAGACGATTCGAGCGCAGCTGCACGTCAACACACACATAAACCCGCTCGCGCAGACACACAATTTAACGCACAAAACATTCGCACAGCGCACGCGGACTGGCACACAGACTGGTAAAACGCGCACGCCGTCTTTTAAGGAACCCGAGCCTGTTTTCTCGTGCACAGTGACATGCGCGTACGTGTGTTTCACGTTTTCTGGCGCGCTTGTCGAAAAGGGAGACGTGCGGGACAATAAATGCGCTCCGGTGTGTGAAACAGATTTCGTTATTGATCATCTCTGCCTTAACTCTCACAAAGACGAAGAAACTCGGCCAGAGGACAGGGGATAATGGTCGTAAATTTGATGAGCTAATGACGTTCTTAAAATATTTATTCGAATATTAATAGAAGCGTCTGCAGCGAGGTTAAAGAGCTGCACGCAGTGACACTCATTTCCGCGAGATTACGAACGGACTCGCTGCGCGCTCTACTGCTCTCAGAGGCATGTCAACATGGCATCAACATTTATCCACTGATAAAAACACTAACACACTTGGACAGGTTGAACACACACTTGCATGTACCTCTCCTCTCTCTCTCTCTCTCTCTCTCTCTCTCTCTCTCTCTCTCTCTCTCTCTCTCTCTCTCTCTCTCTCTCTCTCTCTCTCTCTCTCTCTCTCTCTCTCTCTCTCTCTTTCTCTCCTGTCTCACACACACTCTTGCCTTCATACACACCCATTCCCATACCACACAAACACACCTTCAGGAATCGTCCCATTGATCCAGAACAGCTTTTAAAGAGGTGACCTTTAAAAAGGAAGCCTTTGCTTTTGCCGTGATAAATCTGAAATATGGGGCCATCTGCGGCAGAGCTGAGACCCCACGGCAGCCTTCTGGAAAGGGGGAGCGGTGCAGAGGCAACCGTGACCTTATGACCTTATGGCAGGCGTGGGGTCAAGCACCACTGTAACCAGAGAGATGGCACGGGGCAGGGTGGGGCCGTCTGTCCGTCTCCGTGGCGACAGCAGCCCCACAAGCCGGTCGATGGGCGGGTTGTGATACGCGGGGGTTTGGAAACAGGAGATGAGGACAGGGCAGGGTTCTACTCCTTCCTGTCAGCAGACGTAAGCTGCCTGACCCAGCGCCCTAACAACCCTCAGACGGAGCCGAGCCGGAGGGAGCACGGCCCTCCCACACTGACCTGACGTCAATCTTATCGGGTCCTTTATAACGGCTCAAGTTAAGATCTGGATGGAGGGACTTGGGAATTGGGATTCACTGGACAAATGCAGCCGTGATGTTCCTGATGCAGTGGACATTCGTCCCACAGACACAACCAGGTCCCCTTTATCGGAGGAAGAACTCTTCTTCCTGTGTTTACATGCCACATGTATGTACGCTGTATTCCTAATCTTCCTGTGTTTACATGCCACATGTACGTATACTGTATTCCTAATCTTTCAACTTTTTATATAAAATAAACCATAAAATATGATTGTTGATTTGGATTTTATTTTTGTATTCTTTAGCTATTTTGAATTTTTATTTCAATTCATAATTTCATAATTTATCTGTTGTTCTCTTCACATATGCTTTGCATTGTCCAAAGCTGGAGTGCAGCTGTAGTTTCTAAGACGTCTTTCAGAAGGGTAATTTAATAGAGTATCAATACAGGCACTTAATTGCACAATGACTATTGACAGTGCCCTTAAACAGCTTTGTGAACTCAAGAATTACCTAATGGAGATTGGATTGGCCAAGTTGCCACTATCCAGGGCATAAATTGAGTGTGCCATCAGCCACTGGCCCATCTGAACAGTTTAAATTCACACACCTCTTCTTGACTAAACACTCACACAACGGTTTCATCTTCCTCCGTTATCAAAGACTTTTTTTTTAATAGCAGTCAGTCAGTATTGAAAACATCTGTTTTGGAATACAGGAGAGATTTTACCACTGCCAGACTTCAGAGAGCTGTCAGCAGTTCTTAATGAGCACAACACACACACACACACACACAGACACACACACACACACACACAAACATACAAACACATACACACATACAACACACACACTCACACAAACACACTTACAGAGACACAGAGGCACACACACACACGGTTTCTGGGAAGTGTGTGTGGTGGGGTTTACCAACAACAATGTACGCTTCATCATGGGAGGGTGCATACTAGTGTTGTACTGGCCTTGTACTGGTGTTGTACTGGCCTTGTGCTGGTGTTGTACTGGCTTTGTACTGGTCTTGTTCTGGTCTTGTACTGGTGTTCTGGTTAGTCAAATACATACATAATTAATATAGTAAGTAATTAATTAGATGTGTATAATCAATGAATGTATCTCCTGTGAGTGTATCTACTGTGAATGTTTCTGCTGAAAGTACAGAGACAAGAAGCTTATGATGTGTGTATAAGACTCTGCAGTTCATAACAATTTCATAAAACATGAACTTTCCAACCCAAATGGCAAAATTACTTAACGAGGCAGAGTGAGAGGTGGCTCATGTTTCATTTCCTGCTAAAGACACTGATTGCAGTGGCCAAAAAAGAGCCCGTCACACTCCCACTGAACACAGTCAAACTCCCACTGAACACATCCACACTCCCACTGAACACAGTCAAACTCCCACTGAACACATCCACACTCCCACTGAACACATCCACACTACCACTGAACACAGTCAAACTCCCACTGAACACATCCACACTCCCACTGAACGCAGTCAAACTCCCACTGAACACATCCACACTCCCACTGAACACATCCACACTCCCACTGAACACTGTCACACTTGCACTTAACAGTCATACACACACTGAACAAACACAGTCATACTCCCACTGAACAAACACAGTCATACTCACACTGAACAAGCACAGTCATATTCACACTGAACACAGTTACACTCACACTTAACCAACACCATCTCTCAACACTTAACAAACACAGTCATCCTCACACTTAACAAACACAGTCACACTCCCACTGAACAAACACAGTCACACTCCCACTGAACAAACACAGTCACACTCATACTGAACAAAGCCGAACTGTAGACCCATGGTGAGGCAGCGTACTCATCTACTCCCATCCCTGTAATTCTTCTGTGGCCTTTAGTAAACATGGCCCAGTGACTGCAGGATGTCCAGGCAAGACAGTGAGCCCCATTGGCAGGATGCCCTCGGCCTCGGTCAGATGGGTCCTGTTGTGTGTTAGTGTCTTCCTCACTACTCCTGAGGTCCTAACAAACAGTGGTTCTGCTTCTAATGACTTTGGCCTGTGTGAAAGTTGGGGGGTTTTTGGCTTGTGTTTATCCCTTCTTTTCAATTCAGTTTTAATCAAGACAGATGCAGAAATAGATTAAGGACACAGAAATGACACGTCCAGAAAATGCACAAATCTCAGCTGGCCAATCATTAGTTAATGGGTCGTGCTGATATTAAGTTATAATCTCAGGTTATATTACAGCTGTGGATTAAAGGATGTCAGCTAAATAAAGGCACTGAAGGCGTTTTTGCAGGTTGCTGCAATGGCTGTATGGAGCCCTATAGAATCCCAGCAGGCTGTTAGCCAGCGTAAGATGAGCTAGCGACAGTCTCTCGGGAACAGGGCTAAAGCCATTACACTGACATTCTCATGTGGCTCACACATCTGCTTCTGTCTCACTCACACACACACACACACACACACACACACACACACACACACACAAACATGTGCTTACACACACACCACAAATACTTACATGCAAACAGACACGTATGCATACAGAGATTCTCTCTTTCTCTCTCTCATACACACATACACACACAAAGACACACATGTGCATAAACGTACACGCACAGACATACATATCCGTGTATACACACCCATGAACACACATAGATACACACATATTTATTTTACACATTTTTAAGAATGTAACTTTTACGTAATTCACTTTGAAATAATGCTGAGGAAATAATGCAGATGTCAAGACGATGATTCTTCTGTTTGACACATACCAAAAGAGTCTGAGCAGTGTCTGAGCAGTTTCATTTGTCTGTGAGATGTTCACATAATGTTTTATGCTCTCAGTGCCATTTGTCTACAAAGTCTGTGGGATATGACACTCTCCAGTATGCGGGACTCTCCAGGATGTGAGACTCTCCAGGATGTGAGACTCTCCAGTATGCGGGACTCTCCAGTATGTGAGACTCTCCAGGATGTGAGACTCTCCAGACAGCAGATCACTGCTATGTTCTCCTCAGCCCTTTAATTTTCCTGAG
This sequence comes from Electrophorus electricus, assembly GCF_041902795.1. Lineage (NCBI taxonomy): Eukaryota > Metazoa > Chordata > Actinopteri > Gymnotiformes > Gymnotidae > Electrophorus > Electrophorus electricus. Next base: position 27,515,950 of record NC_137502.1, read on the forward strand.
CGATTAGCAGCCAGCACCGAGATCTGTGTGTGTGTCTGTGTGTGTGTGTGTGTGTGTGCACATGTTTGTGTGTGTGCATGTTTGTGTCTGTGTGTCAGTTTTTATGCATGTGTGTGTGTGTGTGTTTGCATGTTTGTGTGTGTGCATGTTTGTGTGCATGTTTGTGTCTATATGTCAGTTTTTATGCATGTGTGTGTGTGTGTGTGTGTTTGCATGTTTGTGTGTGTGCTTGCATGTTTGTGTGTGTGCATGTTTGTGTGCATGTTTGTGTCTATATGTCAGTTTTTATGCATGTGTGTATGTGTGTGTGTGTATGCACATCTCCACCAAGCTCTGCATTCTGTTGAAGTGAAAACAAACCTCTGGCCTCATGCCTCATTGTGACGCGACGAGGCAAACAGGATGCGGAGAAGGGGCACGTTCAAACATACGTTTTGTTGCGACATACGCTGTGCACACCTCATACACCAACAAACACACTAGGACACAGGAGACGTATATACACTAAAGATGATTACACATCATGCAAAACAGGTGGACGACAAGAGAGGGCGTGGCAACACGGACAAACACACACACACCAAGATGTTTGAAGAGGGGGCGGGGCCATAACGTGACAGAACACCCCCCCCCCCTCCAGCCTAACGGGCGGCAGACCCAAGACCAACGCCAAATGGCGAGGCCAGAGGCCCAGGCAGTCCTCCGCAGGCTAGCGCATGCAGGAGCACGGGGGGGGGGGACACCGGAACCAACACAACGACAGACACAGGAATGCACACCCTGATGGGGACTGACATAGACACAGAGGAGAACAAAGGGACAGGCACATGTATGGTAACGGGGAGAGACACGGTGACAGGAACAGGCACAACACCACACATATTAAACAGTCTGGGGGAGAGTGGGGAAACCCCAGCCAGTCCTCCGATTGTTGGCTGCGTCGGAGGCCACCAAGCCTGGGGAGGAGTGTCTCTCGCACCGCTCGGTGGTCCGAGGCTGTCCGGACCCTGGCGCATGCGTGTTGGGATGGGCACCGGTCAGGTTACCTGGTAGCTGAGCAGGTCCCTGCTGCCTTTTTGCCTCCCCGAGGCTTAGACGTGGGCGCTTGTGCTCTGGTGCTCCTCGTCTTAGGGAGAGGAGGTTCCTCCTCCGCCGACGACGCTGCCTCTCAGCCAGTCGCCCGGGGCTGTTTGCCCCGGAGCGGCTCACCCTGGGCGGAGCCTTGGGAGCTGGAGGCTCCTCCTCCTCAGAGGTTACGGTGTCGTTTAGAGAGAGAGGATCCTCCTGCAGTAACTCCTCCACCTCGATCGCTGGGTCCTCCTCTCGATTGGACCCCCTGTCCGACTCCACCATGACGTCGCTGCACTCCCCTCGCTCTCCGTATTCTGCGTAGACCTCAGTAAGGTCCATGCACGACCCAGCGGATTCCACCTCCAAGTACCGGTCCTCGTAGTCCGGCTGGTCTCCGGGGGATCCAGCAGGTCCGTGGTGGACCCACAGAGCGAGGTCAGGAGGAGTGCTGGTCTCTCCGTGTTATAACAGGAGTCAACGTTGTCTGACTCAGAGGACTGGAAGTTGTTGTACCAGTCCCAGTAGTCGGCTGTAGCACCGTCTGACTCCCTCACTTCCACACCAAGACCACGCTCCCCTATTGCGGGAGTCAGGAAGGGACCCCTAAACACGGGGGGCTTCCCTGCACGGGTGGGAAAAGTGCGTCTGCTCCACTTCCTCCCCTGCTTCTTGCCCTTCCCAGGCATCCTTCTCTGGTTGGTGTTTCTGTGACGTGACGAGGCAAACAGGATGCGGAGAAGGGGCACGTTCAAACATACGTTTTATTGCGACATACGCTGTGCACACCTCATACACCAACAACACAGGAGACGTATATACACTCAAGACGATTACACATAAAGCAAAACAGGTGGACGACACGAAAGGGCGTGGCAACGTGGACAAACACACACACACACCAAGATGTTTAAGGAGGGGGCGGGGCCATAACGTGACACTCATGATGGTACCAGGAAGCACTGCATTACACACCCAGTACAATTTAACCTTTCAAAACATTCAAAGCACATCATCCCCAGTGATTATAAATACATATTTAGATAGCAAGGGGTTGTATTAAAACATCTCCAGTGCCATTACGACTGACCCCGATTTGTCATTGGCTGAAGAGTTCTGATTGACAGCTTGCAGTATTAGATAAACACTTTTACCCAAACACAGAGCACCTAAAATGATCATCCTTCCACAATAATATCACAGTCTGAGATGTACTCTGTGTGTGTGTGTGTGTGTGTGTGTGTGTGTGTGTGTGTGTGTGTGTGTGTGTGTCATGTTGCCACACATGGGAGTCTTCAGACATTGTCTCAGTCAATAAAACCCTTCTGCATGTTTTCTCAGAGCGGCTCTGACCCAAAGGCTGAGCTATAATGTATCATTACACGTTGCAAGTTGTTACTGACCTATAAAATATCCTGAACTATAGAATGTACTGAGCTGTTGAGTAACATGTAAGCTTGAGGTCTGCTTCTCCTGGCTAATTTAGTGTAGTGATGCTGATGACAGTACTGTACATGTTAACCATGTGAGGTCTCGCACAAACCACGTGAGGTCAGGCACAGACCACGAGAGGTCACACACAGACCACGGGAGCTCACTCAGAGACCACAGGAGCTCACGTAGAGACCACGTGAGCTCACGCAGAGACGACGACATGCATCACCATTTTATTATCATTGAAAATCGTTCCCACCAACATCGCCATTGTTCCCTTCCTAATCTGTGCCAGGAGCTCTTTCAATAACTTCATCAAACAGATTATTTATGCGGTAATCAGATATTGATCTCCGTACCAGGGCCTGATGGATGATCAGACTGAGTGAAGATGTCTGGGAAGGAAGGTGGGGGCTTCACATGCACTCACGACTCTGTTCAGACAGCCCTCCACCAATGTCAGGAAAGACAGACAGAAAAATGGAGAGGAAGAAGGAGAAGGAAAAGAAAAGTCATAGATGAAAGAGAAGGAGAAGAAGAAGTGATGGATGAAAGCGAGTGAGAAAAAATGTAAGAATCAAATGCATTGCCATATTAGGACAATACATTACTAACATCAGCTCATATCGTGTAATTGTCACTTTATTACATGTTTGGTGGTGAGTTATGAATAAAATGTCTAGATAAGACCACAAGGAGAGATAAAAAATCACAGCCTGAGTACACGAACTTTCACCTTTCACCTTTACCCTTTGTACTGGCTGGTCCAGTGTGCAGATTGTGAAAAATCAATCCATCCAATCAATAAGGGGAAAAAATTTAGCCACTAACTCGGTAATCACTTTTGAGATGACCAGCACATCTCCTGAAGTAAAAGAGCAACTGAAGAAAATATTTATTAAGGAGGAGTGGAAAATTAGGTTTGGTTTATAGGTCTTCGGTACAAATGTTAAACATCAATATCTTTCTCCAGTTTCTGAATAAAGGACGACTCGCTGGGAGGTCAGCCATTTTGTTGAGGTATGGCAGCACTGTTACAAAATGGAGACTGTCCTTGGCACACGTGGAGAGTGATCTGAAGAGTGTTCTGGAAAGTGATCTGAAAAGTAATCTGAAGAGTGATCTGAAGAGTGATCTAGAAAATGATATGAAGAGTGATCTGGAGAGTGAACTGGACTTACTTGCAGTAAGAAGAAATGCAATTAGAGACTTTTTCACCTTTTTCAATTCTGTAAAATTGCCGTGATCAAGCATCACTTTTAAAAATGAAGAGCACCAAAGAAGAAGAAAGCTGTTATATAATCACATGTGTGGTGTTAGTCTCAGATAGAAGCAGTCAGCAAACACAGGGAGGGTTTTTACTGTAGGCAAAATCATTGAGTCATGGTAAATAACTGGCTATGTACAGTAATCACACTTAAACAAATGACCGTAACTTCCTGCAGGTCACTCTTCAGTGCTTCGGCCATTTGTAATGTCATTAAACAAAATGGTGACTGATGAGTCCCTAAAACAGGGCCAAGCCCAGGAGCAGCAGGCCAAGATTATGATGAATGCGGCAGACGAGACTGGGACTTCATTACTGCTCCCAGCTGATATATAAGGCCAGTACCTGTGTGGCTGAATGAGAATTACTGTGCCCATATTACCCAGTAATTACAGTATTGGACAGCTTGTGTAAAATTACATGCTAACCTACTTGGCATCTGTGAATGTGTTTGTCACTAAGCATGGAGTGCAATATATCAGTCTGGGCAGTGATTTACAGTCGACTATAGTATGGATTAACATGTCCTACCTTATTCAACCGCAACTAAAATACATTTTCAGTGGATTATTGCAAAGATTCAGGATCAACTATATACATCATTTAGTGAGCTAAAGGGAAAGATTGAAATCACTAGACTGCAAGACATATCATTTATAATGTTTAATTGTCTAAATTCATTTGAGTCTAGCAGTCTGATGCAGAGCCTAGCAGGCAGTCTGGTGCAGAGCCTAGCAGGCTGTCTGAAAGCTCTCTGCTGAAACCAAAGGTACAGGAGAATGAATACCAGTTTAAGCTCAGCCGGAAAGTGCATTTCTGCCCTGTTCTGATGTCATGCATCTTAATTACGGGATCCTGGGGTGGGCCCCGGGTGAGCCCCGGGTGGGCTACAAGCGATGCTATCTCTCTGGCTGATCTAATGAACACACTCTCGGGTCTCTTTTGCCTGTAGATAAGCATCTGGTCCAGCCAGCCTCGACCAACCCCACCCCCACGCCACTCAAACGCTCCAGTTTCAGGTTTCTCCTGCTTTTACTGCATTTGGCGAGAAATGAAATAAGCAAATAATCAGATTCCACAACACACATTCCGCTGCGTTTCCACATGGAGAAGAGCAGGTGCAGATCTCCTCAGAACAGTAAGAGTTGGGGAATGGATTATTATTCCAGTGGACGGAAGGAAAAGGTTTGACGGGCTCAGAGTTTTTAGCATGTGCAAGAAGTTACATGGAAAAATAAATTAAGCAGCACCAGATCCAACCGCAACAAAGCAGACAAGACCTTGAGAAAGAAAAACGTCCAATCAGATCCTGCAGCTAATATATGGGCCATCTTTATGGCAAACAGGGGGAGTAGCTGTAGGCCAGGGAAGAGCCCAAGGGGAGCAGATCGATGGGGGCAGCAGGGGCATCTGGAGGGGCTACACTAGACCCACCAACACCCTGCGGGGCCTGGAGGTGTTGATCCAGCCAGAGATCACAGCAGGAGCAGAGCCCACCACCCTGCCCTCGGGCTTTAGAAAAAGAGAGATGGAGAGAAAGGGGAGAGAGAGAGAGAGAGAGAGAGAGAGAGAGAGAGAGAGAGAGAGAGAGAGAGAGAGAGAAATGGAAGAGAGAAAGAAAGAAAGAGAGAGAGAAAGAGAGAGTGAGAAAGAAAAAGGCAGAGAGGGAGAGAGAGAGAGAGAGAGAGAGAGAGAGAAAGCGTGAGGAACTGGGAGTTGGAGAAAGACAGGAAGGCAAGTGTTCAAAAAAGAAAGATAATGAGAGAATGAGCTCAGAAGAAAGAAGAGTTGGAGAGAGCTCTCGCAGGACAGCATTCAACACACACCTGCTTGGGTCAGCTAGGCTGGGCCCAGGATAAGAGCTACTAAACCTCTTCTAGTGGATGCTAACAAGACAGAAGTGTCATTTGGATAGAATTTTAATATAGGTGGAGGTGTAATTTGTGATGATGAAGAAATCGAAAAGAAAGCTGCATCAGAAGGGAATGGAGGAACAGCTGAGTAAATTTGGGAAGGGTTGGGAATGGTTGGGAAAGCTGGCTGGACACTCTTCATTCAGACAGCCCTGGTCACTTCATCAAGATCTGAGGTTCATGGCTTCACTGTGGGGTGACTCTCTCTCTCTCTCTCTCTCTCTCCTCCCTCATACAGTTGAAGATGAGGCTAACCTCTGGTCTCTCCGTCCATCTTCAGACAGGCTTCCTCTGTCTTCTGCCTCATACCAACATTTCCTATTGATTTATTGATTGCTGTCTGCCCGTGGAGGAGGGCTCGTGCAGACTTGCTGCACCATGCCTGCTTCACTGAATAGATCCACCCCATTCTGGAAGACCCAGCTGGGGGCACAAAGTGGGCTGGATCTGGAATTATACCAGGCAGGATTCCAATTTACCTCCAGAAAACCCCCCACCGCACACACACACACACACACACACACACACACACACACACACACACACACACACACACACACACACACACACACAGGGCCTCTTAAATTCACACTGTTGACTTTGGAGGCCTTCTAGTTCTATACACTGTATGTATCTTAAGATGACAATCTCACTGATTTCAGTGCTGAAGAAAGGGTGGGGTCAAAGGTCAGACTGGTGAGGTCAGAAGAGGACACACCGCATTTAAAACTTGATGATTTTTTTTGTATGATGTTTCAAAATGTCTTTTTGTGTGTGTGGAGAGTGGAATCAGAAAGTGGGTACTAGTAATACTGATTACTAGTAATATTGGCTGCTTCAGTAAGAGAAATGAAACAAATTGACTACAACACACAAACAAGCCGCGCACTAGAGTGAAGATCACTGCTTACACTGAAATACAGGGGAAGGAAGGTCTGTCTGCATGTGTGCTAAAGATGATTGCACTCATGCTCAACACACCTGAGACCAGTTTGAGTAGGACTGTAACACTGATATTAACCACTGACTGGATTAATGGATGTAACCTTTATTTTAAAAAGAACCCTTCACCATAGTGGTGTGAGGTCATGTTTATTTTCAGCAGTGATGGAGCCCAATAACACCTATAGCATACACACATGAACGTGTGCACACATGTACAGTATACATCCACTTACACACGTTGGCACATAGACAGACAGACACACACACACACAAACATGTGCACACGTACAGTATACATCCACTTCCACAAGTTGGCACAGAGACAGACAGACAGACATACACACACATACACACACACACACACACACACACACACAGTCACATGTCTTGTCGGGAAGAAGGTGTCAGCGGGTCCAGAAAATTGGATCACTATGGTGGATCTGCAGCTGCCTCTGGCCTTGCTGATGGCAAGTCCGACCGATCAATAGGCTCCGTCACACACAGGGGTTAGTGGAAACAACCCCCCCAACACACACACACACACACACACACACACACACACACCTCCACAGGACCACTTTATAATACACCCTATAATCCCACACAATACCCACACTCACACACACCTCTGTAGGAGAGTTTTATAATGCACATCCTATTCCACTGTGAAGAGCCAGTGAGAGTTTAGCAGGCCACGTGTGTGTGTATGTGTGTGTGTGTGTTACCCTCAGGGTGTTGGCCATTGAGAACTCTCTCTCTATCAGCTCACACTCAGACAGTGGGCGATTTCCAACATTTCAGTGAGGTTTGCTGTTAGTCTAATATCTGAATGTAAAGATGCATACCACGCCAACAAGACGAGACGAGACGCCTCAGTTTAGGAATTAAAACATACCAGGTGTGTTTTTTTAACAAGATGTATCAACTGTAGCAGAGCATTGTGGGTATTTTAGAGCCTGCCGTGGAGAAGCCACACCTTGTGACAACTCTGTGACGTCTTGTTCTTACAGGTTGTTCAGCATGACAGCCCAAGGTTGGGCTCTCGGTAACATCCGTCTGTACACACAGGAATCCAGAGACCCTCAGGAAGGATGAGTCACCTCCTACAGTATCTGTGGGGTAGTCTGCACCAAACTTCTCTCCCATCCTTCTGGTTTTTGTGACAGTGGCAGTTCAGAAGAAGCGAGAGGCAAGGTTGCGGCAAAGTGCTCTTTATTATCCACTGTCAATATGTGACAAAACCACAACTAATAATAGACGACACTGTCCTAAAATGCTGTGTAGCGATGAACAGGGTAGGAGTGAGTAGTCCGACATTCCACCAATGTGCAGCACTTTCTCTCAGAACCTATGAGTTTAAATAGAGAGAGCGAACAAGGGACAGGTGAAGCTGATTAGTAGGCAGGGGACTGGGAACGAGGCAGGTATGTAGTGCCATCCCTAGCAGGAGTGGGCGTGTCCTTCCTTCTGCATGCCCAGCCAACCATGACAGAAGCCCCCCGAAGACCACGCCAGCCTCCCAGAGCGCAGCCAACCTGGCCGACGCGGAGCAGGTTTCCGTTGGTGTTCCCTATGGAATGAGGCGGTGAGGTCGGGGTCTAATATCTGGGAAGCTGGATCCAGCTGTGCTCCTCCGGGCCGTACCAGCCCACCAGGTACTGGTGATTTGCCTCTGGGAATCAAGCAGTCTTCTTACCCTATAAGCCGGTCCCCCTTCCATGTCTATAGGCGGGGGCAGGGTAACCAAGGAGCCTGTGTCTTTCACCCCAGGCTTTCGGGCATTAGATACGTGAAAGGCCCTCGATGCCCGGCTGTTACCTGGCAGGCCTACACGATAGGCAACCTCATTGATCTGCTCGGTGATGGTGTAAAAACCTTCGTGTCTAGCCGCCAGTTTGCCCGTAGAACCCACGTGACCGTCCTTTGTTGCGACCCGCACCTTTTGTCCTGGATCATATGAAAAGCTCTCTCCATGTTTCCTGTTGGCTTTCCTCTTGTAAACCACGATCGCTCTGCTTAGCCGCTGATGCGTTTCCTCCCAGACCAGTTCACTGTGTCAACACCAACTCTCTACCACTGGTTGGTCGGACACAGGGCTGGTCCAGGGGTAGAGAGGTGGTTGGTATGCTAAAGCCACAGTTGTTAGACCAGTCCTTGTGTGATGCAGCGAATTCTGCGCATACTCAGCCCAGGAAAGGTAAGTGCTCCAGGTTTTGGGGTGTCACTGAATATAAAGTCACAGGAACTTACCCAATTCCTGATTTACCCTTTCTACCTGACTGTTAGCTTGGGGGTGGTAGCCGTAAGTCAGGCTGACTAATGATGAGTTTCCCGTGTAGTTCCTTCCATACTCTCGGCATGAATCGAGGTCCCCTGTCTGAAACAATGTCCTCCGGTAATCCGAACTGCCGTAGGCAGTCATGCTAAAAGAATAAACCGGACCATTTCAGAGAACTGATCAACAATCACAAGGATGACCGTGTTACCCTCGGAGGCAGGTAAGTCGGTTACGAAGTCCATCACGAAGTGTGGCCATGGATAGGCAATGGAAGCAGTTTACCTGCAGGTGGGGTGCGGGGCATCTTACTGCATGCACAGTCCAACCATAAAGCCATGTAACTCACCCCCTCTTTGTTCAGGGCTGGCCACCAGTACCATGCGCTTATCAGCTGGGCTGTGTGGGTAGACCCCAGATGTTCCATCCCTAATGAAGTGTGTGCCCATGTGATAAGTGCACAGTGATGTCTGGAGGGGCACATAGAGTTTGTTGGGTGGACATTGCGGATGGGGATAGGCTGCAGTTATTTGCCGGTCAAAATCCCAACTCAAAGATCCCAGGAAACAAGAGGGAGAAAGAACCGGTTCTGAACTGGTCGGCTGAGCCTCTGCGTGATGTTGCATCAGCCCTAATGTTTTTTTCCCCTGGTCTGTACGTGACTCGGAAAACAAACCTCAAGAAAAATAGTGACCACCTTGTTTGCCTGGCATTCAGCCATTTGGTCGTCTGGAGGTACTCCAGATTTTTGTGGTCTGTGACCACCATGAAGGGGTGTCGCGCTCCCTCTAACCAATGTCGCCATTCCTCGAAAGTGAGTTTCCTCGCTAAGAGCTCTTGGTCTCCGACTCCATAATTCCTCTCTGCTGGCTCAGTTTTCGTGAAAAGTAAGCTATGGGTCTTAGTTTTCCTACCTTTCCCGTATATTGCGAAAGTACTGAGCCAGTTCCCACATCTGATGCATTCACCTCCACCACAAAAGGTTTCTTTGGGTCCGGTTGCTGTAACACCGAAGTGGTAGAGAAGACGGTATTGAGCCCCTTGAATGAGCTCTCCGCTTCTGGGTCCATTTCACCCTTCGGGCTTGTCCCCAGAGTAGGTCAGTAAAGGGGTTTGACCAATGTGCAGAAAAATTTAAGAAATCTTCTATAGAAATTTGTTAAACCGAGGAACTGCTGTAACTCTTTACAAGTTTGCGGTTTTGGCCCGACCATCACAGCCTCCACCTTGCTGGGTTGCATACGCACGCTGCCTTCCTGGATGATGTAACCTAAGAAGTCCACCTCCCTGCGGTGGAATTCACACTTCTCTGCCTTGCAGAGATTTCTCAATAAGGCACGGAGAACAGCCCTTACATCTCGCACATGTTGGTCCCAGGAGGAGGAATAGATCAGGATGTCATCGATATAAGCAACGATGGATCTACCCAAAAACTCCCTTAAGACCTCATTGATGTATGCTTGGAAGATAGAGGGCACTGTGGCCAGACTGTACAGCAGTACTAAATATTCATACACCATGCTCCAAATTATTATGCAAATACTATTATCTGATTTCCCTAAATGGTCAATGCAAATGACAGTCAGTATAATTTTCAAGTCATCAACCGTTATAGAGTATAAATCAAATTTTATTGAACAAACCTCCCAATGATAACAGTATTTTTTTTAAAAATAAAGAAACTCAAAAGGCACTGATCTAAATTATTATGCACAACAGAGTTTCAAAACATTTTATAGGTTGTAAAGAACTGAAAATGGTCATTTGTTCAATTTGCAGCATTAAGAGGTCACATTTACTGAAAACAAAAGCTATTTCAATGAAAAAAATCATCTTAGCAGGCCAAGTAACATGTTAACATAGGGCCTCTTCTTTGAGATCACCTTCACAATCCTTGCATCCATTGAACTTGTGAGTTTTTAAGAGAATTTCTGCTTGAATTTCTTTGCAGGATGTCAGAATAGCCTCCCAGAGCTGCTGTTTTGATGTAAACTGCCTCCCACCCTCATAGATCTTTTGCTTGAGGATACTCCAAAGGTTCTCAATAGGGATGAGGTCAGGGGAGGATGGTGGCCATACCAGGAGTTTCTCTCCCTTTTATGCCCATAGCAGCAAATGACACAGAGGTGTTCTTACAGCATGAGATGGTGCATTGTCATGAATGAAGATGATTTTGCTATGGAAGGCACAGCTTTTGTACTATGGAAGAAAGTGGTGAGTCATAAACTTTATATACTTTGCTGAGGTCATTTTCACACCTTCAAAGACCCTACAAGCTCTCTCCCCATGATTCTGGCCCAAAACATGACTCCGCCACCTCCTTGCTGACATCGCAGCCTTGTTGGGACATGGTGGCCATCCACCAACCATCCACTACTCCATCCATCTGGACCATCCAGGGTTGCACGGCACTCATCAGTAAACAAGAAAAATTAGTCTTCATGTATGTGGGCCCAGACCCACTGCAACAGTTTCTGCTTGTGAGCACTGGTTAGGGATGGCCAAATAGTAGGTTTATGCACAACTGCAAGCCTCTGGAGGATCCTACATATTGAGGTTTGTGGGACTCTAGAGGCACCAGCAGCTTCAAATACCCGTTTGCTGCTTTGTAATGGCATTTTAGCAGCTGCTCTCTTAATCCGGTGAATTTGTCTGGCAGAAACCTTCCTCATTATGCGTTTATCTGCACGAACCCGTCTGTGCTCTGAATCAGCCACAAATCTCTTCACAGTACAATGATCATGCTTAAGTTTTTGTTAAATAGCTGATGTTTTCATAGCTTGTCCAAGGCACTGCACTATTTGGCACTTTCCAGCAGCAGAGATATCCTTTTTCTTTCCCATATTGCTTGAAACCTGTGGCCTGCTTAATAATGTGGAACGTCCTTCTTAAGTAGTTTTCCTTTAATTGGGCTCTCCTGGCAAACTAATTATCACAGGTGTCTGAGATTGATTTCAGTGATCCAAAGAGCCCTGAGCCACAATACCATCCATGAGTTTAACTGAAAAACAAAAAGTTAAATCTTTATGACACTTAAATCCAATGTGCATAATAATGTGGAATGTGGTGTAATGCCCTGTTGATGTCTTCCATCCTTAGGAGGTAGTATGCACTGCGCAAGTCTAATTTGGTGAAATACCTGGCCCCCCTTAACTGATCAAGCGCCACTGGGACCAAGGGCAGGGGATATTGGTACTGCACAAGCAGCTGGTTAAGCCCTCTGCAGTCCACACATGGTCTTAAGATGCCGTCCTTTTTTCCACAAAAAATAAACTAGCAGAGGCTGGCGATTTCGAGGGACGGATGTATCCTTGCCTTAGGGCCTCTGTTATACACTGCTCCATAGTCCTCTCCTCCTCCTGGGAGAGAGGATTTATTCTGCACCTGGGAGGAACTGCTCCTTCCTTGAGGGTGATGGCACAATCCCAATCATGATGAGGGGGAAGTTGCATGGCTTTGGTGGGGCTGAACACCTGCAGTTCTCGATACTCGATATCAGTTCTCTATACTCCTCAGGAATGGTGAAGTGCTTATCCACGTCAGGACTCTCTTTATGGATGTTGCCTGAAGTGGGATAACGCGGGTGGTCAAACAGCTTCGGTCGCAGCTTCAGTCGAACTTAAGGACGCGTTTTTTTGTCCACAGCGGGTGAGGATTGTGGGCACGCAACCATGGCAGGCCTCGCGTGAGGGGGTGAGAGCGAGAGGAAAGGAGGTGGAAGGCAACGTGCTCGACGTGCTCCCCGTTAGTCTCGAGGAGAACACAAGGAGAGACGTGCGTGATGTAACCCGACCCCACTGGTCCTCCGTCCAGTGCTGGCATGCTTAAAGTGGAAGGTAGGGCGAGGGATTTTATTCCTAACCTCTTCACGAAACTCCAGTCCGCAACGTTGCCTGCTGCACCGGAATCGACTTGCGTGGATGCAGCAAGCCGACAACCCTGGTGGACTACTTTCCCCGGTAATTTAAACATGGAAAGGGTCAGGGAGCAACTCACCTAATTGTTGCATCTCCTCTGGTTCCCAGGCTTGCGTCTTACTCCTGCCACGCCCAGTTGAATCGGCTCCTCTGGAGCTTCAGTCTGCCCAGTTGCCGGAGTTCCCTCTCGCTGTGGCAACCCTCCTGCAGGAGGCGGTGGTAGCCTCCTGTTTGCACACTAATTCCTCCTTCAGATCAGCCCTCGGTCTGCTTAGGAAAATGTCTATCAAGGCAGGTTCGCTCCAGCGTGAGCCCGCAGCAAGTGTCTGGAACTCCATAGCGTAATCCGCTGTGGTTCTGAATCCCTGCCTTAGTCGTAGCATAGCTTGTCCACAGAGTCTCCCCTGCCGTGGATGGAAAAATATTGCTTTCAGTTCTTGAATGAAGCCGCTGTAGTCATTCATGGGCGGGGAAGAGTTGGCCGCAAGTGCGGCTCCCCAGGTGCGTGCCTTTCCGGTAAGTCTAGAGATCACAAATGACACCTTGGCATGGTCTGGCAAACGGGGTTAATAGCCAAAAAAAAGTTCAGGAGTGGGCGTGTCCCTCCTTTTGGATGCCCGGCCAACCGTGACAGTTTTGTGTCCTGGCCTCTAAAACCCTCTTTTTTTGCCGATGACATCACCCAGTGATGTGTTCATTTAGCTCTAATTGCTTTTGGGTATGATGTGCCGCTCCCCCTCCTGAGATGGACATAATGGCTCCATCAGAACAAATCGAATCTCCCTAAACTTCAGACTACGTTTGCCAAAATGCACGTGTTTGATGTTCTTTTGAACTTAGTTATAGGAAAGGAAAAAGTAAAGATTCCACAGGAAAATGTATATATTACCTCGGATTCTGTCTGTTTTCTCGCAATAAGGGATGGCCTTAGTGGGATAAAAATTGATTTTTAAGCTTTTTGTGCATTAGCTTTTAAGTTTGAAATTTTATTTGTGGAGGCCATTCCTGATCAATAAGCAAAGCTCCAATATATATCTCTGATGCAATAAGGGCGAGAGAGAGAGAGAGAGAGAGAGAGAGAGAGAGAGAGAGAGAGAGAGAGAGATAGTGTATCATCAGAATAGTGCAGTCTGTCTTCAGAATAATGTTTTTGACTCAGTTTAAAGCTGCTCTATGTGAACCATGTGTTTTTATCTGGAACAAACGCACCTGCTCGGAAACTTTAGAGTACAGTTTCCTCTCATTATTTTATCTTTCTGATTCTCTAGGGAATTATATTATGTTTTCCAGGTCACTTGTATGGATGTCACAAACAAGTGGACTTCTCGCTTGATGTGTGCTTCAGCTCTGGAATTTCAATGTTTAAATGTCAGTAAAGTAAGAAAAAAACTGACAAATGCATTTTTATGATCACTTGGAAACCAAAAAGCAAACAAAAAAAATGATAAAAACAAGGTTATCTGAAATGTTTTGCCTGTACATTCTAGATCATTTAATTGTGAGCTAGTGCATTAAAATGATTTAAATCTCAGTATAATCTCAAAAGTATTATAAGTCCCCACATACACAATTTTCCTTAGACCGTGCCACAACCTCAAGGGAGTTTGAAACATTTTTATGAAGAGATTTTATAATCAGTTCACTTAGACCACTTTTTAAAATATTTCTTGTCTTTGATTTTCAGGATATGTTGAATATTGAATTAGATGGAGTGCTTCTAATGGAATCACAGCCTGATGTTGCTGGTATCTGCCTGGATTCAGACTCTCCACTCTGTCATCCTCATGGATAGGGAGAGATCCTTATGGATAGCTTGAATATTCATTCTGAGCTATAATTTTTACAAAAGGTCATACATTTTAAGGAAAGCAGACAAATGTATCTTTCAACTGTTTTTTCCTTTAAACATAAATTTATTTATTTATTTATTTATTGCCAATGTTGATTACCTGAAGGCTGTTTGGAGAATTTTAAAGCTCTCCTATTCACTGGCAGATAAATTATTCTGACCTGATCTGACATGTAACAGCAAGTTCTGAAGTTCTGAAGTGTAACAGTTCAGTATGTTGCCAGACACATTTCCTTTATGTGTACTTAAGTTTTTTTCTGCCTATTAATTAACTGTGTATGGTGTTGTTTTCATCTGTGTTTATGTGGGCCCCTGGATGGGGCAGACCTTACACTTAATGGCCAAACGCTCCTTGTGTCCTTGGTGCATCTCTTGGCATCGCCGTGACAACGCACACCTCAGGAAGCGCTCGATCCACCTTGGATTTACCACAGCATCTTCACAGGCCTTTAGCCATTAGTGCTGCAACTCTGTCATCAGGAACAAAGAAACGGCCTAGACACATGGAAGTCCATTTCCCTCTCATCTCTCCATCCCGATGTTCCTCCTTTAATAACGGAGAGACGCAGCCCTAATGCCCACGCGGTGCTGAAGCCTGCATCTCGGCTGGAGGGCTCTTTAGACGCACAGGACGCTCCAGCTAAAAGGAGGTGCAGGATGAATGGAAACTTGGCGCGCGTCTTTTCTTCCATGGCGCGCTTTTAGGGCATTGACTCCCGAGTAGCTTGGAGGAAGCTGAAGACGGAGCTTAAAAGCCCGAAGACGCATTTGGAGAAGAGAGAGAGAGTGTGTGTGTGTGTGTGTGTGTGTGTGAGAGAGAGAGAGAGAGAGAGAGAGAGAGAGTTGAAAAAGTGTCAAAGACAGAGCCGAGAAGCATCTCATTTGAAAGGCTGAGAGAGAGAGAGAGAGAGAGAGAGAGAGAGAGAGAGAGAGAGAGAGAACATAAAGAGGGAAAGGAAAGAGTGCTTGCAGAGGGTGAGAAAGTTGAAAGAGGGTGTTGGAGAGGGGGAGCAAGAGATTTGGAGGGAGCTAATGGCCCTTAGATGTCTGCGTGGGAGACAGACGCCTGGTCTCCACTGCCACAAGTGCCCTCTTCACAGATTCAAGTCCGCACCAGCAGTTTGTGTTTATCATTAGGGGAGCTTTGAAAGAGCTTATTGAACGCAGGAGTTTGCTCAGTCGCCCTGGAGCGTAGCAGTGGCGGAGACCTAAGGGAGGTGTGGCCTGTGGGCGCTAGCACCCGGACAAATAAATGACAGATTGTTTGCATAGTTCTGTGTCCAAGGCTCTCAGTAGCCGAGGACGGGGGCACAGCGTTCTGACACACTCACAGATAAACCAGGAGAAGATCACTCTATATCTCTGTTATCTTCACTATGGCATCCAGAGATCGCTAGTGGTCATTTAACACATATGAACATACACACACACACACACACACACACACACACACACACACACACACTCTAAAGGCGAGCAAACAGCTGAACAGCTCTATCTCTCACTGATTGGGGCTGATTGGATGAGCTGTCCAGCAAGGCCCCATGGGAAATGGCCTGGTGTGGAAAATGAGGTCAAACCCCTCACACACACACACACACACACACACACACACACACACTCACTCTCACTCTCTCTCTCTCTCTCTCTCTCTCACCATGGTGTCCTGTGTTTACTTGGCCTATGCAATGTGTGTTTGGATGGTGAGATATGGCTCTTGCCGTCCCTGAGCACCTGATAACTGCACACAAAGCAGCCATTTCCTTCTTTCTCTCCATCTCTCTGCCATCTCTCTCTCCTTCTCCTCTACTTGTCTATCTCTCTGTCACTGCCCCTCCCACATCTCATTAAAAACAATGCATTTCATAATAGAAGGCAAGAGGCAAAAATAAATGGATAAATTAGCTCGGTTGTATTCATGGTGGTACCACCTGTGTTAGAAGTATTTCTGTGTTAGTTGTATCTCTGTGTTACTTGTGTCTGTGTGTTAGTTGTATTTGTGTGTTTGTTGCATCTTTGTGTTAGTTGTATCGGTGTTTGTTGCATCTCTGTGTTAGTTGTATCTTTGTGTTAGTTGTATTTGTGTGTTTGTTATATGTGTTTGTTGCATATCTGTGTTAGTTCTATCTGTGTGTTTGTTGGATCTCTATGTTAGTTGTATCTGTGTGTTTGTTGCATCTGTGTTTATTGTATCTGTATTTGTTGCATCTCTGTGTTAGTTGGATCTGTGCTTGTTGTGTCTGTGTGTTAGGTGTAGCTGTGTATTAGTTGTATTTGTGTTAGTTCTATCTATGTGTTTGTTGCATCTCTATATTAGTTGTATCTGTGTGTTTGTTGCATCTCTGTGTTTGTTGCATCCCTGTGTTAGTTGTATCTGTGCTTGTTGTGTCTGTGTGTTAGTTGTATCTGTGTATTAGTTGTATCTGTGTTTGTTGTATCTGTGTGTTTGTTTCCTCTCTGTGTTAGTTGTATCTGTGTTTTTGTTGTATCTCTGTGTTACTTGTATCTGTGTGTTTGTTGCATCTTTGTGTTAGTTGTATCTGTGTGTTTGTTATATCTGTGTTTGTTGGATATCTGTGTTGGTTCTATCTATGTGTTTGTTGCATCTCTGTTTTTGTTGTATCTGTGTATTTGCTGCATCTCTGTGTTAGTTGTATCTCTGTGTTTGTTGTATCTGTGTTTGTTGCATCTTTGTGTTAGTTGTATCTGTGTGTTTGTTGCATCTCTATTTTAGTTGTATCTGTGTGTTTGTTGTATCTGTTTTTTTGTTGCATCTCTATGTTAGTTGTATCTGTGTGTTTGTTGTATCTGTGTTTTTGTTGCATCTCTATGTTAGTTGTATCTGTGTATTTGTTGTATCTGTGTTATTTGTATGTGTGTTTTTGTTGTATCTGTGTATTAGTTGTATCTGTGTTTGTTGCATGTCAGTGTTAGTTGTATCTGTGTGTTTGTTGCATTTCTGTGTTAGTTGTATCTATGTGTTTGTTGCATCTCTGTGTTAGTTGTATCTATGTGTTTGTTGCATCTCTCTTTAGTTGTATCTGTGTGTTTGCTTTATCTGTGTGTTTGGTGCATCTCTGTTTTAGCTGTATTAGTGTGTTTGTTGCACCTCTGTGTTAGTTGTATCTGTGTTAGTTGTATCTGTGTATTTATTGCATCTCTGTGTTAGTTATATCTGTGTGTTTGTGGCATCTGTTTTAGTTGTATCTGTGTGTTTGTTGAAACTCTGTTTTATTTGTATCTGTCTGTTAGTTGTATCTGTGTGGTAGTTGTTTCTGTGTGTTTGTTGCATCTCTGTGTTAGATGTATCTGTGTGTTTGTTGTATCCGTGTGTTTGTTGCATCTTTCTGTTTGTTGCATTTCTGTGTTAGTTTTATCTGTGTGTTTGTTGTATCTGTGTGTTAGTTGTATCTCTGTGTTAGTTGTATCTCTGTTTGTTGTATCTCTGTGTGTTAGTTGTATCTCTGTGTTTGTTGTATCTGTGCGTTTGTTGTATCTGTGTTAGTTGTATCTGTGTGTTTGTTGTATCTCTGTGTGTTAGTTGTATCTCTGTGTTAGTTGTATCCCTGTGTTTGTTGTATCTGTGTGTTTGTTGTATCTGTGTGTTAGTTGTATCTGTGTGTTTGTTGTATCTCTGTGTGTTAGTTGTATCTCTGTGTTAGTTGTATCCCTGTGTTTGTTGTATCTGTGTGTTTGTTGTATCTGTGTGTTTGTTGTTTCTCTGTGTTTGTTGTATCTGTGTGTTTGTTGTATCTCTGTGTTAGTTGTATCTGTGTGTTTGTTGTATCTCTGTGTTTGTTGTATTTGTGTGTTAGTTGTATCTCTGTGTTAGTTGTATCTCTGTGTTTGTTGCATCTCTGTGTTAGTTGTATCTCTGTGTTTGTTGTATCTGTGTGTTAGTTGTATCTCTGTGTCAGCTGTATCTCTGTGTTTGTTGCATCTCTGTGTTAGTTCTATCTCTGTGTTAGTTGTATCTCTGTGTTTGTTGTATCTCTGTGTTTGTTGCGTCATGTTCCAGTATGCTCATGCTCTTGCCAGCTCTGGCTCTGGTTCCTGTATTTTAAGAACAGACATGCATTTCTACTAGTTTGGATGTGGCTGTTCCTTCATCTGGAAGCAGAAATCGTACAACTTCGTATAAACTACATAAACAACTACTCTTCTTTTACAAATTTGGCTTCTGTATAACCGTTCAGAATAAACATTTCAGCACAGCACAAAGGGATTGTGTGTCTGACTGAATGAAGTTATATTTATATAGTACCAATCAAGGAACCCAAGGTCACATTGCAATTAACACACACAGCGCTTTGCTTTATCTGTTATGATCACGGACATTTATTACGCAGCAAGTTACAGGTATTAGAAGTTTCAATGTATTTCTCACAATTACAGAAAATTGATTCTTAAATTACAAACAATGGTGGTAAGGCAGGTAAACAACATTACAATGTGACGCTAAGACCCTGCCCTTCAGCCTCTAGGACCCCGCCATTCAGACACTTCAGACTTTAACTGACGATGTCTTTCGAGAAAAAGCAGCTCAGATGATAACCCCTCCCCCACACACCCTCCACCCCTCCCCCACACACAACCCCACCCCTCCCATCAGAGCTACAGTACTACTTACTGCTCTGAATTCAATTGAATATATTGAGTATAACGTCTTCTTATCAATATTTAAATCATGTAGGTATTATAATCGATCAGATCTGTTTTCCGCCGAAAAGCTTTTGAGGTTGCCAGATTGCGTGTCTGTGTAATTCATATCCTGGGCAATATGCCGAGTTAATTTTTATTGAATTGTTGTTGTAATTTGAACACTCGGAGCTAGGGCCGGCTTTGAGGGGGCAGGGGGTTTGCCACATGGAGTACCAGCAATAAAGTGCGATTAGAAATTTGGCGTCAAAGTTGGGCTCCTATTTGTGTGGGTTTTGGTTACTTTGGGGGGATTCCAGACGACTGTTATGAATAATGATTATCCAGACACCAGGGTTAATATTGGGGAGCAGGTGGGACACTCGAGCAGAGGCTGGGTGACGCTCACTGGCCTGAGTTAGAGGTTAGTTGTATGTGGGTTAGTTGTATCTGTGAGTTTGTTGTATCTGTGTGTTTGTTGTGTCTATATGTTTGTTGCATCTCTGTGTTAGTTGTATCTGTGTGTTTGTTGTATCTGTGTGTTAGTTGTATTTGTGTGTTTGTTGAATCTGTTTGTTGTATCTGTGTATTTGTTGCATCTGTGTATTTGCTGCATCTCTGTGTTAGTTGTATCTCTGTGTTAGTTGTATGTGTGTTTTAGTTGTATCTGTTTGTTTGTTGCATCTCTGTGTTTGTTTTATCTGTGTGTTTGTTGTATCTGTCTTAGTTGTATCTGTGTGTTAGTTGTATCTGTGTGTTTGCTGTATCTGTGTGTTAGCTGTATCTGTATGTTAGTTGTATCTGTGTGTTTGTTGTATCTCTGTGTTAGTTGTATCTGTGTGTTTGTTGTATCTGTGTGTTAGTTGTATCAGTGTGTTTGTTGTATCTGTGTGTTTGTTATTTCTCTGTGTTAGTTGTATCTTTGTGTTTGTTGTATCTCTGTGTTTGTTCATCTCTGTGTTTTTTGTATCTCCGTGTTAGTTGTATCTGTGTGTTTGGTGTATCTCTGTGTTAGTTGTATCTGTGTGTTTCTTGTATCTCTGTGTTAGTTGTATCTGTGTGTTTTTTGTATCTCTGTGTTTGTTGTATCTGTGTTTTTGTGGTATCTGTGTGTTAGTTGTATCTGTGTGTTTGTTGCATCTTTGTGTTGGTTGTATCTGTGTGTTAGTTGTATCTGTGTGTTTGTTAAATCTCTGTGTTTGTGTGTTTGTTGTATCTCTGTGTTTGTTTTATCTGTGTGTTTGTTGTATCTGTCTTAGTTGTATCTGTGTGTTAGTTGTATCTGTGTGTTTGCTGTATCTGTGTTAGCTGTATCTGTATGTTAGTTGCATCTGTGTGATTGTTGTATCTGTGTGTTAGTTGTATCTGTGTGTTTGTTGTATCTCTGTGTTAGTTGTATCTGTGTTTGTTGTATCTGTGTGTTTGTTGTATCTCTGTGTTTGTTGCATCTTTGTGTTAGTTGTATCTGTGTGTTAGTTGTATCTGTGTGTTTGCAGTATCTGTGTGTTAGTTGTATCTGTGTGTTTGTTCTATCACTGTGTTTGTTGTATCTGTGTGTTTGTTGTTTCTCTGTCAAGTTCAAGTTCAAGTTCAAGTTTGGTTTATTCGTCACATACATAGTCATACACAGTATAACTCGCAGTGAAATGGTGGAGAGTGCTCTGTCCAAACTGAGGAAAAGAAAACAGGGGTGCATAGAGAAATATAGATATTCTCTATATGCGAAATATATATATGCAAGAGAAATATATATATTCTATGTATGTACAAAATATATTAACAATGTATGTACAATATATGTATATTATGATTATATACACAATGTACAATGTATATGGTTGTGTATATATGTACACAATCTACAGAATGTACAGATCCATTTCGTATAATAACACATCTACAGTTGTTGTGTAACAAGGTAATTGAATATAAATATATATATACAGATATACAGTTATGTTACATGGTGGTGGTGGTCCCCACAGTTTATCAGTTTCCCTGATTCAGGGCCTGAATGGCCTGTGGGAAGAAGCTCTTCTTCAGCCTCTCTGCTTTGGTCTTCAGGGAGCGAAAGTGCCTCCCTGACCTCAACAGAAAGAAGAGTCTATTGTTGGGATGGGTGGGGTCCTTCACAATTCTCCTGGCCTTGGTCTTTGCACCGCTTGTAGTAGATGGTCTGCAGGTCAGGAAGTTCCGTGTGAGTGATGCGCTCTGCTGAACGCACTACCCTTTGGAGTGCTTGTCTGTCCTGCTTGGTGCTATTCCCAAACCAGACTGTGATGTTCCCTGTGAGGATGCTCTCGATAGTGCAGGTGTAGAAGTTCCGCAGTACTTTGGAGGGCAGTCTGAAGTCTCTTAGGCATCTGAGGTGGTAAAGACGCTGACGAGCCTTCTTTGCCAGGGAGTTGGTATGGCGGGACCAGGACAGGTCCTGCGAGATGTGAACACCAAGGTACCTGAAACTATCTACTCTCTCCACCGTGGTTCCACTGATCCTCACAGGTTGGTAGTGCCGCTCCTGCTTCTTGCTGCAATTCACGATCAGCTCCTTTGTCTTACTGACGATTAGGAGGAGATTATTTTCCTGGCACCAGTTTTCCAGGTGTTTAATCTCCTCCAGGTAGGCCCTCTCGTCGTTGTCCGCGATCAGACCCATGACAACGGTGTCGTCAGCAAACTTGACAATGATGTTGGAGCTGGAAGTGGCTGTGCAGTCGTAGGTGTACAGTGAGTAGAGCAGGGGGCTTAGGACACAACCCTGGGGAGCTCCAGTGCTGAGGGTGAGGGTGGATGAGGCACAGTTGCCCACCCGTACTGATTGTGGTCTGTCTGTTAGGAAGTTGGAGATCCAGTCGCACAGGGATGTATGCAGTCCTAGATCCCCCAACTTAGTAGTGAGTAGGGAGGGGATGATAGTGTTAAATGCTGAACTGTAGTCGACAAATAGCATTTTAACATAATTTCCCCTCCCTTCGTCCAGGTGAGTCAGTGTAGTGTGGAGCAGATGTGCAATTGCATCGTCAGTGGAGCGGTTGTGGCGGTATGCAAACTGCAGTGGGTTCATGGAGGCTGGCAGTGAAGACGTGATGAAGTCTCTGACTAGCTTTTCAAAGCACTTCATCATGACTGATGTGAGGGCGACAGGGCGGTAGTCATTGAGGTCGGAGGGTCGAGGTTTCTTCGGGACGGGGACGATGGTGGACCGCTTGACGCTGGAAGGGACGATACCGAGCATCAGGGAGAGATTGAAGATGTCGGTGAATACTGGGGCTAGCTGATCTGCGCAGGCTTTGAGGACCCTCCCGCAGATACAGTCTGGTCCCACCGCCTTCCTGGTATTCACCCTTTTAAACACTCTTCTCATGTCACTCTCCGTGATGATGAGAGGGCGCTGCTCTATGGTGGGCCCCGCGCATGTGCCATTGGCTGCGCCGATAGTGCCATTTGGACTAGCGCTGTTAGCACTAGCGCCGTTAGCATTGGCGCTGTTAGCATTAGCGCTGTTAGCATTAGCGCTGTTAGCATTAGCGCTGCTAGATGTAGCCTCGAAGCGTGCGAAGAATGTATGTCTTTGTTGTTTCTCTGTCTTTGTTGTATCTGTGTGTTTGTTGTATCTGTGTGTTAGTTGCATCTCTGTTTTTGTTGTATCTGTGTGTTAGTTGTATCTGTGTGTTTGTTGTATTTGTGTGTTTGTTGTATCTCTGTGTTTGTTGTATCTCTGTGTTAGTTGTATTTCTGTGTTAGTTGTATCTGTGTGTTGTATCTCTGTGTTAGTTGTATTTCTGTGTTAGTTGTATCTGTGTGTTGTATCTCTGTGTTAGTTGCATCATGTTCCAGTATGCTCATGCTCTTGCCAGCTCTGGCTCTGGTTCCTCTATTTTAAGAACAGATATGCGTTTCTACTAGTTTGGATGTGGCTGTTCCTTCATCTGGAAGCAGAAATCGTACAACTTCGTATAAACTACATAAACTACTACTCTTCTTTTGCAAATTTGGCTTCTGTCTAACCGTTCAGAATAAACATTTCAGCACAGCACAAAGGGATTGTGAGAGGTTCTGAGTCAGTAATACTGTTATTCTGTGTACAGCCACATTACTGAGGAGTGTGTGTGAAGTGTGTGAGGAGTGTGTGTGGGGTGTGTGAGGAGTGTGTGAGGAGTGTGTGTCGGGTGTGTGAGAAAATGAGCTGAAATGGTCAGGTGTATTTTACATCTCTGCATCAGCCAAACAGAAAGGTTTTCTTCTCTGCCCGTCAAATGTCTGCTAAGGTTTCCATGTCGCAAAGGAAGGAAATCAATAGCAATAATTTCTAAGGTCTCTGTGCAATACACATCTATACACACATACACACCTAGACAAGCACATGTACACACACACCCGCACATGCACACACTTGCGCGCACACACACACACACACACACACACACACCATCACAGACATGCAGTGCTGCCTTCTCCTCATTCACATTTGTGTCTGTTTGATTTATTGTTTGCACCATTCCCAACAGTATAGATGAATAAATATATAATTATAAATACAAAGATGATTTTTAATAAATGCATTAACCTTTTATTCTTTCTTGATCCTAAAATTCACATTATAAAAAACAATCATCATGTAATCATCAAAAACTGAACGACAACCAAGTACTATCAGCAGACATTTATAGACAGACTGACTGCCTACTCCCAAGAAACAAACTCACACACCCCTGGCAATAGCACCCCCAGCCCCACCCCCCAGACATTGGTCAGACTGAGTCGTCTGTACAGTGAAGGCACTACAGCCCTGCCGTTTACCCCTGTATGCGTGTGCCATATTATGGCGTCCATCTTAATTGATTTATTTTGTTTAACACAGAAGGAGGAGTTATATTGATCGGCAGCGCAGACACTACTGTTTCTGGATTAGTTACTCAATCAGTCAGTGCCTGATCACCATGGTAATCAGTCAGGTTCGTTAAAAAGATGGTGTGGATTATGTTGTCGAGTGATGTTAAATGACGCCTTTATGTTGCTGCGGGTGTAAGTGTTGTATAGCTTCTGTGTGAGTGTGAGTGTGTGTGTGTGTGTGTGTGTGTGTGTGTGTGTGTTTGTGTGTGTGTGTGTTTGTGTTTGTGCGCGTGTGTGTGTGTGTGTCTGTGTTCGTGCATGCATGTGTGTATTTTCTTGGCTGCTTTCAGCATGTGCTGTTGTATATAAAAGGTGCAAAGGTGGGCATGTTTCTACAGCTCCCACAGAGCTATTAGAGCAAGCTATCTATCTTTCTCTCTCTCTCTCTTTCTCTCGTCTTTCTTTTTCCATTACTCTGATTATTCCCTGCTCCTCCCAGTTCAGCAGCATCACATTGGAGTAATAACACCCCCCCCCCTCGGGCGAGTGTGGAGCTGAGGAGACAGACGTCCCTGGATGCTCATCCTTTACTTCTCCAGCTGGAGGCCAGTGGACACGAATCCAATCAGATTGTTTATTAGTTGTGCAATTGTTTGTTTACATTTATGGTCAGATGGGTATGAAGGTGTTTTCTTGATTGCTTACAAATGTAAGGGCAAATCCAGACAGGAATTTTGGGTGATGTTTATTACAATATCATTGCAATTTTATATTCACCCCTAGATGGTATTTCCCTTTGAGTTCTCCTCCCTCACACCTAAAGATCTTAACAACCCTCTCCTGCCTCTCCCACAGTTCCTTTTCTCTCTACTGACCAGGTGGCGTCGTCAGACGTGACCTCCATCTAAACTGTACAACTACAGTGATGGAGCCAAATAGAACTGCTCCACACAAACCTGCTCCACACAAACCTGCTCTACACAGAACTGCTCCACAGCTCTGGATTTCTCTTGTCCTCACTATTAGCCACTCCTCATTATTCTTGGAGCTCAATTTGAATCTTTCCAGCCTTCCAAACCCTAACCTTAACCCTAACCTCAACCCTAACCCTAACCCTAACCCCATCCCTAACCCTAACCTTAACCCTAACCTCAACCCTAACCCTAACCCTAACCTTAACCCTAACCCTAACCCTAACCCAAACCCTAACCCCATCCTTAACCCTAACCTCAACCCTAACCCTAACCCTAACCCTAACCTCAACCCTAACCCTAACCCTAACCCAAAGCCTAACCCCATCCCTAACCCTAACCTTAACCCTAACCTCAACCCTAACCCTAACCCTAACCCTAACCCTAACCCTAACCCTAACCTTAACCTTAACCCTAACCTCAACCCTAACCCAAACCCTAACCCCATCCCTAACCCTAACCTTAACCCTAACCTCAACCCTAACCCAAACCCTAACCCTAACCCTAACCCCATCCCTAACCCTAACCTTAACCCTAACCTCAACCCTAACCCTAACCCTAACCCCATCCCTAACCCTAACCTTAACCCTAACCTCAACCCTAACCCTAACCCTAACCCCATCCCTAACCCTAACCTTAACCCTAACCTCAACCCTAACCCTAACCCTAACCCCATCCCTAACCCTAACCTTAACCCTAACCTCAACCCTAACCCTAACCCTAACCCCATCCCTAACCCTAACCTTAACCCTAACCTCAACCCTAACCCTAACCCTAACCCCATCCCTAACCCTAACCTTAACCCTAACCTCAACCCTAACCCCATCCCTAACCCCATCCCTAACCCTAACCTTAACCCTAACCTCAACCCTAACCCCAACCCTAACCCAAACCCTAACCCCATCCCTAACCCTAACCTTAACCCTAACCCCAACCCTAACCCTAACCCTAAATGCTAGCCTAACCCCACCCATAACCCTAACCTATACCCCAACCCTAACCCTAAATGCAAGCCTAACCCCAACCCTAACCCTATCCCTAAATACAAGCCTAAGCCTAACCCTAACAGTAACCCCAACCCTAACCCTGATCCCAACCTTAACCCTAACACTAACCCTATATGCAAGCCAAACCCTAACCCTAACTCTAACCCCAACCCTAACCCTAACCTTAACCCCAACCCTAACCCCAACCCTAGCCTTACCTTTCAGGTTGGCCTGTCATTGTTATTCATTTTTAAAAGCTATTGTAAATCATCTTTACATCTCTGAAATGCACAATATAAAATAAATGTATTATTATTATTATTATTAAATATAGCTACATCTGTTTAAACAAAATCACCACCATTCAACTGGCAGTTGATGGTGAGATTTGAGCTTGACCCTGCATCTGTTTATATGGTCACTATGGCACTGGTCATTGTGTGTGTGTGTGTGTGTCCTTGTGTCCTTTCTCTGGTCAGTGACATTGACCTCACAGGTCATTGGGTCAATAGGCCATAGGATGACCAGCTGTGTCCATTTCCATGTTTCATGCTACTTTCCCCTCCCCCTGTCTTTTCTTTTTCTCCTTCTTCTTCTTTTTATCTTTCTCTTTCTCACACCCTTGTTTTCTCTCTGTATCTACCACACTTATGCCCCATAGTCTTCATTAGACATCATTTTACCTCTCTCTTTCTGTTTCTGTTCAAATTCACACGAGGAAAAAGTCACACAGATCATCATCAAATCTGAGAAGAGAGAGAGAGAGTGTGTGCGTGTGTGTGTGTGTGTGTGTGTGTGTGTGAGTGTGTGTGTGTGTGTGTGTCTGTGTGTGTGTGTGTGTGTGTGTGTGTGTGTGAGTGTGTGTGTGTGTGTGTGTGTGTGTGTCTGTGTGTGTGTGTCTGTGTGTGTGTGTGTGAGTGTGTGTGTGTGAGTGTGAGTGTGTGTGTGAGTGTGTGTGTGTGTGTGAGTGTGAGTGTGTGTGAGTGTGAGTGTGTGTGTGTGTGTGTGTGTGTGTGAGTGTGTGTGTGAGTGTGTGTGTGTGAGTGTGTGTGTGTGTGTGTATGGATATATGACCTGTAAACATGAGGCCATTTTGAGGCTATTTTGTGTTGGGTTCTCTCAGAGCTCCTCTAAATCAGCAGAAGTTCACTCCCGCTAGCAGTCACAGTTCCAGCTCCATCAATGCTAGCTCTCTGATCAGAGCAGAGCTGCCGTGAGAGGCTCAGGCTGCCTACTAAGCCTCCTTAACCCTGCTCCTTCATGTCCTGTAATACTCCTTAACCCTGCTCCTTCATGTCCTGTAAGACTCCTTAACCCTGCTCCTTCATGTCCTGTAAGACTCCTTAACCCTGCTCCTTCATGTCCTGTAAGACTCCTTAACCCTGCTCCTTCATGTCCTGTAAGACTCCTTAACCCTGCTCCTTCATGTCCTGTAAGACTCCTTAACCCTACTCCTTCATGTCCTGTAAGACTCCTTAACCCTGCTCCTTCATGTCCTGTAAGACTCCTTAACCCTGCTCCTTCATGTCCTGTAAGACTCCTTAACCCTGCTCCTTCATGTCCTGTAAGACTCCTTAACCCTACTCCTTCATGTCCTGTAAGACTCCTTAACCCTGCTCCTTCATGTCCTGTAAGACTCCTTAACCCTGCTCCTTCATGTCCTGTAAGACTCCTTATCAAAGTCAAAGTCAAAGTCAGCTTTATTGTCATTCTGACTATACAAGTAGTGCACAGCTGAATGAGATTGTGTTTCTCCAAACTCCAATGTGCAAATATACAATATACATAAAGGTAAATGCACAAGACAAGATATATTAGTCAGCATAGACAGGATATAGTATAAATACAACAAGAAATATATTTTATATATATATAATATACATTTTATAGGAATAGAATACTGCACATTGTGTATAGAAACTATTGACATTGTTCCAGTGATTATTGCACAGTGTAACCAGTATTGTAAACTCCTCACAGAGAGAACACTGAAATTATTGCACAAAAGTAGCTACATATGAAGATGGGGTGTGAGTTATAAATATCCCTGCTCCTTCATGTCCTCTATGACTCCTTAAGACCTGCTCCTTCATGTCCTCTATGACTCCTTAAGACCTGCTCCTTCATGTCCTCTATGACTCCTTAAGACCTGCTCCTTCATGTCCTCTATGACTCCTTAAGACCTGCTCCTTCATGTCCTCTATGACTCCTTAAGACCTGCTCCTTCATGTTGCCCAGTGACAAGACCTCCCATTAGATGTTCCTCAGAGCAGGGACTGGGCAAAAACAAGGCAGTACCAAAGCTGTCCAGCAGCGTTCTCTAACTATCTAGTCTTCTCTTGCTGACCAGACCTAGTCTCCAGATCAGATGCCTTGACATCCACAAAGATGTCTGCTTAACTGAAAATGTTATTGTGGAATTGGACATTGTTACAGCTGGCTGGTTGTCACTGGTGCAATATCTGGTCCATCAGAAAGTCTCAACTAACTGTTCTGACCATCCAGATAATCCAACCATCATTTCGAAAGCTCAGCCAACAACCGGCCCACCCTCACAGCACCATTTTCCACACAATACTTTGCAGCCTAAAAAACTAAAAGATCAGCATCTCTCAGAAAGGACAGCTCTGATGAAACTATTCTTTAATCTCTTTGTCTCTGGGCTGGGGAGGATTTTTTCAAATGAGCGTAAGGCATGCAATTCAATTCAGTTCAATTCAACTTAATTTATTCAGCACTTTAAACCTTTTCTCAAAGCAGCTATACAGATATGCAGGTCAAGCCCCTTTATGAGCAAAGCCAAAGGTAACAGTGGGAACATAAACCTCTGAGAGGCAAAACCATCAAGAAGTCTTGCGAGGTGACACTGCATAGCTGGATTCAAAAACAGAGGAATCAGAATGACCCAGAAATCAGTTTATTTAGGCAGAAATGCAACAACTTAGTACATGTGGACTGTTCTGACTTCTTGAAGTGTGGTTTGGTTGCAGCAGCTGTAGTTGCTGGAGATCCTGTCCTGGTGCATAACATGTCTTCAGCGCCTGACTTCCAGTAATATGCCTACATGTCTGCTGGATCCCATTCCTCCCACTCTGTTCCAGACAATCTCGAGAGATCTGCTTCCTTTCATCTCTGTCATCATCAACAACTCCTTATCCTCTGGACATGTACCAACTTTGTTCAAACCACCAGGGTGGTACCAATCCTCAAGAAGGCCACACTCGACGGCTCCAACATAACCAATTACAGACCAGTATTACTTTTCTCTTTCTTCTCAAAAGTTTTTGAATGAGCAGTTTAAAATCAATTATCTCTTTTCCTCACCCAGCTCCCTATCAGTCTGGATACAAACCTGCGCATTCAACAGAAAAGTCCTCAAAGCATTGACGTAGAAACTTCATGCTGCCAAAGCTGCCAACCTTTATTCCACAAATAAATGGGTCTTCAGTCTACGTTTGAAGACTGCAAGAGACTCTGCTATCCAGACAGTAAGCGGAAGTTCATTCCACCATCTGGGAACCAGGACAGAGAATAGTCTACATGCTTGTCTTCCATGATACTTTAAGCATGGTATTTCAAGCCGATCTGTACTTGAGGTTCGAAGTACTTGAGGTATGGCTCAGGTTTTTACCTTTGACGTCATGTATGAAGGGGCTGGTCCATTTTTGGCTTTGTAGGTGAACATCAAGGATTTTAAATCTGATGTGGGCAGCTACTGGAAGCCAATGAAGGGAGCACAACAGTGGAGTGAGGTGTGAACTTTGAGAATGCAAGAGACTGCACAAGCAGTCCTTCATACATTACAGAGGAGAAATCTGCAAGACCGGGTCAGATTTGAAACATGAGTTGAGAACGACAACTGTTTGTCAAAAGTACTGCCCAGACTATGAGCAGCTTCAGATGGTGATACCAGGGAGTTCTCGAAGGAAACTGAGGTCATGGTGAGGACTTGGAGTTCCTGGGACATACAGAAGCTCAATTTTACTGGGGTTGAGCTTCAAGTGGTGGGCTGTCATTCATGATGCACTTGTGCTAGTACTGCTAATACTGGTAATACTGCTAATACTTGTGCTAATACTGGTAACTTTGCTAACAACAGTTGCCTGTCCACACTACTGCTGAGGTGTTGCAAAGGTCATGACCCTGAATGCATGATTATGCATCATAAATAAGGTCTTATCTAAGGCGTCAGAGAAAGGGGGAGAAAGAGTGACATAACACACAATTAGCTTGCTACCCTGGTTTTCATGTGGTTTTAAAGTAAATGATGTTTCACATCACTGTATGTGATATAATGGATTTAAAACAGCAACAGAGTAATATGCAAAAATGCTTTATAGATTTTAAAGATTTACAGATTCACAACAGGTGAATTAATAGAATTAATTTTTTATGAATTAATTGCCAGAATAGTGACATCTACAGAGCCTTGCAGTGGGGTTGGAGGCTGATGGAGTTGTGATTCAGGGCAGTGTGGCAAGAAGGGTAAAATGACCTTAAGGTTATCTTTGGGGTTAAGTATAATCCAGAACATATAATCCAGTACAAATAATCCATCCTCCCAGACATTCACTGCTCTTGAGAACAGCAGCTTGGCAGAGAACATGAGCTAATGCACAACTGCTCACATTGTAGAGCCGTAGTTTGAGAAGTCCAGCTGATACCTGATCAGGAGGAGGATCAAGTAGGAAGGAATGCCCCCCCCCCCACACACACACACACACCCCTGGGGGAGGGGAGGAAATGGATGGGCCACTTTCTGCAGTGTGTCTCCACTGCGTGTGCTCAGCCATTTTATTGGCTGCATCGTGATGAGGGATAACCAGCAGGGGGTTTTTTTTGCAGGAGATTTATGTGCCAAGGATGTTCACTGTGTAATCCCAAGTTTAGCAAGTAAACAGCACAAAATAAAATAAACAAACAGGCTGGGTAAACAGAGGTGGGTGGGGCTACAGGCTCCTTTTCAAAGATCTATCCATGTGTAAATTAACATATTAGCAACTGTTTTGGTGGTTGGTAAACTGTATTCATATTGTTTAAAACTTTACTAACCCTAACCCTCTAACTCTGACCAACCCTAACCCTAACCCTAAACCTAATTCAAACCCAGGGTTAACCATAACCCACCAGGGGACTTCAGGGAAATGCCCTCTCATGTTGCCCCCACACGCTAATTATTTCTGTCCACCACTACATGGGGGGTTTGAACTTCATTTCTTTGTCTGTTGACTCTTATTTCTGTTCAAACTTGTTTTTGTTCACTGTGTTATTTTTGTTCACTTTTCTTTCTGTTCACTCGCTTCTGTTCACTTTGTTACTCTATCTGCTTACTCAACAGCTGACAGCAGGTTATAATTTCCATCATACTAGGGTTAGTGCTATTGGTAACTCGTATTGCATATAGCATCTAAAGTAGTCTCACATTTTAGGTGGTCTGGACAGGCTGTAATTAGGCATGTCAGACAAACATCTGGACTGTGAGCACGTACTGATCCTGAGACATGAACATGTCATCACAGCTTTAGCCATGCAGGCTGGTCCTGGACACCAGCTGAGCATTCCAATGCGTGTGCACACACACACACACACACACATACACACACACACACACACACACACACACATACACACACACACACACACACACACACACACACACACTTTGGCCCTGCAAGCCTGCAATATTGCACTGGCTTATTGATTAGTTTTGTGACTCCCACAGAAGAAAATCTGAATGCAGAATATCTGCCCCTTCAGTCTCAGTACAAAGACAGACAAGCAGCGAGTGCAGGGCTTCACTCTGTGAGTGAGTGTGTGTGTGAGTGTGTGTGTGTGTGTGTGTGTGTGTGTGTGTGTGTGTGTGTGTGTGTGTGTGTGTGTGTGTGTGTGTGTGTGTGTGTGTGTGTGTGCAGGGCTTCACTCTGTGAGTGTGTGTGTGTGTGTGTGTGTGTGTGCAGGGCTTCACTCTGAGTGTGTGTGTGTGTGAGTGTGTGTGAAGGGCTTGACTC
The DNA here is from genome assembly GCF_041902795.1 of Electrophorus electricus. Taxonomy (NCBI): domain Eukaryota; kingdom Metazoa; phylum Chordata; class Actinopteri; order Gymnotiformes; family Gymnotidae; genus Electrophorus; species Electrophorus electricus. The sequence goes on from NC_137502.1 coordinate 27,548,054, forward strand.
TGTGAGTGTATGTGAATGTGTGTGCAGGGCTTCACACTGTGAGTTTGTGTGTGTGTGTGTGTGTGTGTGTGTGTGTGTGTGTGTGTGTGTGTGTGTGTGTGTGTGTGTGTGTGTGTGTGTGTGTGTGTGTGTGTGTGTGTGTGCAGGGCTTCACTCTGTGAGTGTGTGTGTGTGTGTGTGTGTGTGTGCAGGGCTTCACTCTGAGTGTGTGTGTGTGTGAGTGTGTGTGAAGGGCTTGACTCTGTGAGTGTATGTGAATGTGTGTGCAGGGCTTCACACTGTGAGTTTGTGTGTGTGTGTGTGTGTGTGTGTGTGTGTGTGTGTGTGTGTGTGTGTGTGTGTGTGTGTGTGTGTGTGTGTGTGTGTGTGTGTGAATCTGTGTGCAGGGCTTCACTCTGTGAGTGTATGAGTGTGTGTGCAGGGCTTCACTCTGTGAGTATGGGTGAGTGAGTGTGTGTGCAGGGCTTCTCTCTGTGAGTGTGTGAGTGTATGTGTGAGTGTGTGAGTGTGTGTGAGTGTGTGTGCAGGGCTTCTCTCTGCATGTATCCGAACAAGTTGCAGTTTCCTGTATTTACAGGCTCTCATCCACATTCTCTAGTTACATACGAACCCTGTAGATCTCTCAAAGAAACAAGGAGTATGAGAATCACATGTAGAAGAAAACAGATTTTAACTGATCTACAGGTTAAATGATTGTCAAAAACTCTAAACGTAATGTTGCTGATGTGATAACTTTCCTTCAAATAGTTTTCTTATCTGTAAAGGAATTTCTTTTCCTTTTTTCTGAAAGCATGCTGCTGATTGGCAGTGCCAGGGTCCCTGCCTTCTGTGCTGGTCAATTATTTATTCATGTGTAAGTATCTAAGGAATCTAAATTATGATGGTTCACTGCCACTGGCTTTAAAGTGGGAAACTTTTACTTGGCAAATGCAGTAGTATTTACATGCCACTTAGAGACAGTGGTAATCGATTAACCAGCAAAGAGACTAGGTAAACAGGAGAACACAATGGCTCTTGTGATGGGTATTTACACACACACGCACACACTCACACACACCTACACCTGTGAGCAACACAGAGCTCGTGCAGCTGTACTGGTTTTTGGTACATCTATTTCTGCTCCATTCTTTTGGCAGTGAAATTTACACGTGCACGCATGCACGCAGGTGCACACACACACACACACACACACACACACACACACACACACATACACATGAGCAGAAACTGCTCAGTTATGCAGGATGAAGTAGATGGATATTTAAATGTATATTTAAATGTATATTAGCTATTTAAATGTAATCCATTTCCCGATGCTTGGGTGAAAACAGAGCATTACGTGCCAGTTCTCGACTTTAAATAGGACTTACGTTTATTTGTATTAACAACTATTTTGAAGGTGTGGTGCCTTGGTTTTATGATTTGATTCCTTCAATCAGGACTCCAAAACCCTTTGCACTATCCATGGTTGGACCCAGATCCAAATCCCAGGGCACAACAGCACAACTGCCTGTGCTCTGACTGACGACGACTTATTCTTCTCTACCTGTTATTCCAGAGAGGTGCCACCCAGATGCCACCCCGATGCAACCCAGCCATGGGTGTCCAGTAGGTCTTGCTTGTAGAGTTGGGTGAGCAGCCCTCGCTTCTAACCCTCCAGCTGCTCTAAACCCACCTAAGAGGCAGAGGTCAGGGACGAAGGCCATACTCACCCCCTCCTCCTCCTCGAATGGTGAATACTGTGTGACATGAAACTGAGAAAACTGTGTAAAACAAAATTAGTCTCACTGTTAAAAAAAAAAAAAAAGTCCAACAGGGATGATGTGTTTTTGAGCTATGGCAGTTATTCAGCGTGGACCAGGTTTGAGGTTGAAATAATAAAGCATGTGCCTCCGCTGTCTCTACCCAGGGAAGAGTAAGGCATCCTGGCAGGGAACAGAGCATGAATACTACCAGCGCTTAAACCAGTCTGGGGGACCTTTCTTCCCATGTGCTAGAGGAGCTCCCGACAGGTTTGGTAAGTGCTTGATGGCTGGATTCATCTGTGGTAGAGCGAGGGAAAACACGATCACTCGAAAACCATCAGCACTTCTCTCCAATTTTATAGATAAAAATACTCTCTCCCCATCCCCCAGCCAGAAGAAAGCTGCAAGAGAAACATAAAAGCAGCCATTAGCACTACCAGTGTGTGTGTGTGTGTGTGTGTGTGTGTGTGTGTGTAAGAGAGAGAGAGAGAGTGATAAAGAGAGAGAGAGAGAGAGAGAGAGAGAGAGAGAGAGAGAGAGAGAGAACCTGACTATTGTGCCTGACTATCATAAATGCAGCGCCAGACTGTCAGGTGCTCAAACCCTAATAAAGGTTACAGGGTTACTGTGTGAGTTGTAAAGTGGTAAATGGAACGCTCGCGTTTCTGGCCTTGAGAATCCAGCGCAGGCCGCATCCGAGCGTGGTTTAAATAACGCGTGTTGTACAAAATCTGCTCACAATCACTGCCTTGTTGCCAAGGAGGCCAGCCAAATGTCCTGCTAACACGGGAAAGAAATGGTGCGCAATGCGGTGACGTCCCGTACGCCACAGCTGAGCCAGATCAATAAGTAATTTACTATTCATCAGCTCGTTGCTGTAGGCGACGGTGGGATTCTATCTGCAGCCGTATCAACATCCCATCCGGAGGACAACCATACTCGCCATCACACTACCTTTCTCTAAATGTTCTGGCTTGTCTGAGACAATAATGAAAGAGCTAATTAATTAGTTACTTCTTTTACATCATGTAGCAGATGAAACATTTTTAAATGGAGCTTCGTTTCCTCTGAGACAGGTCTGCGCGGCCGGAGCACAGACAGCGAGCTGCCTGCAGTCCATTCATTATTAATGCTGAAAGATTAGCATGGCGAAAACTCTATTTATCAGCGCGCAGCGGTCTAGTCGGAAACCGCAGTGTGGTCCGCGAGCAGCAGTATTACAGGCTTCTTGAAACACACCCCGTGCGGTTCAGACAGGGGTTCGTGTTATTCCGGGATGTCGTGTGGCTTCGTTCCGTCCCAAAAACCCAACGGTTTTTCCCCTTAATGCCAGAAAATGAAATAAGCCATTGGTCATCAGGTCTGACTCGGGAGCGTAAAACTAACAAACTAAGATGCAACATACTTCGTGGTTTAGTAAAATTAATAGGTACTCCTGATCCGCATTCATCTGGCCTTGATCCTCCAGAATGACCACGGTGCCATATGACCCTTATGTTCCTCGGCATTGTCCGGGGGTCAGTGACATTTGCCCCGCTGTCCGCCGCGCGCAAAACCCCTTCAAAGAGCAGATGGCCTGGAACAGGAAGAAAGCAATGCGACATAACACACTTTCCACTGTTTTATAAACATGCATTAGCCTACGTAAGCGATTCTAAAATACGACATAAATATTCATACCGCACACCTGCAAAATCGAGGACTATCTAGAGGCACAAATTAATTTGGACGAATTAACGAAAAAAAAGGCCGAAAAAAATAACAAGCTTGTTAAAACATAATTTTTCTGCGAAACATTTTCGCCTGAACTGTCTTATGATTGAATCCACACTTAAATTGAAGCATAATCGCGTCGACACCAGTGGCCATACAAACTTAAACGCTTAACCCTAAGATCCGTGTATAGACTACGTTGTGTACAAAATGGGGATACGCCCTTTTTGGTATAAAGACTTCACAGAAATTATATTCGTATCCTATCATCACGTTAGACTGGGCGCGTTCCTTACTACGGTTGGCAAACGCATCCTAAATGATTTCATGCACGAAAAAGCAATACTACGGGCGAATTAACAAGAAGACATGAAGGGGATTATTATTCTTTTATTTTACATTTTCTGGTTCATTAATTTTTATCTTAGGCATTTAAAGTAACTAATATTTTATAACCCACCTTAGGTAATGAAAAATCTTTGGTCTACTTGCCACAGTATTACTGTGTCGTTAATGCACAACAAAAATGTATTTCAAAACTAAAACTCGGCTATGCGGATATATATATATATATATATATATATATATATATATATATATATATATATATATATATATATATATATATATGGTTATATTTTTAGTTGTTTTTCTTTATTCTCTAAGGCATAAAGGCATCGTACTGAATACCTGAATATTGTCAAATAAAGAAATGATAAGTTCAGTGTTATGGATCTGCTACCGTTCCTCTTTTACTATTTTTGCATATTTTATGCAACAAGCACATCACAATGAATATTGTTATATATATCGTATCTATCTATCATTCTATTTTCTATATTTTAAACATGGGTATTAGTAGTAGGCTACTTCTAATGCAAATGTATTAATTCTTTCTATAATCTGTCAACTGTGTGGGTCCTCTCACCTTGTACTCATCTCGTGCATTAATACAGTAGACTATGCAATTTAATTTGTACTTCGGTGAGGCTGCATTTTAATCGAAAACTCAAACATTTATTGTGTGCTGCGTTTTAACATATTTTATTTTAATGTATTTTTTCAGAGAAATAGTTTTGGCGAGAGGCAAATACGGAGAGCTCAGACATCGACTTCCGCAAGACAGCTATCACGGATCGAACGTTTCGATTGTAACTGAAACAATTTGCATACTGATTCCCTTTCAGCGCGCCGCGGATCCATATCCGCGCGGCCATCTATTCAAATGCACGCAGCATCCCTAAATGCACCAAAGAGGACTGCCACAAGCAAGCGACGTCGACTGAAACGGAGTTTTCCCCTGGATGTTGCCGACTTCGTACTACGAATGGTGGAAGGCTATTATCTTTTTGTCTCGGACCAGGAAAAGCGTCGAGCGGCAATGGAAACGCTTCGTCCATGTGGGGGAGCCGGACGCGCGATAATGAGGAACAGTTCGCTGATTTAACTGTCCAGCAACTGGCACGCGTCTTTGCAAACAGCATATTTAATAATGGAGCCTGATTTCTTTATAACAAATATAAAGCCAGCAGCAGTGTGGCGATGAGAATATTTGTTGCGGTTTGGATAGTAAAAAGGTAAACGAAAGCATTGCTACTGGAGCGGTTTCGAGGGCGTAAAAAGCCCCAGGACGATGGCGGATGGAAAGCCGAGATGGGGGCGAGAGGCAGAAACATCGGTTGATAAGATGTTTAAATGAATGCTGTGACATTTGGCGTCCTGCGGAGATTTGCTGAGGTGAAGACAGGTTTTAAAACGCAATCGAGGTCAGCTGCGTCGTCACTGGCAGAACTAGCGCGCCTTGACAACGGGTCTGTTGAAAACTTGAGTCAAAATCCGAGACCTCATATCAGTATCAGACATCAGTAGTCCAGTTTAGCCACTAACACGGTTATCTCAGTAAGTGTCTCTTAATAGTAGCCGAGTGCTCTATATGTTAAAGGTGATTTTTTTTACACTTAACTGACATGTTAACAACTAAGTTATTGTAGTCTTCGTAGAACTAGGTTAGTAGTTGCTTTCTTCGTCATAGTTGCAGTTTTTATACAAATAATTGCGATGCTTTTTAGTTTGACATTCGAGATCTTCTATCGAGGCCTGACGGCGTGCATTATATTTTAATGTCTATCGCGTGCTCATACTATTCACAAATATTTTGAGCTCGTGACACACATGACCCAAACTATTCACCAGACTTTCACATGTACGCCTGAAATACAGCAAAGAAAGCAAGTTGTTCAACAAATTCAGAGGTGTTGAACTCTTGAAATATTGAAAACACATTTCACCTGTTAAATTGCTTGTTAACTGGCCATTGAGCGCACTTAGTTCGTCTGCCCGACTCAGGAATACGATGAAATCATTTTATACTTGACGCTTTACATTTTCTTATGCTCAACCCATAATCACGGAGAGTTTCTAGTGCCATCAGTTTTGTAATATATGTACTGACTACTGTAAAGTATATAAAATAATGTCAAAAAAAAGTATATAAAATAATGTCAAATGTATATAAAATCAATGCTATCTTCGTTACTACAAGTGTGTTTTAGCCGGTTAGAGTATCACCTGCATTTAGTACGTCACGGTCACCCACAGGAAAGCTATTAGACATACAGAAATAGTTTTGAAGTTATTTCTCTTTCATTTTACTTCTTACATTTATTTATTTTACATGGTCATGTACAACCGCGCGCGCGCGCACACACACACACACACACACACACACACACACACACTCACACTTCCTACCTGTTGCTTCCATTACTGTTGTTACAGCGTCAGTAAGAAACCACTGTATATTTGGGACTGATTTTTGTTACTTTAATGATTATTTTTAATTATTATTTTAATTTTAGGCTATAGATTAAAATTGATGAACGAACGTTGGGTGGGAGTTCGTGTGGGTTAATTTGGCCAAACGTTGCGAATTTGAATTTGAACAGCCTTTGGGAAAAGCAAACAGTATCTTATCTGTCCGTGCTGGTTTTTTAATTCAGCAGTTTGAATTCGATGTTGGAACACGGATTAGGGATTACGGTTCGGGTTAAAACACCTTTAGTAGACTTTGTCCCGCTCTTAATTTGGTCGCTCTTAATTTGGTCAATATGTCCCCTTTAAGTGAACGTGCACGATTTTTAATTTTTGTAAATCTTTTTGCAACCTACTGAGAAGTAGGCTATTTTAAAGCTATATTCGTTTATTTGTACTTTTTGTAAAATTAATCTGAGCATGCACCGCCCCGGTATGAGACGTCAATGCATATATTTTCCCCTGCAGTGAACCTGCATTTCAGGTTTGTGGAAACACATAAAACTTGTAGAAACAATCAATTAACACTTTGAGTTAGCCTACTTATCCAATCCAAAGTGTCGTTGTAATTGTATCCTTTAACTCTCCTTTCAGCTTAAAGTCATTGATCCGATAATGTACTCTAGAATCGATTGGTGCATATATCACTCTCCAAGGTCCGTGGCGTCTATAGCAACATCTTTTTGTCCTTCATTTAAACAAAGTTCTTGTTTCAGGAACCTGTTTCGAGATATACTTAGTACTTAATTAAGCATGTACTTAATGCTGTTTTCTGCCATTCAGACCATGAATATTTTGTCATGCAGAGTTATATAATGTGATATAAATGTGAATGTTAGCTCCGGCAACACATCAGATATTTACCCCAAGCACCCCAGAAAGTGCGCAGTACAACATTAGTGTTTAACTCACGCTTGCATATATTTGACTCGTGTAAGTAAATGTTTTCCTGTTTGGCAGGTCCAACCGTCAAACTAACTAAATAAAACGGATGTTGGCTATATGGAAATAACATAATATTCCATTTCGAATTTTTAAGTTTTTAGGACTGTTTTATTATTCTTATAATTTTGTTCCTGAAGAAGGGAGCGCAACTTTCCGAGAAACAAATAAATCGACTAGTTTGAATTTTCAATGACGAACCCCACTGGAAACCATAGAAACAGGAGCGTTCTTATTATTTGATTATTTTTCCGTGATATGCAATACATTTATGATAAATAATTCTGAGCTACTTGAATTTCGTAAATAACTAAAAGCACTACAGAAGCACAGTCCAAATAACAACGGCGTTGCTTAAATATCCATTTATGTATGACTATATCACCTTAAATTGGTTAATGTGATGTTGGTTTTGTTTATACTGGGTAAATGTGTTCTTTTAACTTCGCGTATTCTGATTGTGTCTGTGTGTGTGCATTATTGTTTGATAACCAAGTAAGGAAATCGTATATGCCTAGAATTACTTTCAAAAGTATGAGTGCAATCGTTTGAAATATTGAAATGAACTGCTTATATGACTTGATGAAGCCGCGATAAGATATGCAGTTATTCAGAATTCAGCAGTGCCTATGATGTTAATATTTGCGCATTTTCCACAGAGACCAGTGTATTGATCTGCGATGCTATTTGTCTCTGCCCGTGCAGACATGGAATAATTTGTGCATTAGAGCGCGCGCATTTGCCTTTGATTCATATTTAAAGCAATGGGACTCAATTCTGCTCCCTAAAACAGACCACGGCGCCCAATTAATAATATCTAGAAAAGTTCAGGGACAGTGGTCTTTAAATAATTTAATAGCTCCTGCGAACAAGCGTGTCTAGCCTATTACGAAATGTTATAATGAAATGATAAATGATTGATAGGTGGGTCGTCGGCGGTTTTATAAACATTCTTTTATTGACATGCTTCTAAAAAATCCACAACAACAGAAATCTACGGCAAACCTCGAACGAAAGGCGCGTGGGTGTATTAATGACCCAATGAAGCAGTACGAACGTGTGAAGCGACAGTCCATCCAATTATCAGAATAGATCTCATTGATTGTAGGTGCCTATCACGTGCGCACCATTTCGGCGAGTAGAATTCAAGATTTAAGATTTACGCTGCTATCGTGCTAAGACTTTTACATGTTAATAACTTTTCTTGAGTCTAGGTAGGAGTAGTAGGCCAGTTGTAGTTTTGTAGTTTTATGCCTCACCCCAAACACACACACACACACACACGCGGGCGCGCGGGCGCGCGCGCGCGCTTCTTAATAACAAATCTATAGGCACTACTTTGTAGGCCTATAGGTTAAAATATCTTAAAGAGAAGCTGCTGTTTCAGGGGTGATCAGAAACGCCTGACTAGGCCCCGACAAAAAGACGCCCCCCCCCCCCACCTTCACGCACGTCACGGAGACACGAGTGCGAATGAAAAATATCGACCACTATGAGAACGCGCGCAGATGAGGCCAGTCACTGAATTTCCTGGTTGAATTCAATCATTTTTCCATATTAATCTCGAATTTGCTAATGCTAAAGGGTGACTAAGCATTTATGTGAAAATCTGTTGTTCGCTGCTTTGATTTTGGATGTTGGAAATTAGACCATTTGAAGAGAAGATAATATTTTTAATAAATCGTATTAGTCTAATATGTGTCCACTTAGTCTCGTTTAAGTGTTTTGCTATGCTTTTGATTTTCATCTGTTTAAGCATATTTTGTTATATTATGGTTGATTCATTAACTAACAGACCTCATCAAAATACGTTTTAAACGTTTTTTGTTTTCCAGTCCGTGTCAAATAATTGCCATGTCGCAGATAATTTATAGTTCGTACCAGTTTAACTTTTCGGAATTTAGTCTTTTTTGCTCGTTAAACTGCTTGTCCTTAATCCTGACCCTAACAGATGTATCTGTATTCCGTCACTGAGCAGGTCTCTAAGAAACAGGGAAAAGTTCATCTGTTCCTTTACGCAGCTGTGGGCCTCAGGAGTCTTGAAGCTTCACCTTTGACATGTCCCCTATGTGGCGGAGCGGGGGCGCTGGCACTGACCGCAACAAGCTGTCACCCAACCGGCCCGAGACGCACTCACCGTCCTTAGGATGTCACTTCAAGTCATCGAGTTATCTCGCTTAACTGAATAGAAAGCTGACTTGGTACAGTCGAAACCAATAAATGACCTAATGCCGGTCTGCGTTCTGTATGGCGAAATCTGTTGTTCTTGTGCGTGTACGCGTGCCAGATGATGTTTGATGTTTATGATATACTGTTGAAATGTATTGTAAAATCCATGTTCCCCCTTTTTCGATATTCTTTCTAAAGATACAGATTAAAAAAAAAACAAAAAACTGTAGATTAGAAATTGTATAAAATTGTATGTTTATCAGAAATGGCTTCAAACTGTGTGAAAACTATACAATTAGGTCTACGTCTCTAATGTATAAATATCATGTCTCATTTCCAGACATTTTCAGAGAAAAACTATTCTTTAATGCTGATAAATGTGTGTTTTTGTTATAAAATGTGTCTCCTCTGTTCATTCATAAATGAGTCGTGAATGAAGTTCACTCAAGAAGTGTAATGTGCTGTGTCATTATCCCGTGCCGCCCGCAGCTCCGCGAGACGGGTGGCAGGCACGCGTCTGATAGTTTGGTTCGTTACACTTAATAGCCCAACAATGGGCACATCTGCCTAGCCTCGCGCTGCCGGTTATCCGCTTATAAAAACTGACCTGGCCCTACATACCGTATCCGACGAAAGTCCGTCTGAAACATCCACTTTTAAATAGTATTTCATTAAAAAGATAAAGATTAAAAGAGAATAAATGTTAGTAAAAAAAAAAGACTTTTCGTGTGACGATAAAGAAAAGACTTACGCCCCATTTTGACAGGTGCGCCGATTTGTTTAGTAATAGCTGGATGCAAACACTTCTCTTAGGGCAGGAACTCTTCACGTGTGTACTAATGTTTTCAAAGACCCATATATGAACCCGGAAGTCTGCCTTCTGCATTAAGGAGGCTCCCAAACACTATTTACATTTTTTTTTCAATTGATTTGTTTTCTATCAATTATATCTGCCTTAATAACGTATTCATTGTGTTCTTCTGTGACATAAATGAAAAAAAAATGTAATTCCCCTATTAAACAAATTTGAATAGGGAAATTTGCCGTATTACGATGATGGAAACCGGGGACTGGGAGCATAATCAGGCAGTAGGCCTTCACCTCTGTTATAGGGCTGTGACTTCCTTAATAACTGACGTCAGACGGCCACGAGCTGCGAGCGTCCGCTTGTGCGCGCGGTGGGAGGGGACGCCGGTGGCGAGTGCGCATGAGTGCGGAGCAGCAGCCGCAGCGCGAGCAGTGGGCTGAAGAAATCGAAACAACAGCAGCCATGGCTCGAGATGGCGAGGAGCGCTTCCAGACCGACATCACGACCGAGGATGCGCTCGTGAAAGGACGGGGGCCTTAATTTCTTTCTTTTTTTTATAACCAAAGCGATCGAAAAAAAAAAAAGAAAAAAAAAACTAAATAATATTTAAAAAAAAAAAAAAACAGACCTTTTTTTTTTTAGTTAAATGAAGAAAATCTTAATCAAGAAAACAAAAAAAATATACCCGATAAATGAAAAACAAAAATACACAACTAAGCAACTGAGAATAAGACTGCGGGAAGCGAGAGCAGAACTTCTCTGGACAGTGACTTACTCTTCGCGATCAGATAGATGATTTGTCTACAAGCTCGCGCGTATAATGAATGCTCAGCTGTCGATGGAGAATATTGGCGATCTGCACGGAGTGAGCCATGAATCGGTCCCTAGTGCGGCGGACCTTATGACTGGCGACAGCGTCCATCACAGGAGCGCGGTGAACCATCGGAGCAGCCTGTCGGCCCACGCGCGTCCAATGGGCATGGCATCAATCCTGGACAGCGGCGACTATCATCAGCACCGGCCACCGGACCATGGCCTCGCGAGCCACCTGCACCCGGCCATGAGCATGGCGTGCGAGGCTCCCCCCGGAATGAGCATGAGCACCACCTACACGACCCTGACCCCGCTGCAGCCGTTACCCCCCATCTCCACCGTCTCTGACAAGTTTCCTCACCACCATCACCACCACCACCACCACCACCACCCTCATCCACACCAAAGGATCCCGGGCAACGTTAGCGGTAGCTTCACTTTGATGCGGGACGATAGGGGTCTGGCATCTATGAACAACCTCTACGCGCCATATCACAAGGATGTTACGAGCATGGGACAGAGTCTGTCACCGCTGTCAGGATCCGGCCTGGGTGGCATTCACAACTCCCAGCAGGGGCTGCCGCCTTACGCGCACCCAGGGGCCACTATGCCCGCCGAGAAGATGCTCACATCAAACGGATTTGAGGCACACCACCCCGCGATGCTGGCCCGACACGGGGAGCAGCACATGAGCGCCTCGTCGGCAGGAATGGTGCAAATCAACGGGATTCACCATCACCCTCACGCCCATCTTAATGCACAGGGCCACGGGCAGGTGCTCGGCTCTGCCCGGGAACAAAACCATTCCTCCGTGCCTGGATCGCAGGTCAACGCAGGGAGCAATTCAGGACAAATGGAAGAAGTCAATACCAAAGAAGTGGCGCAAAGGATCACGACGGAGCTAAAGAGATACAGCATCCCCCAGGCTATCTTCGCGCAGAGAGTGCTGTGTCGCTCGCAAGGCACCCTGTCAGACCTGCTCCGGAACCCTAAGCCGTGGAGCAAGCTGAAGTCGGGGCGCGAGACCTTCCGGAGAATGTGGAAGTGGCTGCAAGAGCCTGAGTTTCAGAGGATGTCCGCGCTCCGCCTCGCAGGTGAGCGAACAATAGGTAATGCGCGCTTTTCTTAACGATTTCCTCCACGCTCATCTGTCCTGTGTTCCATGTCGTTCAAGTTTTTATTACATTCGAAAGATCTTTTAATACGAAACTTGTACAATGATTACGTCTTTGCTGAGCGGTCAGCATTTGTCCTTAACATTTTCTCTGTTTAATCATTCCTATGAATGGGTTTTAAACGCCGAGGTGTGTGTTTAGTATTATGGTTGTCGTTGTTATTATACAACTCTTTGGCCTTCTGTGTCGGTGAATTTTAAATTCGAGTTTGTGTTCTCAGTGCAAGATATCGATTGTTTGCTTGCTTGTAAAGTGATCCCGTAGCCATAAATCGTTAGGACTGGTTTTGTTTTGGTTCCGCGTGTTCGGAACAGGTGCATTAGGAAGAGCGCCGTGGCGAATGTAACCGTGGTTGCTTGTCGTTCACAAAGCGAGACGCTCACTGAGTTTGCAGCGGACTAAATGCACTTGCAAGGCAGGAAGGCGAGTTGTCGTCGTCGTCGTCGTCGTCGTCGTCGTCGTTGTTGTTGTTGTTGTTGTTGTTGTTGTTGTTGTTGTTGTTGTTGTTTTGGCGCCGAGACTTCTAACCCTGCCTCGACAGCAGTCCTATTGTCTCCATATGACAATGCACACAGGCGCTTTGCAAACCAGGACCGGCGGCATTGTCTGTCCCCGCGCTTCTTATGTGCCCCAATGAAACACTGAGCCACTCTATCAGGATTTGTTATGTTTTAAGTGCATAACATTTACCTCTGGAATGATGTTTACTTCTGATTTTGCACAAAGACAAGTCTGTGTGTGTTTAGTTTCCCGACTGTAGATGTGTGTGTGTGTGTGTGTGTGTCCGATCGAAGCTGCAGCAGTGTCTCTGTGGCCGCGTGCGTTTGGTTTTTTATGAGTATTTATATTTTGTTTCGGTGTTCATTAGAAAGGTGATCAACGATATTCGATTTTTCAGTTAATAGTTAATATGTCTCACAATAATTAGAATCCAGAAACATAATTATTAAAAAATAATTAGTGTTTGACTTCCATATATATCTAACCCTAACCAGAACTATTCCATATATCTGTTACAAATGAATGCTTACACGTAACCAGTAACACATTTTAAATGACTGGGTATACTGGCGTATAAAATTATCTCAGCAGATTATATGGATAGCTTTATCTTGATTCTCCCAACTGCGCCCGTGTGTGTGTGTGTGTGTGTGTGTGTGTGTGTGTATGTGCGCGTGCTCACATCACTTCAGGCTATTTATGCAAACTGATGCCTATTTTTATAGAAAATGAACTGGACAACACGGGACTAATTGTAATTCAATGCACAGTTTACTTCATATGGCACGTTTTGCTCGTGCTGCTGTGTTCGATTGGGGGACATCCGCGGTCTATTATTATAACCACCTACATCCACATTTATTTGCATTAATCAATAATCAATATCTAAATATGAAAACTCATCATATTCCAATGCTTGTTTTTGCCAGTAGTGTTTCAATATTTTTTTATTCTTGTTTCTTCGTTTTATAATATTTTATCTCGAGCAGTGTTTTTTTCGCCACATACCGTTACTGTATAGATTTTTCCAGGTGTTACAATTATAGGTTATATTTTTAAAAACATTTCTGAGCAGGTTTTACAATATAGGCCTACTTATTTTATAGGGTGTTGTTTTGAAATTAAAGGTGCTCATCAGTAGGTATACCTTCAGGAAAAATAATTAGCCTCTAGAATTAAGGTATTAGTGGATCATTTTATTGATCGAGCACACACTGCTACGTCTGTGCTCAGCCTCCTAAAAGGTAAATATAGAACTGATATCGATTATTCAGATTCGCTCTCTTCCCCATTTCGTAGCCCAGAGCTTATGACTCGTCTCAGCG
>NC_137502.1:27567055-27639555 GCF_041902795.1 Electrophorus electricus
ACCTCAGCCTCTTGAAGGGCCCTGTCAAAGATAAAAGGAGTTATTCTCTCTCACCGTGGTGCTTTTGCCAGCGCAGCCATGCAATGAAAACATACCAAAGGAATTTTGTTTCGTTTCTCCACCTCTTTTGCTGATAAGCCAAAGCTCCTTCTTCTTCCCCATTAAGCCTCGCCCCAACACAGATCTCCTGCTAGTCCTGCCCCCTTGTGGTTCACATTACCTGGTAGGCATGTCCACCATTTGGGCCGTGTGTTTCTTTTACCAATGTCTCCAAATACCTCATAGTAATAAATTCTTACAGTTCTGTTGTATAGAGAGTTTATGTGATTGAGGCAGAAACTAGCTAGTTTGGTAAGTGTTACTTTAAAAGTCTTTATGAGTATTTATTTTGAAGGTTTGGCAAAAGTGCTCTGTTTTGGCCACTGAAGGCAGGTTTCTAAGATTGTGGTTTGAAACTTGCAGGAATGAAAAGAGAAGCGTATTTTTTATTAAGACATTGTGTTATTCCAGTACTATAATGATGGTAGACTATTCTTTTTTACAGGGTAAAACCAACTGCTGTGATGCTGTGTTTATATTTTCTCTGTTGCTGTGTTTGTGATTTTGTTTAATTTAACTGCATTTTGTATTGCTTAAACTGTTTTAATTTATGCATTTGTAGAAAATATAGATTTGTATATAGTAGGTTTTTTGAAAAAAAACAAAACAAAACATAACAAAAAACAGGATATTCAGTTTTCTGTTCCGGCCTTCCGTTGGAAGCATAGAGGCGCTGTAAGTGTACGTACGTACGTGTGTGTGTGTGTGTGTGTGTGTGTGTGGGAGGTGGGGTTTGCTCCTGGCATTCTGCTCTACGTTGTAAACACTGCCAGACTCCATGGCTCTCCCTCTGCCCTCCAGAATCACGTCACCTTTCTGTCACTCCACTGACAAACAGAACAAAGGGTCAGGTTTTCTGTCATATGTGTCCCTTATATTTTCATGGATATTTCTGCACATCTTGAGATTTATATAAATAAACCAAAAAAGCCGGGGGGGGGGGGGGGGGGGGGGGGTGAATAAGAGTAACTTGGTCATGAGGGTGAGTTTTCATTTTGGTTTTCACATGGCTCAAGTAAAGTGGCAGGTGCAGTAGGACTCTGTACAGAAGATTAGTAGATGCATTTGGTTCATTTCATCTTAAAAATGTACAATCCAAGGGTTCTGCAGACAAGGGCCACAAGCCCCACCCACTTTTCTGGGTGTTTCACAAAGGGGGCAGAGCCTGAACGGGGCAGCGGGTCGGCCGGGGGAGGATCCACATTGCAGGGCATATTTTCAATAGATGTGGCACCACTGTTTAATTCCACCTGGTGTTCCGTTCTGTGGGACAAACTCATGTAAGGCCAACAAGCAAATAAACCTGCAAAGCAAATTATGCAATAATGCAATGCATAATCCTTCGCCCAGATCTGCAGGACTGCAAAAATGCTCACAGCAGCAGTATGTTTACACTCATTTGTGTAAAATCACACCACCATTATCTAAAGTCAGAACCAGGGTCAGGGATAAGGTCAAGGTCAGGTTTAGGATCAGGGTTTACACCACCATTATCTAGCAGTTAGGGTCAGGATCAGGGTCTACACCACCATTATCTGGCAGTTAGGGATAGGGTTAGGGTCAAGGTTTACACCACCATTATCTGGCAGCAGTTTTGGGCAGTTTTAGAAAATTTTGTGTTTTTCTCCAGCTTCTCTCTCTCTCTTTCTCTCTCTCTCTCATACATAATTCACCTTTCCCAAGGTTCAGAGTATTCTCTGAGCAGTCTTTTAGTACATCCCATTAACAAAGAGTGTAGTAATGGATCCTGTTCACGCCAAAATCCTGACACCCCTCCAACAAAAGATAATCCAAAAGAAACGGCCTTAGAAGTACAAACAGTGGAGTCCGGTTGAGTGATCCAACTCTCTCTGTAGGTGGAGTACTCTCTCTGTAGGTGCTATAGTCACAGACATCCTCCCACCCCCACCCCAGCCCCAGTGCCCTGTTTGAGGAAGTCCCCTGGCAGATTATAGCGTGTGGCTTAGATAGCTTGCTGTATGTGAATGTTGGGACTGCTCTAATCATTTCTACCCACCCCAGTTGGTTGTCGTGGAAAAGGAGTTCCTGTTTGATAAGAAGGCCTGGCTCTGTGTGCCCTACAATACGCCTATGACAATCATCTGGAAAACAAAGAACAAAAAACATTGTGTCTTTTTCCTTATTTCATGTTTTTTGTTCCCTTTTCTTTTAGTCCACGATGGACTAAAGCGATGAAAACATTTAAAGGCTGGAAGGTTTTTGTCATCTGAAAAATTAACTTGCTGGTGTGTTTTTTTTCTCCCAAAAGCAGTAGTTTAAAGTACATTAGCCTTACTAGCAGAGCGCCCTTGTGTCAGTTTTTTGTTGTTACTTTTTCTCTCTGTCTCAAACTCATCTTACCCAGTGCTTTTAATGTACCCTGTGTCTGGTATAAAAAAGGACAAAAAAGAAGAAAAAAAAACAAAGGGAATGATGCATTAGCCATTCCTCTCTGATGATGCGTTAGCCATTCCTCTCTGACTGAGCTTCCTGTTTGATTGTGGTTCTCTGCTCTAACAAACTGAGTTTTTCTTTCTCCCCTGACTTTGCTACTTTTCTCTCTCTTTCTCTCTCCCTCTCCTTTGCTCTTTTCTTTCTCTCCTCGTCTCGCCCCCTTCCTCTGCCGTGCAATATCACCTACTGTGTTTGCTAAGCAAGAAAAAGAGAAAAAAAAAGAGACGCACGTGATGATGTCATCATGCTTTTTTCAGTGTTGAAATGTTTCAGCATTTCTGTAGTTAAAAAAATGTAGAAAATAAAACAGGTTGGGTTTTCCAGCACAGCAGCCCTGGCCTCCTGTATCTCTGTGCCGCTTACCTTCTCAGTCACTCACTCACACATAATAATTCTGTAACATGTAACACTAACAGTTTGCACTCAGTGAAATTTCACCCAGTACAAAAATAATTTTTCTTTCGCCTTAAACGTTGTTTGAAGTATAGGTTGACATTTAAGATTAACTATCCAAAACATTATCAAAACAAAATACTATTTATCAATTATTTTAACATATGCATCAAAATCTAACAGCTTCTAGAATATTTAGTGTGGTGCACTAAGAACACTTTGTTGTGAATAAAAACAAAACAGTTTTAAAATATTCAGTCCATATCACAGATTACATGTGATAGTAATAACACTATACATTACCTGTGAAGTCATAGTGATAAAGGACCACCAGCATCTGCACACCACCTCTGTTTTGACCAAATTACAGGTCCTGTCTGACACCAAGCTTATAGCCATTGCTGAAATGTTAGTGGTTAAGATCAGTGGTTAACGTACTTGACTAATAATCAGCAAGTTGTCAGTTCAAGCCCTGCCACTGTGGGGCCCCAGAGCAACGCCCTTAACCCTCAATTACTCAAGATGTGTTCGGACATGATTGTAAGATGTTTTGGATAAAAGCATCAGCTAAATGCTGTAAATGTAAGTTTTTAGGAAGAGTCACCTTTTTGTTGTTTGTGGGTTCAATTCCTAGACAGCACACATCCTGCAATATTGATCATCATGGACATCACCTGGGATAAGACTGATGCCACATGCTTTAAAGGAAAAACAACAAATTTCAAATGTTCAATGACCTTTGTACTCCACTGAACTTCTGCAGGAGGTCTTCACTGATTTCCTGTAAGAAGCCTAATTTAAACCATCCCTTGTCATTCTTCTCATTGTCTTCCTAAAATAGGGCAGTGGTAGCTCAGCAGTTAAGGTACTCGACTTCTATTCCAAAGGTTGCTGGTTCAAGCCCCACTACTGCTCAAGTTGTACTGAGTCATAATTGTAAGTTGCTTTGGTTAAAAGTGTCAGCTAAATACCTTAAATGCAAGTTCATGAGAAGATATTGATATGTCCATATAAAATAATAGACATGTATATCCAGGTAGCATTAATACCATTTAAAAACCTTTAATAACAAATTATAAAACATTTTGCTTACATGGTATCAAACGTTTGTTTTCATAGTTTATAAATCTGACTACATGCCTGTCTCAAACGAACATATGCAACCTCAAACCATCTGTACCAAATTCCCACTTTGAATTGCAATACCGCTAAAATGTTGCTAGATGGCAGCCAAACAAAACAATGTTTAAAACAGAATTCAAAATGAAGACCAAAATGACGAACTTAAAACCAACGTTCACGAATTGTTTAGCGTTTAGTCAAATGTCATAAATGAATGAATGAATGAATGAATGAATGAATTGAAATATGTCAATCCAAAATAGAATAATTAGCGACTGGCTAACATTAATTTCTTAATGCCATGAGCATCGTACATTCACATTTTGAACGGATCGATAAAGTCTCTGCAAATTCGGCGAAACTATTTCAAATGAATAAAATGTTCGGGAAGACATTGTCCTGACATTGTCGTGCTCGGTGGCACTTGACGAACACACTGTAATGGACAGAAATATATCAAACCTTCAAAGTACCTTCATACGCTGTCAATGAAATTAATTTAAGCATGTAATACATGGCCACATATTCGTTCATTCATTCATTCAAAATAAATAAATAAATATATTCTGAGAAAAGTAGATCTTGACTCCAGCAGCTGCCTTGCGCCAGATTCACTTGAGTCCGGAACAATTGCAAAGATGTCTTTAAAAAGCAAGATGGCTCATTTACTGCTGACTTCGTCACTACGTCACTGTTACCCAGTACAGCAGTGAGCGACAGCGCAACTCAGTTTACCAGTTAGCGTATCTCCATTGTCTTTTTAACAATACTTCGGGTTCGTTATGTGTTCAGTCCTTAAAGCCCAAGATCATGGTTTTTCCCATAGGTAGTTTTTTTGAAAAACAATTTTCTTCAATCAAGATAATTTAATTTATGCTTCTTTAAAACCATGTTTGGTTCGCTATGTGCATTTTACATAATAAACTAAGCCTTTTGATGGTTTTGTTTTTTATTTGCTTCATGGCAATGAAAATGAGCTCGAGTGAGTATACATCGCACAATTATTTAAAATGATCTTTGTCTTGCCGATAGTAACGCATGCGTAAATTGGAAGGGGGGGGGTGATCTGCAGTTGTCAGTCTTGCTTCGCTGAATTAGCTCTAGCAGAAGTGAACGGAGGAAGTGACGTTGGAGGCGGGCTGTTGTTGGGTCACGTGACTGGTAGTCCATCTGTGTTGACACGAAGAGCGCTGCGCGTGCGTCTATGTCCGAGAGCATCTTAGTAACGTTCATCAGATTTTAACGTTCACGCTTTGCATATGGAAAACCAGCTAGCCAGCGACATCGTAGGGAAATAACATTTTAACTTTCTGCGTTCGTCGAAAGTTAGTTTGTCTAAAACTGGTCAGTTTGTTAGTTAGATGACGCTAACTTAACTTACCTAGGTTAGTTGGTTCTAACTAGTTGCGCCTAGAAGCTCCGTGTCTGTAGTTAGCCAACTTCGCTAACCCTAACCCTAACCCTAATCCTAATCCGGGTATCGAGTTACAGATCTGTATGCGAGTCAGAAAGATTGTAGCTGTGTGAGTACGCGGTGAGGGCACGACAGCACAGCACTATGATTTTATTGTTGAATTCGGATACAGGCTCACCGTAGCGTTTCTGTATTTGGAAACAGCGGCGAGGTACACTGAAAGATCCGAGGACAGAGGCGGTGGTTTGCTTGTTTGTGGAGTTGTTTTCCCTGTTTGTGGGGTTGTTTTCCTTGTTTGTGGGGTTGATTTCCCTGTTTGTGGGGTTGATTTCCCTGTTCGTGGGGGTGTTTTACCTGTCTGTGGGGGTTGGGATGATTGAGAGGGTATTTAAATGTCTGCCTGTATATTTGGCCCGTGAGCTAGCTAATGGTAGCTAGTTCGGTGTCTGTTAGAAGTGTTGGCGCTGGAGCTGGAGCAGCTTCGCTGGGGAGTGTGGCGATGTTCAGGGTGCTGTGTGACACCGTTGGCTAACTAGCTAACCGAACAGTCTTATCCATCGTTTCCAGTTCACCAGGTGGGCTGTTGGCCGTGCATTGCTGGATTATAGAGCCAGCGACTTACTTGGTGTTGTATGAGCCGATGGACTAGTTTAGCAACAGCAAACGGTGGCTAGCAAGAGGCGCTTGCGATATTTACTGGCCATCCGAGAGCACGTCTACATCTGCATGGCTTTGTGCCACTCCGATAGTTAATCCATGTTTAAAGAAAAACATTTAAAACCCAAACAAGCTTCGGAAGAAGGAAGACGGATGAACGGCAGTCTGGAGGGCATCACTGCAGCGGTGGCCAACATGAAATCTGACCGAGGTAAACAGTTTTATCCACACTCAACATCTCGCTACGTTTTCGCACGTTATTTCCTTAGTTGTGGCGTTCTAGACTGGAAATGGGGCTCATTTAGTCTGCGTTTGGTGTTCGTCAGCACCACTGTCTGGTTTTGGTAGACAAGTGCCATCAGTCTGCTGAGCGACACCGATCAAGGAGAAATCATGGATCATAAAGGGAAGTGCGAGGTGCCTGGGATTTCTGTGTTTCCATCGAATATAGTTGTTAAGTGCTTGACGTGGTTTCTAAGAAGGTACAATCTCTTGCACATTAAATGTTTGGCCATTTATTTTTTACCAAAAAATGCATTAGCGAGCAGATAGCAGCGTCCTCTAAAGACTGGAAAGGAACAAAGCGTCCTAGATGATGTTATTGTCGCTACACAGCGACCCCAGCGATCAGCTGAGCTGCACTGCGTGGAGTGCAGAGTGTTTGCCTTCCCCCACCATCTCTCTCTCTCTCTCTCTCTCTCTCTCTCTCTCTCTCTCTCTCCCCCCCCCCACCACCTTTCTCTCTCTCTCTCTCTCTCTCTCTCTCTCTGCCTCTAGGGCCCTTGCTTTATGTTTGATGTAAGCTATCAACATGCACTTTCTTGCTTCTTTGTGATTCATCATTCTAAACACTGCACAATGCCTTCTTTGCTTGTTCCTGCTGTCTGAAGCACCTCATCTTGTAAGCAGGGCCTTCACGTGCTGGGTGCTGCATATTTTTCTTTGTTTGTGGTTGGTTTTAGGAAGCGTGTTTAAAGAATAACTTTTTCGGTTTCTGTGATTAAATCATTGAGGATCAGTCGAGAAACACAGTGTCTTTGTGTAGAGACTGAGATATTTCTGTTACTTAGTCTTTTCGATCACTGACGTCACAGTACAGATTAACTTAATCTTCGATGCCAGTTTGGTTCTTTTCACTGGCTTTAAGGAGAATAAAAACTTGATGTGGAAGTTAATTCTGATACCATGCTAGATTTGACATTCAGAGCATAAGTGTACCTGTGCTCTGGTTGAAGTCCCAGTGACTGCAGTGACTGTTTAGTAGTGATTTAGCACATGGTGTGCTTTCACATGGTGTGCATGTGCTGCCCCAACCAGACCTTCCACAGAGTACCCCAGGTCTGCCCTTCCACTCACTGCTGTGACATGGTGCTTCTTTTTGCTATTGTTATTGAGAACATAATGTTCCACTGATGGAAACAGCAGACAGTTCCAGCCCCCCCCCCCCCCCCCCCACACACTCACTTCCTAGCCCCTCTGCTTTTCATAACTTTTTTGCTTTGTTTTTGTTGTATCCAGAAACTTCACACTAATTTGACATGCCTGTCCACAAAGAGCCCTCATTCAGTACACTCCCTGAGGGAGGCAGGATGGCTGGCAGGCCAGTTCTGAGGCTGATATGGTAATGATGTTTGTTTGAGCCACAGATCACAAGCGACAGGCTGACGCTCATGAGAAATGCCAACATGTAATACAATGACGAGGTCTCCGTCCTCTGGAGTCCCACCTCGGATCCAAAAATCAATTCAGTGAGGGTGAACTCCAATAATCAGCTCCAGTTTGAGCCTGTAAACAATGCAGTTTTTTCTCAACACCACTGATTCAGCAGGACGCTTGTTTAATCACTAAAGTTTCTTGTTCAGTGGACTCGGTCACTTTGTCTCTTCTTGTTGTTTTTGAGGATTCAATGGCAGACTATGAGCTCATAAAATGTTCAGCCCTCATTCTTGGAACAATGGAGTGTCTTTGACAGTGAATTAATGCTCCCAACATTCATGTGTGTGTGTGTGTGTGTAGGGAGAGAGAGAATGAGTGTTTGTGGGTGTGTGTTACTGGAGCTCTGAGGTATGAATGCCATGTGGAACTGTGTACAGTGCTCCACTGAGTGATGAGGTCATTGCCAGTCAGAGCTGGATGGAACCAAGTCAGCTGTTAGTTTCTGGGTGGAGTTTTTGGGCATAGTTTAAGATTTATGTTTTTCTGCTGTTTGTTTTGGTCTCTTCCCTAAGAATAATCCCTGAAACACACACACACACACCCTGCTTTATGAGTTGAGTTACCTGTGTTTAACAGCTGCTTACATATAAAAAAAATGTTCTTTTTGAACATATGGTTTTGAGGTTTGAACATATAGTTTTGAGGAAAGTGTAGCAATTTCTGTTGCTAGCCATAATTTTGGTTCCTGACACTCTTCAGATACAAAGCCCTAGTTTGAATTCAAAGGTGAACTGCCAGTCTAAACGAGGAAGGGCATCTTCACAAAGGTGTGTGGCCAGTATTTGCAGTCTAATGCTGACATGTTTCCATTCTAGCAGCCTGGTTTAGGGTTGCAGAACACGTTTTGTTTGACGTGACGTTAGCACCCTGCCCAAAGCTCAGAATGAGTCCTGCTTTTGCTCTCCGCTTTAAGCTCTTTAAACACATAAGCACTCGCATGTGCGCACACGGAGTAGAAATTCTGCTGTAATATTTAGAGAACTGAAGATTTAGCTGTGTAGACTCGTGAGAGCCTTTTGGAGGAGTTGTGGCAGGAATGATTTTCCTTATGGTCAGCGTTGACACTGGACCGCGAGCTGCTGCTGGCCCTGAGACGCATGACCCTGCACTGAGGAGCAGAGAAGAAGAGCCAGGGACACACCTGCTGGCTGAACCTGGACTGTTAAAAGGAGCTCCAGTCTGGACACTCTAAGTTCCTGCTAGTGGACAGGGCTGAGCTGAGTGGGCTCCATCGTCCCAGTAACGCTGTTGTGTAATAATCATATAATTAACTGGAACATGGGGCTCAACCCCTGCCCCCACCCCTCGCGTGCTCTCTCTCACTCTCTTTTTCTTTCCCAGGAGCAGGGACCATGGGTGACATCACTTCCTGTGTGGCAGCAATCTTTGCTGTCAGCTCTTTTGGGCACTAGGCTGTCGCCTACTGGCTTCTCCCTCCCTCTGTTCTCAAAACAGTTTCTCACCCTTCTTTGCTGTGCAGAGCAAGGCCAGGGCTGGGAAAACTGACCACAGATCAGTCCCGGCACCGGCACTGAGCTGCCTCTCACGTGGGGAGCCACGTTCACAGATGAAGAGCCATCTGGGCCTGTTGGTTCTGGCACTCTAGGAGGCAAAGGCCCACTGTGCCGGGCTTTTATTAGAATCCACGTGACCAGGTAGAGACCTGCCCCACCAGAGCTCCCACACTCTCCTAAAATACCAGCCTGGTCACACCTCAGTAGGGAGCAGGGTTGTCATTGTGCTTTTATAGAGTGTTCTACCATGTTGAGCATCTGTGGGTGTTTGTAGACCTATCTGTAAGTGTTTGTAGGCCTGTCTAAATGTTTAGCTTTGAGTAGTCTTCCTCATGGGAAATGACCTGTACTGCTAAAGGAGTGAATGTGTAGTAAACACACTGTTTCTCCATTGAGTGGTATGTGGTTGTGCCTTTTTGATTCACAAATGACTGAAGTTACTTTTAAATGCTATCTATTTAGTCACTGTGGGACTGGAGCCGTCTGGGGTAGAGACCACATCACACCTGATTCAATTCCTTAATTAATGATGAGTTTGAATTTTTGTCAGTAAGGCAGAGGAAACCCTAAACCTCGTTAGCACATTCCTGCTGGCTGCAGAGCAAGAACCCTCGCGAGGGGTGTTATGGCTTCACGTGTACTAAACCCTAACCCGTGAGGGGTGTTATGTCTTCACGTGTCCTAATCCCTAACCTGTGAGGGGTGTTGCAGCTTCACGTGTCCTAAACCCTAAATCGTGAAGTGCGTTATGGCTTCACGTGTCCCAAACCGTGAGGTCCATGAGGCTGTGCAGTTCCTGAACTGTAGTGAGGAGTGCTTTTGGCTGTGTGGGTCCTGTCTGGTGGTTTTGCTGACCTGTTTTGGCTCCTTTGTTCTGGGCAGCTGTTTTGACTTGCTGAATGGAGAAAGAAGCTTTCAGTCAAGTTCCACTGAACTTGGGCTCTCATCACGTGAGGCCGGTTCCAGGAATGCTGGGAACGTGTGGTTATCCACCTACTTTTCATAAAGGAAGATTGATTCGGCATGTCCTCTCATGCAGTTTGGAGTCATGTTTGGCTGGGGGCAGGAGACATGGGGGTGGTTCCCTTCCTCTGTGCTGACCAAAACAATACCTCGGTGTCAATGCTATGTTCCACAAAAGAAAAAGCTTTGTCAAATTAAGCAAGTTTATTTTAAAAGCATCTTGAGGGATTAGACTTGCGGTATCTCCCCCTCCCCCACACCCATCCCCGCCGCCAGAGAGCCACTTTTGGGTGACTCTTCTGCTGGCAGCTGTAGCTCCACCCATTTTTTTCTCTTTAGACATGTTTTCTGAGGACCACGCATGTTTCCTGGATGAGGAGCACAGTGGGACGCAGGGATCCTAAACGTGTGTGTAGAAAGGCTGAGTTAGCGGTTATGGAAAACTGTCTTCTAAATAAAACACAGTTTTAACACAGTTTCCAGTGGGGCCACCCCTACAATGGGCCATAGTGCTCTAGAATCTGTTTGGGAAGTGTGTGGTTGCATTCTGGAGCGTGGGATGTGTAGGATGGGGACACGGGATTTGTTTGGACATAGCTCTGTATGCATACGCTGGAAGGCATAAGGAGGCCCGATCAGCTATTCTGTGGTCCAGCCTTTGACTGGTGCGTCTCCCCTGAGCATTTGACCCCTCTGCCATTGATCTGTTGACAAACTTGCCTAATCTGTTAGCAGGCATGCTATCTTGCTAGAGCAAGCCCAGGGAAGGAGTCATGAATGGTCGATTACCCTGGAGAGCCTTCGTTGTGCCCTTCAGTCCTGTTCCGTCTGCTTGTGAGTCATTGTTCCGGTCATCGTTCTGGTGTGTTTTGGCGGATGTACTAAGACTGGCGTACTGTGGCGGGTGTATATGTTCCGCTGCTCTGGAGAGCTGCAGCTTGTCTGTCTGCTGAGTTCTTCCAAAGGTGACTGTGAGCATGGAGCCTCTGTCAACAGGAGTCTTCACACAGGTAAACGCTGAGCTGGTCTCATCTTAATACATGCATGCACATGCGCGCCCACACACAGATCCTAATCATGTGCAGTGGAAAAAGGACACAGTTACACACACACACGCACACACACACAAACACACACGCAAGCACGCCTGTACTTAAGTGGAGCTGAAATGATTGTGGACTTTTCAGCCACTGACAACAGGTGATTTAGCAGGTGATCTAAGTCTGTCACTTAGAAGCACCAACAGAGGCTGGATTAGTTTTAGAGAAGAGTCAGTGACAGGGCGGAGCAAGGCCCGTGAGGGGGCGGGCCTGGTACCCTGGGTGGATTGCTGCCTCTGCACACAATTGCTAAGGATCGTGTGTGTGTGTGTGTGTGTGTGTGTGTTAGCAAGATCTGCTCTAAAAGAGCAGAGGTCATAGGTCAGGCTGACCTGACTGTTAACTGAAGTTGTGCAATCAGTGTTTCAACAGGGGTGTCTTCTTTCCACACCCACAAGCCAGAGGGTCAGCAGATTGAAAGAAAACAGGTGTGTCATTAGGTCAAAATGGATGTCATCACGCTCCAAAAGTGACATTAAACAGCACAAACAAAGCAAATCACAGCAGTGCTTTCATTTAAGACTTAAGCTTCATAGATTGTTGATGGATTGGCACATGTGTGGTTCTGTGTGTGTGTGTGTGTGTGTGTGTTTGAGGCTTCAGAAAGGGTGGGAGTCAAGGGGTGAAGAAAAGAAAAGGCTAGAAACACTTGGGTTCCAAACTCCAGTGTCATATGCAGTCAGGAGTACTGGTCACCCACCCGAATAACTGCCATTATTAAAAACATTTAACCATGATTAGTACGTCTTACAGTAGTACATGGGACACTAGTGTGTGTCACTATGCAGAAAGCGCATGATCACACAGATACTTGTGACTTGTCAGGCTGACTGTGATCTACGGGCTCTCTCAGCGCACTGATCCACTCTAACCCTGACCCTGTACACCACGTGAACCCAGCTCAGCTGCACTCACTCCTCTCTTCCTCTTTTCTTCTTATGATCTTCTCTCTCCCGTATCTCCACCAGCCCCCCCCCCCCCCCCCCGTCTCTTTCACTCACTCTAAATAAATGTCCAGAGTGATTTAATTTGCAGAGCCTGATTTCCCATGGTGCCTTTCAGATGAGTCGCAGGTCGCCAGGGTGAAGCCACTGTAGCTCATTTGGTTTGGATCCTGTTAGCATGATGGCTGTAGTCAACTCCACCTTCTGTTGTTAGGCTCTCAGGAGGGGCTGGTTCTCCTACCAGGCCTGCGCTCCAGGTCGCGATCCACAGTGTGTGGTGAACCTAAGCCCTCCTCCGAGCCTAGTGCAGTAACCACTGCCCTGTCCCCGTCTGCTTTCTCTGTTCAGAGGTTGATGGACTGTGTGTGAATGGGAGTCCAGGGAGTTAACGCTCTAAAAGGCCATTATTAAAAACCCTTTAGCGCTCAGAGCACTAGTGTCCTATCGCCGTCTATCCTACTGTGAGTACTTTAATTGTTTTAACATATGAAACATTAAACTGATACATGCTTTGGTAAGGGGGGTGGAGGGAGGAGGTGTTGAGGCTGTGTTCAGGACGCTGGAGTGCAGGGTGATAGAGGTGGGTAGTTACACACGCGTGTAAACTCCATACCAAGCCCGAGAGTGCCCCCCACACTCCCTCAATTCACGATGATGTGTTTAATTACGTAAACTTCTTTTTGTGTCTTTCTCCAACCTCTGGCTTATGAGCGAGAGTTCATCAATGTGATTAAATGCAGGAGGTGAGAGGCATGGCTGAAATAAGCCTGTCTGACGCAATCCATTTTTCCCTATATTAACTGTTTTGTGTGTGTATGTATGCAAAATAAAGTAAGTCAGCCATTGGACATCCGTAGCCTATACAGCAACTGATTAACTCTGAGCAGGGCGACGGTTTGTTTTGTCTCTGTGTGTCTTTCTTTCTCTGCCTTTGGCCCACAGACAGGAAACGGGGTCCTCCAGTTCTGGCAGGAGGCCTCTGTCCAATCAGAGTACAGAGCTTGTTGCTATGTGAATCTGGAGTCTGCCCCTCTTTTTAGCTGAGAGCGGAAAGTTTTGGGAGGTGAGACGGCTTTGTTTTGCAAACCCATGGTGGAGTCTTTCAATAGGCTGAGGGAGGGGTAACTGAGGGAGGGGTACTTTGAAATTCTGTTACCAGAGTTTTTCATTTAAAAGTTCAGTTAAATAGAATATCAAAACATGTAAAACTGTCTCTTGACTGTCCCATTAGACCTGAAGTCAGTAAGTATCCAAACTTGGTGCTTTGTTTGAGGTTTGCCTAAAACAAGGTAGTGTGTATGTGTGTGTAACATATCAGCCTGAACAGAAATTGCTCTGTGGACTGCAGTGTAATGGCCTCTTTGTGTTTCTGTATTTACTATGTGAACAAAGTCTTAGTGGCAGCCAGCTGGAATTACTGAACCCCACCTCGTTCACAGAGTCTGAGAGGCCAGGATGGTCTGTACAGGACAATCTGACACACACAATCTCTCTCTCTCTCTCTCTCTCTCTCTCTCTCTCTCTCTCTCTCTCTCTCTCAGACACACAAACTCACACTCTCTCATACCCTCACTCACACATGTACTCCTGACACACGTTCTCCCATACTCAATCATGCACACAATACACACACTCTCACACAACACACACACACAAAATGCAGGCTGGTGGCAGGTCTTGTAGTGAGTTCCTAGTCACAGCCTGTTTCCAGAGGTAATTATAGACATCTATTTAGGTCGCCCAGTGAAGTTTCTGCTTTTTCTCTGTTAGCTGCAGTCTCAATGTCTTTCTCGCTCTCTCTCTCTCTCTCTCTCTCTCTCATTTTATTCTCCGTCTGTCTCTATCTTTCAGTTTGTTTGTCTCTTATTTTCTCTTGCACAAACTGTGTGTGTGTGTGTGGAGACAGTTGGGTGGATGACAGTCTCACACGATTAGGATTTATTGCCCTCAGAAAAGGGAACTTCAAACCCAGTTGTAATGGTTGCAGCTAAAGAAGTGTGAAAGGTCACCTGCTGTCCTACAGAGGTCAACTCCAGCAGTACACTGATGGACCCTTGTATCCTGGAGTGCATGTGATGTGCAGTAGATGAGGGCTAGACCAGTGGTCTGCAGATGTTGAGCCAGGTTTGGCATGGGGAAGCCTTGGTGAACACTGGGCCCTTCATGCCTGGTAAACTGGTGAAGCTGGTGCTCTTACTGGGAGTCAGGCCTGCATGCCTCACTACTAACAGCTCATGTGGGACTTGGTGCATTTCCGTGACAGTGTACCATACAACCCTGTGGGTGGAGTGTCCTCAGCTCGCTGTCTCTCTCTCACACACACACACACACACACACACACACACACACACACACACACACACACACACATATTGCAGTACTGCTGCTCTGCTTTCCACTGAGTGACTTCTGACATCATGCTGTCAGACCATCATCAGCTAAGGACTCTACATTTTCTCTCTCTCTCTCTCTCTCTCTCTCTCTCTCTCTCCCCCTTCCTCCCCTGGCTAGCAGCTGCAGTGAAGCTGAAGTCACCTTCTGTGATTGTGAGACAGAGAGAGCAGTCAGTGCTCACAGATGGAGTGTCCACTGTTCCTCCACTACTGTAGTTCCCCACTGCCGCTCGGCATCGCCAGGACAGCAGGTCTGGGCATTCTGGGCTTTTGCGACCACATGAGCTGAAGAGAGCTGTGTCCACCGTCTTGGACATGCGCTGGTGTCTTATCCGGTGCTCAGCCACACAACTTGCAAAAGGTGTGGGAGTGTGTTTGAACACAGTCTCTGCTGGAGTGCTGGTGCTCTCAAAATCCTACTACATGGTTCTAGAGCTCTAGAAAAACTCCTACAAGGCCCGAGAGCTCTAAAACAACTCCTGTTATGGTTCTAGAGTTTTAGAATAACGCAGAATGCTGAATTCTCAAGTTTTAGACATGGACGCAGTTAGCTGAACTTTTCTGAACATTCATGAAGTTGATTAACTTTTTCTCAGTATGGGTGCGCAGGTAGAGAACTCTGTGCTGTTTAGCTGGATTATTCTCGGGTCTGGATCCAATCACAGGGCAATTGGTTTGGGCTACATCTGCTTCTTGTACCTTAGGGCTTAGCGTTAGGGGTCAGGGTTAGGTTTAGGCTGAGCTGTGTGGTACAATCAGACCAGAACATGGAAAAGACGGCCAAGTAGGAGTTCCTCCACTGGCGCCCACTATAATAATCTGATCTGGCCAGTTTGGCTGTGTTTGAATGGAGTCTTTCCCAAGCTGAGCAGTGAAGCTAATCATTAATTTTTTCAGAGGTTCATTGTGTGTTTGTGTGTGTGTGTGTGTGCACATGTTTAGATGGGCAGAGTGATGTTGGACCAAACCCAGTGAGAGAAAAGAAAAACTGCCCAGTCTCTTTGTGAGTAATTTTAGATTTATATTTAGACAAACACACACACACACACTTCAGGTACGGTTTATGTTTGTATGTGCGCGTTTGTTTATAAAAGTAATTGACGTCCCTAGGCAACCTTTCTGTTTGTCATCTGAGACAGGCTGAGGTCAGAGTTGGTGTTTCACATTGGGCAGCCTATTGATGGCTACGGCCCTTCTGGACTGACCTGTTTTGGCTGTGAGCACCTTTGTCCACACTGGTCATTAATAGCACATACGGTTTCTGCTGACAGACACAAGCGGCAAGCAGAAAACCGCACCATAAATCTTAGCAGCACACCCCACACTCCATCCCTCTCTCTCTCTCTAGGGGTTTTTCTGCTCGTTGGTGTTTCACTGTGGCACCTTTATCATTCTCCACAAGGTTCCCCTCATGTTTCCCACCACATTATGCACATCATGATAAGGTCACTGCATATGGATGTGTGACACAGATACGTACACGTACGTACACGTACGTACACGTTTTAAAGTAATCCCTGTATTTCCACAGTATACTAGTTTAATGGTATCTTGAACTCTAACCTACTGTACTGGCTAGGATACATTTATGAGTACATTTACTGGTGGTAGCTCAATGATTAAGCTACTGTACTAGCAATCAGAAGGTTACCAGTTCAAGTCCCACCACTGCCAAATTGCCACTGTTGGGCCCTTGAACAAGACCCTTAACCCTCAATTACTCAAGTTGTGTTCAGTCATAATTGTAAGTTGCTTTGGATAAAAGTGTCTGTTGTTGTGGTTGTGTAGGAGTTGAGTCAGGCTGCAGATGGAATGTGTTACACACACCTCGAATGCTGTCTGCATCTGATGAAATGTGCTACATACATGCCTCAAATGCCCTCTGCATAATTTGCCCTGCACCTTGTAATGTAGAATGTGTAAGCAGGTTTGCTTTAGGGTGAGGGGAGTTTGTCCGACTGGGCCCGTGGAGCACCGACCCAGGATGCTTTGGTGCAGGCTGGCTCATTCACTGATGGCACAGAGCACAGCGGTGCCGCTTGGTTCCAACCAGGCCCAGGAGCTGGTAATCGGCCCGATCTCATTATGGCCCGCATGGCATAGGAGCATAATGGACTTTCTCTGCAGAACTGTGTGACACAGGGCTTCTCCCTGTACCCGACTGTACCTGACGGGCAGCCAGCTGACACAGGTTCTGTATGCAGAGTAATGTTGCTCTGGATGGTGGCGAAACCCTAACCCCATCTAAAACAGTCTCCTCATGTAAACATGAAAACGGCCCTCACAGTGAAGAGGACTGTATAAGTGACGTGGGATTATTGTAGGTTCGGTTCAGCGATCCTTGCAGCAACACTTCCTGTGTAGGTCTAGACCACAGAATCTGCACAAGGTCTATATTACAACAAACATAAGTAATATTTTTCTGTTTTTGTAAGACCTTTGGATATTTGTCCAAACTGTCAACATTGGTAAACTGGAAGTAATACATTTGACTCTGAACCTGCATGTGTCGACAGCAGCCAAACAAGGCAGGGTGACCTTTAATCCAGTGTCTACTTCAGCTGTGTTTAGTCCTGTCTTTACTGAACCCATTGCTCCTGTGACCAGATGATGAGCTCCCACACAGTGACATAATTAGAAACCACATATGAAGATGTTCTTGAACACAGTCCTTTTCCCCAGTCATCTGGTGATGTTGTCTACATGCATGTCTCAACAAACGGTTTGGTTACAGTCAGTGCAAATGTAAATAAGTCATTTAGAGATTTCAGATGTAGCTTTTCAATACTAATTCTCATGCCTATAGTTTATAGTCTTTGATGTCAAGACACATTTATTTATATAGCACATTTAAAAACAGTTACACTTGACTAAAGTGCTGCAATATTACAAGTTAAAGGGAAAAAAAAACAACTCTGTAGCTCCGCCCTTTTCCCCTTCAGCATGTATGGAGATTGGCTAGCGGGACTGCCATTCTAATGTTGTGTGACTTCTGTTTGTAGTTAGAAAGCACAAAGTTGCTCTCTTATCATGGTAGAACATTTAGCTTTGCTCCTGGTGTGTGTGTATGTGTGGGGGGCACATGTTGCTGCACCAGCTGATCTTCTAGGAGCTGGAGTGTGAGTAATACACACACACACACACACACACGTTCATGCACAGCTAATAATAATGTTTTCATCCTGTGCTGTGATTGCTAAGTTGATTTTCCTTATATAAGAGGTACTTTCCAGTCTCAGGCATTAGACCTACTCCTTGACCCTGTGCTAGAGTGGTGCTGGTGTCGTAGAGAAAATGGTTCTTGGTAAAGTTTGCACACCTGCTCTCGGAGAGAAGGAGTACTGCAGATATGAACGAGTACTTTATCATCAGTCACTCAGCAGGACACACCTGTAGATGCACTTGTGTTGGGCCATGTTTGTGTGAGAAAGAGGAAAAGTAGAATGTCCCTGTGAGATCTGTTCAACCTGATGCAAATGAGCTTTGGTTTCTTGTCTCCTCATTCGGTTAGGAGTTGGGGTTGGGTTAGGAGATGTTTGTTGAGCTCTGTGTGATGGCAGTACAGCAGAGGGCAAAAAAGGAGAGAGAAGCTTCCTGTGTCTGTGTGTGTCTGTGTGTGTGTGTGTGTGTGTGTTTGGCTGACACATTCCCCCACATCCAGCTTTCTTTTCTTCCTCTCCTCCTGTTAGTTACCTTTCCACTAGATGACCCACAGCCCGGAGGGGATGTACCACTGCCTGCAGGGTAGGGGGGTCCTCACTACATTCTCTACTCACTCAGACTCCTACCTCGCTCACTCTTTTTTCTTTTTCTCTGTCAAAGCTGTCTTTCTTTACTCTCCTCTTCTCTCTTGTTCTTGCTTTTTGTTTTTCACTTTCTTATTCTCGCTCCCCCTCTCCGTACAGCTGGTAGCCTCTTCCCCAGCCCTCGGCCCTGCCTCCACCCCTCCTCTCGCTTGTGTTTCATGAGTAAGGAGCATGTGGGAGGAGTTCCCTTTAAGAATGTGTGTGACTGTCCTGCCTGACACTCTCTCTCTCACACACACACTCTGCCTCCCTCACACACGCATGCAATTGCGACCCCCACAGCTCACAATGATGCCAAGAGCACAATAAACAAAACACAAACGCACATACATAAACACACACTAGACACACACATACGTTATTATGGAGCAGTACGCTACAGAACATGATCTCATACAGTACTCATGACACACACACATGCACATACACACAGGCACACACAGGCACACACACACACACACACACACACACACAGACCAGACACACACACAGTCTCAGCTAAGAACATGCTCTTTTCTAAGGTTTCAGCCAAGAGAATAGTGATTAAATTACGACTAAACCAAATGAACAGTAATAAACATGATCTGTTGCTCTGGTTCTTTAAGTACAGTCATGTGAGATTTCTGTACTCAAGTCACGCGAGATTCATGTCAGCTGATCACTCTGGACGAGGTTTCTTCTACACGTGTCCTGGCCCCACCTCCCCTACCTCACAGGATTGGCAGCAGCTTTACACAGATCTGATTGGGCAGAACAGCTGTAGCCCTGCCTGTTAGACTGAAGGAGCTTTGCTGTGCTATTTCTCCTTGTGCTGGGGAATCTGTCACAGAGGGCAGCGATGTCGTCATGGAAACCACAGCAACAAAACGAGATACACAGAGCAGAACAGCAAGGGAAATAAAATCAAGAAATACCATTACATTTGCATAATTCAAATAATGTAAATGCATGAGAAGGTTAAAATAAGGTTTAAATGCAGGGATTTTTTTCAAAGTCTCCAGTTGCAAAGTTTTTAACGCTTATATCGTAAATGAAATGACTCTTCTAGCACTGAAGGTGTTGGGGCTTTTGGGACAGTGTCCATTATGGAGGAGGAGTAGAGGAACAGGTGCGCTCGTCCACTAAATAACCCGTGAGCCAGAGAGCAGCGTTGCTAGTTGCGTGGAGTTGAACTTCCGCACTAACTCGTGAGACACAGTCATCTGTTTCCAGCAGTTACAGCTATTGATGCAACCCTTGGCATGGACCTTTGACTGGTGTAATTTGGTGGCAGGGTAATTTTGCCCTTCTGCTCTGTTCTGAGGAGGGGTGTGAGCAGGTGGATCTGGCCCTGGACCAATGTGCAGTGGCACTGACCTCCTGCTGAGCATTTTAGCATGGCACTGACACTGTACTGAAAAAAAAGAAGCAAGCTGGTTTGAAGATTACAGGCTGCTGTATCAACGTAGACACAGACCAGTTCATTTACTAACTTATTTAACACAGAAAATCCACTCCGGCTGATACCAGGAGCCTTGGTTTTCTAAATGTAAATACACATCCTTTCAAAATACAGTGTAAATAGTGCATACAGTGCACCAACACATAAGGTGTGAAGTACATATGATGACTCATCCAACAGCTCAGTCAAAAGTAGCAGGCCCCAGTGAGAGTAGTGACACGAATGCTGCTCATTAGCACCCCCTAGAGGCAATGCTGGGTTTTGTGCGCTATCTGTTAGTTCTGAACAGTGTTTCTATCTCTTGGACAAGAAGGCTCAGCTGTTCATGGTGTTCACCACTAGCAACTGCACCCACATAACTGTGCAAGAGGTCAGCACTCACTCACTCACTCACTCACTCACTCACTCACTCACTCACTCACTCACTCACTCTCACTTTTCCAGAAGTGTGTAATACTTCTTACAGGACCCTGGGCTCGCGGCTGGACTTCATATGGCACACATTCTAATGGGAGGCATGCTAATGAGGGCTCAGTATGAGTGCGCTGACGAGGGCTTTGCCTGATGACGGGGTTCAGTACACTCAAACAGCCCTTCCCAATGGCTCCCAGACCCACTACTCATCACACAGGGTCTGCGGATCGGTTTTAAAACAGCCAGCCTGAGATGAGGGGCTTACATGACCTCATATGACCTTGCTGCAGTCAGAACTGAGAGAAACAATATTAGGTGGCCAGCTGTCCGCTGGGCTCTGCTTTCGGTCAAACCGATCATCACAAAAGGACGCTGATATTTCTCTGTTTTGATTTAAAATGAGACACTGTGTTTGTCGCTGTGCCATGTCAGCAGTGACCCCAGTAAGGAGGAATGCTGTGTTTTCCTGCAGTGATGTGTGAGTTTTTATTCCTGTTGTAGTACTGCTGGTAGAAGCTCATTTTAGTCAGGTAGTGCATGCAGCCTCCCCTGTGAGGACCAGCTGAAGTTTGGCAGCTAAAATTAATGCCAGAAAGGTGGAACTGCAAAAGTGCTCACGTTCATGCTCAGTAAGAGGTGCCTATGTCTGTGTGTATCTGTGTATGCGTTGGGTGTGAGAGAAGGGCTTAGTGTAGTTCTTTAACTCATGACTGAGTGGCAAAGTTGGACCAAACAGCCCTTTGTCTTTGGAAAGCTATACCTCACCAAAACAGACCAAGCTGCACATTACCTGTGAGGTCTGTGTTCTGCCACTCATCAGAGAATTCCAGCTAGCAGTTTCTGCACTCTGCCATGAAAGCAGAGTGGTGACTCATGACAGCGTTCTGCACAGAGGTCAGGAGACATGAACAACCTTATATTCCCTTCCTGGCAAGCCGAGTTTGCTTCCGTAGCGTACCGTGACGCCCCACGCTGGGCGTGAGTTCTGTGCATTTTGGTACACTTGACAATTTGTGACTCGGGCCACGGCGATGTGCTATAGTGAAACACTTCCTGCTCCTGGGGAGAGTCCATATGATTGGGTACTCTGTATGATCAAACACTGACACAGACTCAGTCAGTCTGATTTATTAGGGAAAGGACACACTGATGCCAAGAACTCTTTAAATTCAAGCCTCAGGCAGGAAAGGTGATCAGCAATCACAGCGAATGACACAGCTGTGATTCCCTTTTCCTCCTGCACTCTGATCCAGTTCTCAATCCTGTCTGACCAGGGTTTTTTGGCAGTGCTGGTTTCCTGCTTTTCAGTGGGGTCAGGGTCAGGCTTGGGGCCAGACACATCCAATCTGATAGGGTCATGCCACCGTGACTGTTTTCTGTGTTTTATGGGTTAAAGTTAGGGGTGGGGGGGTGGTGAACGACGGTTTGCTTAAGGATTTGTGGGTGAGGCTTTTTGGGTGAGGCTATGTGGTTGAGGTGGTGTGTATGCTTGCAAAGCGTGCACATTACCAAAGACAGCCGGCTCATACTGAATGGCAGCTGCTTTGAGTCGTGATGTTGGGCTGTGCTCAAGCAGTGAAGTCAACTGGTGTGGGTGGGTGGGTGTGTGTGGAAACAGCAGATTCTCAACCAGTAACTGAGTGGAAGGTTGTTATGGCATTTCAGCTGCGTACAGTTGTGTTGACAGATAATATCTCAATTTAATCTTCCTGATTGAGCTCTTAGTTCAGCCACCAATTCTCCCACCAGTCATTTCATGAGTCTGGGAGAGCATAAACGTACCTGGCAGTGTGCAGCTGACACTTTGTTAAGTGCAGATATG
Source organism: Electrophorus electricus (assembly GCF_041902795.1). Taxonomy (NCBI): domain Eukaryota; kingdom Metazoa; phylum Chordata; class Actinopteri; order Gymnotiformes; family Gymnotidae; genus Electrophorus; species Electrophorus electricus. The sequence goes on from NC_137502.1 coordinate 27,589,308, forward strand.
CGGGCACGGCAAATGTACACGAGCGGCTAAATGACTTTAGTGCCCATATTCGTGTTTCTGGCCATGTCTGAGTGTGCGTACTGGCTCTGCTCTCACCATGAAGATGAACGTCCATCTGTTCCTCATTTACCTGTGGAACCTTCCTGTCCTATTGTTCACTCTGCTCCTCTGTGTGTTTCCTTCTCCAGAAGCGGTGGAGGAATTCTTCGAATACGACGCAGAAGAGTTCCTGGTGTCCCTCACGCTCCTGATCACAGAGGGCCGCACACCAGAATGTTCCGTGAAGGGTCGCACCGAGGGCTTGCACTGTCCTCCTGCCCAGACAGGCACTCCCGTGCTCTCCAAACATGAGTGCAATGACAAACTGCCACAGGTGGGCAGCGATTGCTTTGATGGCGCAGTACTCACCGCACACATCAGGGGGCGCCATCAGCCCTGGAGATATCCACTGAACATTCCTAGATTCATGCTCTGTACTAATTGGCTAAAAGGTTTGGGGACCTGCGCTAAGAAACATCAGCTTGTGTGTGGAGAGGGGAGAGAACTCCCAGCCCTGAGCAGCACTGTTAGCACTTTTAGCACTGCTGCTATGAAACAGCTTTTAGATAGGCAGGCACACTGTAAGGTTTATGAGAAACTCTGCCCTCAAATTAAGGCAGCACTACACTGAGGTGGACGGAGTTGCATCCAGCTCTAAACCACCTTAAATTGTCCACTGCAGTACATAGCTGTGTGAACACCAGGTATCTGCTGAGCTCAGAGTTGTCCTTGTTTGTTTGTGTTTGTTGTTTTAACAGTGTCGTCAGGCACGGCGGACAAGGTCAGAGGTCATGTTGCTATGGCGGAATCACATCCCGATCATGATCGAAGTGATGCTTCTCCCTGACTGTTGTTATAGCGATGAGGGCCTGGCAACGGATGGCACAGATCTGAATGACCCGGCAATAAAGCAGGACGCTTTGCTGCTGGAGAGATGGACACTACAGCCTGTACCCAGACAGTAAGACACACACACACACACACACACACACACACACACACACACACACACATAATACACCCATGTATAAGGGTATATACACACGCATTCTATGTCACACTATTTTTAGTGTTCTCTATTACACTGCATTTTACTATTACATGTGCTATTCCCACACCTAGTCCAAACACTCATGTAAAAAAAATACTTTCCAAATAAATGTTCGAATTAAACCACAAATCTGCCACAAATTCTCACCACAGCAAAGGTCTACAGCACACCTGCCTGTGTCCTGCTCCATTCCATGTCTTGAACATTTGTTGCCCACCGATTCGTAATTCTCTATGTGTGTATATTATATATAGTGTGTGTGTGTATACATACATATATATATGTGTGTGTGTGTGTGTGTGTGTGTGTGTGTGTATACACACACACACACACACACACACACACTTGTACAGGTACTTTACAATCCACCCATTCATATACACACATGGTGTGCATGAACACACATGTATACACCCACTCACACTCGTCACACATTCATGTCAGCACAAGGCAGCATTGCAGATGCTCACACAGATCTATATATAAACACTTTTATCACAGGCATTCCACATTCCTTCATCAGACAGAAAACACTGTCTGTCTTTCTATAATTCTGGTGTTCTCACGAGGTTAGAAACATCATTAAAATTCCCAGACACAGTGACAGAAGTTTGTGTGTGTGTGTGTGTTTTACAGGAGTGGTGATCGGTTTATTGAAGAGAAGACTCTTCTGTTGGCCGTACGCTCGTATGTTTTCTTCTCACAGCTGAGCGCCTGGCTCAGTGCTTCCCATGGCATCGTTCCCAGAAACATCCTCTACAGGTAACGTGTGTGCGCGTGCGTGTGGTGTGTATATACATTTGTACATAAGTGTTCTAAAGCTAAACCCTTGCGAGTGTAGGAGTGCTGAAAAACGTTCTGTTGATGTGTTTATTTATGGTGTGTGTGTGTGTGTGTGTGTGTGTGCACACACCCCTCTCCTTTGTCTGTTCTGTCTCAGAATAAGTGCAGCAGATGAGGGCCTGATCTGGAACTTCTCCCAGACTCCCTCTGAGCACGCCTTCCCCGTGCCCAACGTGTCACACAGCGTGGCTCTGAAGGTGCGTGTGCAGTCCCTGCCACGCCAGCCCAACTACCCTGTGCTGAAGTGCAGTATCCACTCGGGCCTGGCCTTCCTGGGCAAACATGCCCTCAGCCCCACCGAGGGAGCCTTGCGTCGCGCTCAGCCTGTTGGTGAAGCCCCCAAACCCCTGCGTCTCCAGGGTTCCCCTCTCCTGTGTCATCGTCTCCGCTCCATGCCACCACCCTCCTGCAGCAGCTCCTTCAACCCCCACAAGTGCCCCCCACGCCCCGAGTCGCCCCTCCTGCCCGGAAAAGCCGTGAAGTGGCTGTACAGCCGGGCGAACGGCGGCGTGGGCGTGCCGCCGTCTGACACCAATGGCACAGAAAGCTTGGGAAAGGCAGCGGGCAGGGATTCGTCTCCGGCCCGCAGGTTCAAAACGCTCTCCCTTGCAGACTCTGTGTCCCCCGGTCAGAGTCCCCGTCCCAGCTCGGGCGAAACAAATCCCCTGATTGGTTCGCTTCTCCAAGAGAGGCAAGAAGTCATCGCCCGCATCGCCCAGAGGCTGAACTTCTGTGACCCGACTGCACCACACCTCCCAGATGCCCTTTTCACTTCACCCTGCGAACCACCAGTGCCCAAAACGCCCTGGAGCTCTGCTCGGGACGAAGGGCTGTATATGAAGACCAAAGACCCCCCCACTTCCTGTTCTCCACAGGCACATGACCGGACCCGACCAGAGAGCCCAGCCAGCCTGGAGAGGAGCCAGACTTCTCTTTTCCACACGCCGCTTAGCCCCAGGAGCCAGTCTCGATCCGAGCAGGTCGATCCAGCAGAGTCCCGGACCTCGCCCAAGCCGGCGTCCTGCCGTCGGCTGCAGCTGGGCCACCCGGGGGAGGTGCAGGACATCTCGCGCCTGATCCAGGAGCGTCTGCAGCAATCCCATGAGTTCCTGAACTCTCCCTACAAACTGTGTCCCGAGCCGCTGAGCCAGAGAGCCTCTTGCCAGAACCAGAACCACCGGCTGAGCCCCAGCCCCACTAACGGCCACGTCTCTCCGTCTCGCCGGGACTGCGTCTCCGACGTAGCCAATGGCGTCTCCAGCACCGACCCGCTTGTTCACGTGGAGGAGAGGGGGAGGGGCAGCTCACCTGAGACCCAGCACCGCTCCAGGCCAGTGACGGTAGCCCGCTCAAAGCCCACCGAGCCTGGCATGGCTGCAGCCCCTGTGCTGGACCAGCACAGCCACCGACACACACACAGTGCCAAAGCCGAGCCCTGGGGCTCACTCGGCTGGCCCGAAGGCCCCCGCTGTCTGAACGGGGTGGAGGCACCCCAGACCCGAGAGAAACCCCAGGGGAGGCGGGCAGAGAGGCAAGCACAGGATGAGAACAAGGAACCCTGGTCCGGTCTGTGCACTACACCCACCAGCCTACCGCAGTGGTCCCCCAAACCTGACTCCGCCCTCAACAGCAGTGCAGGCACCCCACTGGTGAGTGACCCTCTGGGGATTCCATCCAGGCTACCATAGCAACAGTGTGCCTCACACCCTACGTCACTCAACCTTTCTCTATACTCATAATAGAAAACAGCTTGTTACTAACAGTGAGAAACAGTCATTACCCTAATCACCTAATGCCTGTGCCATGGAGACCAACTTTAATTTGTTTCGAACAACGTTGGCATCAGTTTTTGGTTGGGGTATTTCTTTGTTGGTGACACATGATTTGCTTTGAAGTTTTCCCTTGTGTTTTAAGTCATGTGTTTTTGGCTTTGGGTGTGTTAGTTTGCTTGAAATGGATTTGTTGGTGTGTAGTGATGTCTGCTTCAAAGCAAATGTACAAAGTTCTGTCATTTGAAACCTGTGGAAACTTGCAACACTCCTAAAGCTCATTCCTAGACAGTATTCCTAGTCCAGTCACGCTGCATTGAGAGATTAACATGTATTTTATGATAATCTCATTACAGAGAAGCGCCACCTCCCCACTCAAGCCCTGTAGTAACTGGAAGAAGCAGAACAGGCACTCCATCGACGAGACCACCACCAGAGCCTTCCACCCCTGCACGGGCCTGCCCCTGCTGTCCAGCCCGGTGAGGAAGAGGGAAGCGCAGGCAGGAGAGTGGGGCTATCTGGGAAAGCTTGTTTTGGGGAAAGCTTGTTTTGGGGAAAGGGTTACCATTTGGGTTTGCATTTAGGTGAGGGTTTGGGTTAGGGTAGAGTTTGGGTGAGGGTTTGGGTTAGATTTAAGGTTAGGGTGAGGGTTTGGCTTTGGGTGAAGCTTAAGGGTAGAGTTTGGGTGAGGGTTTGGCTTAGGTATAAGATCAGGGTGAGGGTTAAGGTTTTTATTAATTGTTTGTGGATCATGTGACTCACCTGCCTTCTGCTACTGAGTGACTTCCTGTCTGGTTTGAATGCTGCCCATACTCGCAGGCATAGATCCTGTTGCCGGTAGATACGGGTTATTATAGGCTAGGTCAACCCACATCCTCTTCCTTTTGGTCTTCAGTTGCAGTTATTGTGCATGAGATCTTGTGTGTTTTGCTCCTTGTTATGGCTGGCTGCCTCTCGCTGGCCGGCTGACAGAAACTCTGCTGAGCCTAGACTCGCCTGCCACAAGAGTCAATAACTCATACTGACTTAGTATGACTTACGAACATATTTTGATCACACTCCAGGGTCATTTTAAGCTTTTTAAAACATTTAAATCTGTATTAGGTGGTACAGTGCTTTTATCCTGGTTATGGTACATATGGTATATTTGGACATTGCTTTGCTGATATGGAATAGGTGTCCCTTATGGCAGTCTGCTCAGTCTTCTCTTAGACTGTTATGCCCACATTTCCTGTCTCTCTGCTGCTGGTGCCACCAGCACCAGTCTTGTGCTGTGTCATTATTTTTCAATGTGAGTTATGTCACATTTGACCGCTGTTTCTCCTGTCCTGGCCAGGTTCCACAGAGGAGGAGCCAGACAGGATATTTTGATTTAGACGCTTCGCTGATTCGCTGCAAAGGGGTGCCTTGGGCTGCTAGTAAGAGGTAGGACCCCGCCCCATTCCCTGGCCCCGTCCCCAATGGTCTGTATTTCTCTGTCTGTCTTTCTGCCTTGTGAGATTTGTCACTCCCAATCTTAGCCTTCGGGGGCGAGCCCACTCTAAACTCCAGGCTCTCTGGTTTATATCCAACATCTGAGGAGACATTAGAGTGCTGGGGCTGCACCAGTAACACCACCCTGACCACCCTGGTGCTGTGTTTGTAGAGTGTGTTTGAAGAAATCTGAAGATACAGATGAACCTCAGCAGCTCCTTAGTGCAAGTGCCCCTCCTGCCAGTCTCAGCCTTCTGGGAAACTTTGAGGTACGCACACACACATACATGCAAACACACACACATATGCATGCACTGTTTTGAGTCAACCACACAGTTTTTCCACTGCACTTATTTCATCCTTTTCTCACTCTCACTTGAAACCTGTTACATTCTGTTACATTCTGTTACATTACATTGCATAGTGCTGTTAAGGTCTGTTACTGGTATGTTACTGGTGTGTGTGCGCATGCAGGAGTGTGTCCTTAACTACCGTCTGGAGCCACTAGGCACCGTTGAAGGCTTCACCGCTGAGGTTGGTGCCAGTGGAACCTTCTGCCCCAGTCACATGACCTTCCCGGTGGACGTGTCGTTCTACAGCGTCTCCGATGACAACGCTCCCTCACCCTACATGGTAACAGTGCTATGTATCACCACCTTCACACCCGTCACACACTGCTGAGATATACTGTGTGTTAGGACTTTTTAAGAGGTTTTAAGAAGGGGTTTCTTTTGTGTTGTTTTTGTTTACAAGAGGTGTTTTGAGGTCTAATGGAAGGCTCTACCTAGCTTGGTGTGCCCCTGCTCTAATGCACTTGGGTCAGTTCATCCAAAGCATTCCTGTAGCACTGCAGGTGGACAGGACTCGGGTCGGTTGCTACTGAGCTCATCTGGAATATTTAAACATGAGTAATGATGCTACTGAGCTCATCTGCGGTATTTAAACATGAGTAATGATACTACTGAGCTCATCTGGAGTATTTCATGCCAGTGTGTAATGAAAGCCCTTTCCTCCCATCTACAGGGTGTCATAAATTTGGAGTCCCTGGGTAAAAGGGGCTATCGTGTGCCTCCATCTGGAACCATTCAAGTGGCAAGTATTCATTTTACTGATAATCACTGTGTTCTCTGTAAAAGCTTATGCAAATACTACTTACTACATAATAATACATAGTACATAATACTACTCCAAATAGATGGTCTGTGTCACCTCTTCTTATTCTACTAACCTGTGCCATCTGGTGGCAGAACAGGGGAAAAGCATTTTAGATTTTAGCACAATGGGAATCACACTTTAAAAACGTGTGTATGTATGTGTGTGTGCATATATTTATATATTCAAAAAAGATTTCAGGTGAATAGCTGCAGTGTACTGTAGTAAGAGGTGTAGAGATATTCAAAGTTGAAGTGTAGAGGTCCTTCATCAGCTGTGCAAGCAACATGCTTCTGAATTAGTAGTAGGAGTAGCCAGTTTATGTATGAAAAAGTAGATGTTTAAATCCTCACATCATTTTCCTTACAATCCTCCTGTGTGTTCTGTTTCAGACCTTATTCAACCCCAATAAAACGGTGGTTAAGATGTTTGTGGTGATGTATGATCTGAGGGAGATGCCTGCTGGCCATCAGACATTCCTCAGGCAGAGAACCTTCTCCGTCCCCGTCAAACGTGAATTCAACGGAAACAACAACAAGAAGCCCCTCCCCTTACTGGGCCAGGGACGAACCCTGCGCTACCTCATTCACCTGAGGTATATACACCTGTCTCACTCTACGTAAGCCCCTCTCCCCCTGCGTTCGACGTGTCTCACTCTACGTAAGCCCCTCTCCCCCTGCGTTCGACGTGTCTCACTCTACGTAAGCCCCTCTCCCCCTGCGTTCGACGTGTCTCACTCTACGTAAGCCCCTCTCCCCCTGCGTTCGACGTGTCTCACTCTACGTAAGCCCCTCTCCCCCTGCGTTCGACGTGTCTCACTCTACGTAAGCCCCTCTCCCCCTGCGTTCGACGTGTCTCACTCTACGTAAGCCCCTCTCCCCCTGCGTTCGACGTGTCTCACTCTACGTAAGCCCCTCTCCCCCTGCGTTCGACGTGTCTCACCCTATGTAAGCCCCTCTCCCCCTGCGTTCGACGTGTCTCACCCTACGTAAGCCCCTCTCCCCCTGCGTTCGACGTGTCTCACCCTACGTAAGCCCCTCTCCCCCTGCGTTCGACGTGTCTCACCCTACGTAAGCCCCTCTCCCCCTGCGTTCGACGTGTCTCACCCTACGTAAGCCCCTCTCCCCCTGCGTTCGACGTGTCTCACCCTACGTAAGCCCCTCTCCCCCTGCGTTCGACGTGTCTCACCCTACATGCACCTGCCTTCTTTCCCAGTGCATGTATCATGTAAGCAGGATACTTCTGACAGTGCTGGGCTGTCTGTCTTGCTAGACTTTGGAGTGACTTACTCTTTTAATGTCTTCCTCTTGATGTGTGCCAGGTTCCAGAGCTCAAAATCTGGAAAGATCTACCTCCATCGGGACATCCGTCTTCTGTTCTCACGTAAATCCATGGAAGTGGACAGTGGGGCAGCCTACGAGCTCAAGTCCTTCACAGAGTCGCCAGCCGACCCACCCTTCTCCCCCAGATGCTAATCCAGTCAAGTCTGACCTAATCTGATCTAATTTAATCTCACTCCAGCATAGGGGCCTTACTCAATCAGATTCCCCTCCTCTCCCCCGCCTGTAGTCTGTTTTTTTTTTTTTGGTTTTTTTTTTACCTGCAAGGGAAACAGGGATCCAGGGCCCTTCACACTCCGGCTCAGAGTAGTGTGACAGGGACATATTCCCCCTTAACAAATAATAGTAATATTAGTCACACAAACACACACCCACATGAACAAAACCCAGATCATCAGTCCTTTGGTGTTCCAGCATTTTAAAGCAGTGGACGTTTTGGGCCTTTGGATTTTGTTGCAGTTTTAAGTCTTTTACAGGGATTTGGTGCAGTTTGTTAGAGGGGGTGGAGTTATAGACCATTAAAAAAAAAAAACAACAACCACCACCCTGAAAGAATAAATGACTTTGAATAGAGCACTGTGTACCTCCACCAGAACTGGAAAGGAAAGTAGTATTATTATACTATTAAATTAGTATTATTCTACTATTTCTTTTTTTTGTACTGTTACCGAACCACTTTAATCGGAAGTGTTGCAATAGAAAAAAATCTTAACTAGCTTAGTGTTTACATATTTACTTTGTCAGTTATTTAATATTTAAATTGGTATTTCATTTAATGCACATGTGACGCCTGTCGTGCTCAGCATTATGACGTAGTGCAATATGTTTCAATCATACTGTGTATTTTTGACTTTAATATTCAGATCTGAAATAAAAGAATATATATATATATATATATATATATATATATATATATATATATATATATATATATATAATCTATGAAGTTGTCATTAAACAAGTAAATTTCTCTCATTTTTTACATTAAGTACAAAACAACATGGACAACATTTGCAACTGAGTTTATGATCTTGTGTCACTTATGTACAATAAAACAACATAAATTAAAATTTTGAATGCCTCTGATATCCTGAAAGACTGCAGGACAGTACTCAGCTCCATCCGATCAGGACAAACGTGGATGACATGACGACGCTAACAACTATGGTGCCGTGTACCTGACTGTTGCTAGAGACGATAACTGATGATCTTAGGTGGGCCCAGATGAAGGTTAAACCTAATAAAACTTGAGTAGGAAGGTGGGAGTACTAATACCTTCTATAGTGGAGAAGTTAAGCACTAAATGAAAAAAGCAGTAGTGCTTCTGAAGGACACAATGAAGGTTAATAGCACTGAGAAGTCGTGTTTACCAGGTAAACACACTGATGCCTCCAGTTGGGTTTGCTGCCTTGTATTAGATGGCCACTGACAGCCAAAAAACCACAAATCATAATTTGTGTAATTCTTTATTTTAGTTTTTCATTTTGTACAATCTTTACATTAAACTTACTTTTAAAATGTTAAATATTCTTTATTTAGACTTAATTCATGTGGGCATTTAAAAATAAAACTTATAATACTTTTTTTTATTTGTAAAATGCGGAACAGTAAATGTGGTTTTTTTGCAAGGGCTCAGTTTATGAAATTGATGACTAAAATAGGCTTGGGAGGACTATGAACAAGGCTAGCAGGACATGGCTGGGGCTGCCATGATGTGTTCAATAGTGTAGCTGGTGTGGGAGAGGAGTGCTGGAGCTACTGCTCATGAGATTAGTGGAGGAGTCGAAATGTGCCAAGGTGAGTCGTGAGATGAGATTGTTAGGATCTAAGAGGAGTCATGAGACAAGATTTTTAGGGTCCAAGGTGAGTCATGAGACGAGATTGTCAGGGTGTATGGTGTGTCATGAGATGATTTTGTTGGGGTCTATGGTGTGTCATGAGATGATTTTGTTGGGGTCTATGGTGTGTCGTCAGATGATTTTGTTTCGGTCTATAGTGTGTCATGAGATGATTTTGTTGGGGTCTATGGTGTGTCGTGAGATGATTTTGTTGGGGTCTATGGTGTGTCGTGAGATGATTTTGTTTCGGTCTATAGTGTGTCATGAGATGATTTTGTTGGGTCTATGGTGTGTCATGAGATGATTTTGTTGGGGTCTATGGTGTGTCATGAGATGATTTTGTTGGGTCTATGGTGTGTCATGAGATGATTTTGTTGGGGTCTATGGTGTGTCGTGAGATGATTTTGTTTCGGTCTATGGTGTGTCTTGAGATGATTTTGTTGGGGTCTATGGTGTGTCGTGAGATGATTTTGTTGGGGTCTATGGTGTGTCGTGAGATGATTTTGTTTCGGTGTATGGTGTGTCATGAGATGATTTTGTTTCGGTCTATGGTGTGTCGTGAGATGATTTTGTTGGGGTGTATGGACATGGTGATGGGAGTGGCGGCAGGAATCCAGCAAATCTGACATTTTGTGGCAGTGCAGTCAGCTAAGAGCACGTTGGGCCAGGAATGTGGTAGGGCAACGGCTGCAGAGCAGGGCATGGGTCAGGTGACTCAGAGAAAGCATTTAATAAGGCCACATCACCAGAGAAAGCGCACAATGAATAGTTTTATACTGGGTAAGGCCTTAGTCACCAGGGAGGCTAGTGTGGATTACATCTAAAGAGGTTTTGTATATGACTGGTTTAAGAGTTAGCTTGTAGGGGAGTAAGACCTCACTGTTGAGCCTTTGAGAGGTGTTGTGGGCTTAATTCAGCAAAACACAGATGAATGGAGGTGAAGAGGTTGTGAGCTTGTGGTTTCTGTTGTGAAGTGAGTGGGTTGAGCCCTCTGTGAAATTCTAATGGTTTGGCACAGGATATATGACGTTCTGTGTATAATTACAACAAAGCCGTTTGATTTCAAATGCATTGAACAGAATCCGAATATGGAGCTTGTCATCACAACAAATGTATTGAGACAAAACTGATTGAATACAAGGTCATCTGCTTCTTTATGTCAGCATGCATACAAATGTATGACCACATGACCATGACCACAAATGTATAGCTCAGCATTTGGTGTCTGAAGTTTGTTTCAATTTTGCACTGCAGTTTTGAGGCAGTGAGGCCTCGTCTTCAAATAAACTTGAAATGTCTTTTCCAGTGTCAGTTTACTTTGAAACTATGTTTCTGTTGGGTAATCCCACACATTCGTTTAAAACATGCAACAGAAGACAACATGCCTTGTGTCACTTTTGATTCAGAACGTGCGCACAAACTTCAACATACTTTTCCAATGACTCCATCGTTTTAGAGAGAAGTTTTGGCTTTAGTTTATTTATTTTTATTTATTGTTTATTTTGATGATGCATTTTATTTTGCAATAATTATAAGCAAACAAATTGAATTTGTTTCTCAATAGCACATCTGTAGCATCTATCACATCTATCACACAAGTTTTTTGGTGCCACAGATCTTGCTAAATATATCTTCAGATCTGAAAAACCCACTTTTTAAGAAAGTTTGATATTTTTTCACAAAAAATGGAAATTATTATGAAATGTTAATATTTGAATGTTAATATTCATTGTTGACATAAAAAATTGTATGTCGTGGTGCTGCTTTCTTTCCTTTGTCCTTCATCCTCTCTTGACTTCATAATTTAGCTCCAGTGTTATTTGTGGAAATATTTTTCCTCTTTGTGGTGCAACGTTTGTTACAATCTAAGATAATGATCATTAATGTAATTAAGCTAATTAAGGTTAAGAGAATGCACCTGGAAATAAGAGTCACGCATAGCTCAAAGTTCTAGTGTTGTTATACTCTATATGGGTGTGTTCAAAATCACCTACTACATACTGCATACTACACTCAGTGTATACTGCATACTGCATACTACATTCAGTGTATACTGCATACTGCATACTACACTCAGTGTATACTGTATACTGCATACTACACTCAGTGTATACTGCATACTGCATACTACACTCAGTGTATACTGTATACTGCATACTACAATCAGTATGTAGTAGTAGACTTTTTCGAACACAGCCATGGAATGTCTCTTGTCCAATTTTGATTCGATATTGAACAGTTTTATCAAGGGTTACTGTGCATGCACACATCATTTGTATAGTCTTTTTTGTTGCATTTATACATTTATTTTATTTTTTATATTAATTCAGACACACACACACAAGATGGCTGTAGAAAAAGGAAATACTTTAGACAGGCCAGTGAAAATCATGACAAGCACAAACATCACTTGGCAAAGGTCATAAACCTCATACCATGGAAATACTAAAACCAGGTCATGAACCTCACACCATGGAGATACTAGAACCAAGTCATGAACCTCACACCATGGAGATATAGGAACCAGTTCTTAAACCTTCAATGCTGGAAAAATGTGTAATCCTGCTACAAATTGTAAATATAAATGAAATGACATATAATTACAGTATTTTCCACAGCATAACCTTTTAACCTATTAGCAATTAATCTAATAGCAATGAAGCTAATATTGTTTAGCCTTTAACAATGATGCTATAATGAAGCTAACATTGTCTTTTAGTAAGTTGAGTAAGCAAAAATATCTTGCACACTTGATGTGTAGTGACTAATGACATTGTGTGCATTTGGAGAGGTTTTTGGGAACTTTGGAGATGTCTAGGACACCTAGTGGAAAACGTGTAGCTCATGATTAATTTCATGTATATGCTCAAAATTGTTGACTTTATTTGACAAGACCCTGGTGAATTGGGAAATACAGAGCATTTAAATTTCTTTTTTGTCATTTATTTTTCACTGTGCATGTGACTCTCCCTGTCTCTACCTCAGTCATATCATAGTCACAAGGTAATTTCTCTCTCAAGCTACTAGATAAATCCTCCTTCTTCTCTGTGTTCTGGTACCTAAAAAGCTTGCATACCTCTGCATTATAACAAAACCGTCATCAGTGTCTGTATCACTCTGTGGTGGGTTTTACGTCCTTTCTCCTGAGTGATTTATCTGATGTGTATGATTGTAGGATTATGCCTCCACATCTGTTCAACACACTGTGTGAATAGACGTTTCTGCTCCTCACTCAAAGCCTCCTGAAATCACTCCGCTCTCACTCCGTGCTCACTCCACTCTCACTCCACTCTCGCTCTCACTTCTTCTTCTGTCTCCTCGCTCAGAGCACTCTGTAGTCTCTCTGCTTTCTGTAGCAAACCTGTGTTTTATTTCAATAAAACAAACCTGCACTTTATTTTTGTTCTTCAGTTCATGGTTCTTTACTGTTGGGGGATTGATCAGTGATCTGTGCAAATATTTTAAATGGGTTATTATGCTTTATTAACGTTTACTGTTAAATTGTTTAAACCATTTTACAACATACATTTTCTTGGTGCAGGCCACATTTAAAATGATGTTGTTAACTAAAATAATCTAGTGACTGAAGATAGAGAGTGGATATAAAATACTGAAGCATTTTGGCTTCAGGTTCTGGCTTCTTGCTATAGAAGCTTAAAATCTCATGCTTTCATGCTTAAAATCTCTAGGACTAAAAATAAACCAGAGAACAGAGGTGTTGGGTGAGGTACAGAGAACAGAGGTGTTGGGTGAGGTACACAGAACAGAGGTGTTGGGTGAGGTAAATTGAGAATGGAGGTCTTGGGTGAGGTAAACAGATAATAGAGGTGCTGGGTGAGGTAAACAGCATGTTGTGACTGTGCATCTGCACACGTTTGGTATTGGTGGAAAGGAATGATTGAGAGTGTGGTCTCGCCAAAAACCTGTTACGTAACCACCTTGTGTAGATAGAAAGTTCTGACAAGCTGAGTGGAGGAAGGTAACATCAGTACTGTGCAGGACTGGCTGACGGATCCACAGGAACCTGGTACATCCTACATGCAGGGCCTAGCAGTGCCAAAAATAGGCCACGCTGGAGCTCGCATTTTCTAGCCTCTCCAGGCTTTTTACTGTTAGAAAGAGGATAGCTGCAGTGTTACTGTTGGGGCACACTTTCTCAGAGAAAATCAAGGAACTTTACACTGGCGGCGTCAAGTACCTTAACATGCTCTACATTTTAATAAATATTATTATTGCTGTTTAAATAGTGCTAACCATACAAACAAAAAGAACTATTTTCCCATGCAAACTTATGGTAATTGCAACTAAAGAAATGTAATGTTTTATGCAATATATGGCATTCAATATACTGATGTTCTCTTTAAACAAAAACAGCTTTACAAGTATTTAATTATGTATTTCAATGAAGTAAGCATTAAAGAAATGGTCAGTGTTTTACGTAGACGTTTTCTGACATACCAAATGTTTAGGGACAGAATGTGCTCTTACAGTTTAAACACCTCAATTCATGAATAATTTGACATTTGAGTTAATGGAGAGTCCAAGCTGTCATAGGAATAGGGCAGTTTTATATATATATATATATATATATATATATATATATATATATATATATATACACACACACACACACACACACACACACACACACACACACACACACACACACACACACACACACTTTGTGTCCTGTCGTTGTCAGTCCTATAAAGCACCTGAGATAAACCCAGGGTGTTGCACAGCTCGCTGGTATGTGCCCCAGCACACTCTCCCAGCGTTATGAAAAATGAGGGGTTGACCACTAGAGGGCAGGCTAGTTTCATTTTTCCCAGGTAACCAAAATCCCAGCGCTAAATCATTGTATCCATTGTACCCAGAATGCATAGAGGGACGCTGAAATAGCCCGATTTTCGAGGTATGAGAAAAACGCGCCTTTGGCCCCAGGATATATACCACCGCGTTAAACGGACCTAAGGATTTGACTGAACGCAAGGAACGCAGCGCAAAGACGAGCCGAAAAGCGCCCGTCCCGCTGATGTTCACCTAGCTGAGATTGAAGAAAGACACGACGACCACCATGGCAGCGTCGGAGCTGTATACGAAGGTAAAACTGGGTTTCATTTTAGAGAGACGCCGGCCTGCCTCGGGAATGTCCTCCGGTCCGACAAACGGCGACTGCAGGGTTTGTAAAGGCCATCAGATATTCGACACAGCTGGAGTGTAACGGAGTGTGAGGACCCTAATGAATGGATGCACAGTGTCGTGGTGCAGTGTGTTCTCTGACACTGCACCTCTCCGGGGTTAACACTCGGGTGGGGGGGTGATAGGAGTTGGGGCAGGGAGAGGGTAGATTAGGGTACCAAACATTCGCGACAGCACGGTGAACGGTCTGTGCCTTATGAACCGTGGACAAGACCCTCGAGGAATGGTGCCGATGAATGTCTCGCGTTTGTTCCGCGTCCCGAGGCTGACTCGCGGAATTTCGCTACGCTGAAAAAAAAAAAAACCGCAAATCCGCGATAAACAACTGAAAAAACCCCACCAATTGTAAGGAAAGCGCGAGCTGTGCGGAACATTTCCGAGGCCTCGGTGTGAGGTAATGACGTCTGCGCTGCGCTTGTCGGTCACAGCTCGAGCTGAGCGCAGACTGCAGCGGGTGATGCTGATGCGACCGCCACGCGCATCCCGGGCCAGATGACGCCACAGCGCGGCCTACAGGCTCGTGGGCCTGCTCTAAAGGCGTGTCTGCGCGGGCGCGGGCGGGGGCGAAAATGTTTTCTCTTTTAGTCGAAGTAACGGGATGATGCCAAAATGACAAGGGTAGTGATGTCCAAATGTGTCGACAGATCTTAACGAGATGTTGAGAGGACGTGAGAGGCGAGGAAGCCACCCCGTAAACCCCTCCCCCATAGTGGCATTGCTATACTGCCAGTGTGCCCCGCTCCAAGCTTAGAATTCCCTCTGGACCCTGATGGGGAATAGCGCAGTGTGTGTGTCCAACCGGAATTCATTGCGGTGCGTTCATGACATACTTCGTATCCTCCTTTGCCACTGTGGCATCGTCGCGGTTGTGTTTGTGATGCTGCAGTCCTTTCTTGGTCTCCTGGTAGAGGCTTGCTGTCTGAGCTAACCAGATGTGATACTGGCGTATCAGAACTCGTTTTAAGTTGTCTAAAAACACACCATTCAGAAACACGTTTGTCCACTGCGGATGTAGGCTCTGGTTATAAGAGCTGTTCTGTGGCTTGACTTGAAATGCTCTGACCTAAGTGCGTGATAGCAGAGCAAAGGGCGAAGGTCGGAGTGTCTTTACGGAAGGTTTGATTCCTGAGGCTAGGCAGAGCAGGGTGGTGTTTGCAGAGCGCTCTCTGGTCATGCAGACCGTTCCTGGAGAACACTCGCTGCTTTGTGTGTGTCTGAAGTGGCCAACTAAAACTCCAGTGTGTGTTGGTTGGGAGGGAGGGTTGTTTATTATCCAGTGGTGACATGGAATTCTACTTCATGCTTCCTGTGTGACAGCGCAGTGTGAGAAAGAGCACTCAGGTGACCCCCAGAATATCTTAATTATCTTTAGTGGCCTGTCATAACTGATCTTTCACATACATACTTGCACATATGCAGTTCATTCACTTTGAGCAGAATGAATCAAGAAATGGATAACTCCTTGAGTGGAGACTGCTAGTGTTAGGGTTAGGGTGGAGAATGTTGGCGTTAGAGTGGATACTGTTAGGGTGGAAACTGTTTAGGTGGAGACTACTCGGTCCTGCTGCCCTACAGAATGTTCTGGGTGTTCTAATCCTGCTGGTGCTCTGAATGACATGTTTCTTTGTACTTTCAGAGATTCACTATGGTAAATAAAGTCTTGAACTTGGAAGGAGTTTTTTTTTGTTTTGAGATTGCACGTGTGTCATGCTGAGATAGTGATTATGATGGGATAAACCCAGCTAGTTACGGGTTTGAGACGTTTGTTTTCTAGACTTTCAGACCGTGCACCAGAGTTTGGTGTTGATGTAAGCCAGACTGGACTGGAGATTTCTGTTCATGTCCTTTTTACAAATGCATTTCGCAACAAACCTTTTCTTTGCTCTCATGTGATGCTGGAGGGCTCGGCTGGTCTTTTTCGGTGTGAACGCTGAACGTTCACTACAAAGCGTCAGAGTGAGTGGAAAATCCCCTGGGAGAGCAGCAGAGTACGAACCTGAAGACGCAGTTGTCTTGATACCCAATTCCTCTGGTAATAAGACGGTCCAGTCAGACACAGACTTCCTCTCCAGAGAAGCGAGGGTCTAGAGCTTCAGAATGGACCAGGACATAGTTGTGTAAAAATGAACCAGGACTTGGAATCTGAGTTGGTGAAAGTAAGTTTCTCACTTGCTTTGCAGTTCTTCTGTGTGGTGTGGTTCTAGCTGCCATGACGCTGTGATGTTTGCCCATCCAGGAAATTCCTGAGTTCTTTGCTGGAGAGGTAGAGTTTGCATAATCAGGATATGTAGCCGTTTGTTCAGTAGTTAACATTCCACGTGAAGATTATGAACTGCCTGTGTTAATTTATCTTACTTTTAGCAGGTAAGGTCCGTCATGATATATTCCCATGCAGGAAGTGGCTTTTGTGACGTTATGGAAGTATTTTTACAGCCACTAGAAGTCTGTGCTCAGGAGCCTGTCAGTGGCATCGTATGGGTGATGCATGTTGGTCTTTCGCAGGTTAATTCTGTTAGAGCCATTTTCACATTATTACATTTGGTTGACTGTCTGAAGTGCCCAGGCGCACAGAGCTGTCATCTTTGTTCTGGTGGTTAGTTAATGACAGTCCACTCACATATGCAAATTTTCATTCCAGTACATTTACATTTATGGCATTTAGCTGATGCTTTTATTAAAAGCAACTTACAATTATGACTGAACACAACTTGAGTAATTGAGGGTTAAGGGGCTTGTTCAAGAGCCCAACAGTGGCAATTTGGCAGTGGTGGGACTTGAACTGGCAACCTTCTGATTACTAGCTAAACCTTAAGAGCTTTCAGGGGTCATATTTTTATGGAATTTCTTTCTTGTGGTGGCTTGGTATCTTTGTAACCCTGAATCACCAGGAACCACAGAGTACACTGGTAGTTTGGCAGTGTAGATGAGAGTTCGAGTTCTGCCGTGTCTCCTTGCTCTGGTTTGTTCAGGCTGAGAGATGGTTGCTTTAGCTGGATTGAGCAGTCTCACATGAGCGATCATCATGTGCTACACTGCACGAGCACTGTTGCCCCGCTGCTATCCCTACTCCCACATTTACCCTTTCCTTTCTCAGACGGGTCACAGTGATTTCGTCCTACTGTCTGGAAGCTTTCACGTCAGAGCATCGACTGTCTTTTTCCTGTAACTCTCTTCCCCTCATCTCGAGGTGTGTTGTGCCTCTGTAGGCAGGCTGCAGAAGGTACTGTCTCCCTGAGTTTGCCCTGCCGTGATGTTCGTTGGTTTATTGAGAACAGACCGAACGACTCCTTTTACTCTGAAGCACGAGCCCTCCTTCCCTGCTGGCTATTGGATGGAACCAGGTGACTCATGGGTGACTAAACTAGTCTGAGATAGAAGTATGTGGTGCCCCCCCTGCGTTTAGTGTGGCAGAAAAATGCCTTTTGGAGCCAGCACTGTCCCTGTAATGCATCTATGTGTGTGGAGACAATGCTGGGCATGAAGAGGGCGTGTCTTCAGGAGGCCTGCAGAGTCTGTGCTGTCATGGACCGGTGACGAGGGCTCTGCCTACTTTGTGTCCGCGCGCGTGTGTGTCCGCGCGTGTGTGTCCGCGCGCGTGTGTGTTTGTGTGTGTGTGTATATATATGTGTATATATATATATATATATATGTGTGTGTGTGTGTGTGTGTGTGTGTGTGTGTGTGTGTGTGTGTGTGTGTGTATATATATGTATATGTATGTATATATATATATATATATATATATATATATATATATATATATATATATATATATATAAAATTTATTTATTTTTATTTTTTTATCACGTTTGGATATATATAACTTGTTTGTTTGTATATATGTAAAGCACTTGTGCAGCTGAGGACGGACCTCCAAAGCGTTCTGTTTCTCTGGACTTCGTCTGTTTACATGTGTAATTTTATCATGTTCTCCAAACTTTGCACATGCGTGGAGCTTCATGTGGTTGCCAGTTACCATGACAATGAACCCTTTAGAGAATCTCTGTAACACTGAAAATAGAGGTTGTATGCAGGTTGTACATAGTGTGTGTGTGTGTGCCTGTCAGAGGTGGATGTTTTACATGTGGTAAGGCATTGCCTTTACCTGAGTCCACTTAATACAGTTAATATATAGTTAATGTATAGTTAATATGTAGATGCAGTAGAATGACTAAGGTGCGTGGCCAACACACGTGCTGATGGAGCAGTTTTAAGAGCGTAGCGGTTAGCTAGCTCAGACTTTTGTGGAGCACTTCACTGTTGACATGACTAGCTACATAACATCATCGTAGGAAGTAGCCTGCTGACCAATGAGATACAGTCTAACAGCTCAGGTACCTTCCCTCATCATTATTTAATTATGCTAATGAATGTAATTGTGTACATTCCCTCATTATTATGTAATTATTTTAATGGAATAATTTGTTCCCTCGTCATTATGTAGTAATTGCTAATGTTATTGTGTACATTACCTCATTATTATGTAATTATTTTAAGTAATGTAATTATGTATGTTCCCTCGTCATTGTGATTATGCTAATTAATGTAACTGCATTCCCTCTTCATTGTGATTATGCTAATTATTGTAATTATGTACATTCCCGCTTAATTATTTATTCTAATGTAATTACATTCTCTCTTCATTATGTGAGTATTCTAATTAATGTAGTTATGTACATATTCTAATTAACGTAATTATTTACATTCCCTCTTCATTATGTGATTATGCTACATTTACATTTATGGTGTTTGGCAGATGCTATTATCCAGAGCGACTTAGAAAATTGCTTTGTCACACTTGTTGCCAAAAAACACGGTTTCTTCTTTCTCCTACATATGAAGTTAGTGGTTAAAAGGAATTCTTTCTGAAGAACTTTTGTTCTCAGTGAGGAAGGAGTAGATCTGTTTGAGTGTGTCTGAGGCTGAGCAGTGATGTGGGAGTGTTGCTGTGATGTGAAGATGTGTTGAAAACCAGAGACAGAAGGTGCACTCGTTCACACACGTCTCACCTGCCAGAGCAGGGTGTGTTCATGGACTCACTCAAAGGCGAGGTTGGGTCACTATGCCCATGTCCAGACAGATGAGGGTCAGGTTCATGGTCACTGGAATGCAATGCAGCTTGATAATTGTGTCCTTGTTTCTACTGGTACAAAGTGTGTCCTGTTAGTCAGCCTTTCAAACCTGTGTGTGTGTGTGTGTGTGTGTGTGTGTGTGTGTGTGTTTTAAGTGCTTATGTCATATCCTGAATGTGGATATTACTGCACTTTAATGACTGGAGGCATTCATAGTGGGTGCGCATGACTGAGATCATCACATGTTTTAATAACCAAACTAATGAACAAGCCTGCCTGTCACAAGAATCCCTTGCATGCCTCTGTGCAGGTACATGCATTTTGGCAACCCAGCAAGACTTGAAGCAGATTAAGCTGTATTATTGAAGTAAATAGTGTAGGTGTAGTAGTAATAGTAGTAGTGGTGGTGGGGGTGGTGTAGTAATAGTATTAGTGGTTGTGTTCTAGTAGTAGGAAGTGTAACTGCACTTCCAGGAGGTGTTGGTAATATGTATGTTAAGATTCATGCTGGGCTTATATTGGGCTAGTATTTCTGTGTGTGCATGGATGTGGGTGGGGGTTTTGTGGGGTTTGTGAGAGTGTCAGTGTTTGGTAGGGTGTAGAGGTTTGTGTTACGAGCTAGACTGAGTGTTGGAGGCCTTGTATTTTAGATGAAAGTGCTCTGTGTATGCGTGGAGAGAGTTACTGGTGTAGCTATACAGAGTGCTGCGATGCGGCGTGGTGTGTCTATACGGAGGGGTGCGGCGGGGTGTGTCTATACGGAGGGGTGCGGCGGGGTGTGTCTATACGGAGGGGTGCGGCGGGGTGTGTCTATACGGAGGGGTGCGGCGGGGTGTGTCTATACGGAGGGGTGCGGCGGGGTGTGTCTATACGGAGTGCTGTGGTGTATGTACAGTGTTTGTGTTTGAAGTCTGAAACAATCTTGCGTATGATGATCAAGATATAAATATCAATAATGCCTATGTATATTTGAAGAAATAGGTCTGTATGTGGTCACAAGTACTGGCATAAGAGTGTATAACATCTCTATGAGATTGTGATTGTGAAATTTCAGTGTTGGTGGAGTTTTTTGTATTTTCAATCAAGTAGTTAATTGAATTAATGTTATCATGCTGTTCACTCTTAAATATTTCACTAAACCGTTCTGTTCTTCAGGGTACAGAGCATACATATAAATGCTATGAGTGTTCACAGTGTGCCGTTTAAATACCGCTCCAGTAAGACACTCATTTATTTCTGCCCTTCCCATGTAAAATGGGCAGTCCTTGTATTGGTAGGACAGCCGATGTCCCTCTGTGTTCCTGCTAATGAGCAAAATGTCTGTACAAGCCAAACCCTTATCCAAATGTCCAGTTTAATTCCTGTGGAGTGACTCTCATACACATGGATCCTTACAGTGTTATGATTGTCTTGGTCTCTTTCCATTTGGGGCATCATTTACATGTATGGCATTTAGCAGACACTTATCCAGAGTCACTTACAAAAGTGCTTTGTCGTTTACTCACAGAATACATCCTAGTACAGTAGGTTAGAGTCCAATATACCAATGATCTATAATACTGTGGAAATACGGGGCTCACTGCTGATACCTAGAAGTGCAGAACACATAGAATAGCTCTAATAGACAAGTGTAATAAGCAAATACTAGAGTTTGTTAGTCAACATAAGTGTAATAAACAATACCCTACAATAAGTACTAGTTTAGTCAACATAGGAGCAGAGTCAGTGGTCATTTGAATACTCCACAAATAGATGGGTCTTCGGTCTGCATTTGAAGACAGCAGGAGACTTTTCTGTTTGGAAAAGTGGGAGTTCATTTCACCATTTTGGAGCCAGGACATCAGACCTGAAGCGCAGTATTTCAGGCCGAGCCATACTTGAGGTTCGAAGTACTCGAGGTACGGCTCGGGCTTTGACCTCATGTATGAAGAGACTGGTCCATTTTTGGCTTTGTAGGTGAACATCAAGGATTTAAATCTAATGCGTGCAGCTACTAGAAGCCAGTGAAGGGAGCGCAGCAGTGGAGTGATGTGTGTCAACTTCAGAAGATTGAAAACCAGTTGTGCTGCTGCATTCTGGACAAGTTGTAAAGGTATGTTCGCTCTTAGAGGAAGACCAGCAAGTAGAGACAGCACAAGCACCTGGGTAGCTTCCTGTGAGAGAAAGGGCTGAATCCTTCGCATGTTGCAAAGCAGGAATCTGCAAGACCGGGTTAGATTTGAAACATGAGTTGAGACCGACAACTGGTTGTCCAAAGTTGTGCCCAGACTACGGGCAGCTTCGGATGGTGATACCAGGGAGTTCTCAAAGGAAACTGTGAGGTCATGGTAAGGGTTGGGAGTACCTGGGATGTACAGCAGCTTGGTTTTATTGGGGTTCAGCTTCAAGTGGTGGGCTGTCATCCATGATGCGATGTCAATCAAGCATGCCGAGACCTGTGTCAGAGTGTGAAAAAGAAAGAAATAATTGCGTGTCATCAGCATAGCAGTGGTAGGAGAAACCATGAGAAGATATTACATCACCAAGAGAACGAGTATACAAAGAGAAGAGAAGGGGGTCTAATACTGAGCCTTGTGGAACACCAGTGGAGGGTCTACACGGTTTGGATGTGGATCCTCTCCATGTCACCTGATAGGACTGAAACCATCTCCAAGCAGAGCCAGTCACACCAAGCCTGGAAAGAACAGAGAGAAGAATGTTGTGGTTCACTGTGTCAAAGGCTGCCGAAAGGTCTAGAAGAATCAAAACGGATGACTGGCAGCTTTAGCAACATGAACTTTCTCAGTCACTGCTATGAGAGGGGCTCATCTGGTGCATCATGGTGGTGCCAAGACTGCATCTTGTGTAATGATTATTTAATGGTGATGGTGAGCATAACGGCCTACTCTTCCCTCAGACTGAGGCTCATCTGGTGCGGGGACCTCAGAATGATATGCATCACTGCCCTCGTGTGCTTGATTTAGGAGTGTAGCATGCAGCCAATCAGCTGTGCTCACTGGAATATTAGGCCACGCCCAGACTCTTGTTTGTTTTTCAAGCAGTGCTTTAGGAAATTTGTTTAATTTTTTTTTTAAATAAAAAAATGTCCTGAACATTTAATATAACCCTACCTTAGAATGTTCAAGTTTGGTTTATTTGTCACAGGAGCAATGATGCTCCTTCATACTTTTTGTTGCTGTATAATGTGTCCCTGGATCTTTAAGGTTTAACATATGAACATTCAAGGCCCACAAAAGAGGGTTTCCATGCGTGCGTGCGGGCATGTGTGGGGGGTAAGTAAAAGTGTAGTGGAAAGATGGAGAGAAAAGAGGAACAGATGTGTTCACAGCAGTGATGGGCTGTGTGTGTGTGTGTGTGTGTTCGTTCACATTAGCGTCTCACTGTGTGTGAAGCTGTTCATGATGAGCTTCTATTTTTACCCATAGTTCTCTTCTTCCTGTCATTCTGTTGCTAGGAGCCCAGTTCTAGGACAGGTCCTCCCAAGTAACACAGGTCTCTCTCTCTCTCTCTCTCTCTCTCTCTCTCTCACCCCCCCCCCCCTCTGTAGTGTGATTGCGTATAAGACCTGCTGGTGCTTGATTAGCTTTGATTATGTGACTCTCTACTTCCAGTCTTGTCACATTTTGATAATCCCATCATGACATGATAAGAAACATGCAAATTATCTGAATAGATTTTTACAATATACAATAACACAGTGTCTGAGCATTTAATCCCATATACAAGCTGTTGTGTTCTGTCAGATTACTTTTTTGGTCTTACATGATCTTACATTCCCAAATCTCCTTTTAATGCTCTAATATCTGTAATGGAACTGTAGTGCACACATCACACCTTTATCTTAGTGCACGCATCACACCTTTAACATCTTTAATCATGTGGGATGGATAGAGTGGTGTAGACCTGACCGCATCATGTTGGATGGATAGTGGTGTAGACCTGACCGCATCATGCGGGATGGATAGAGTGGTGTAGACCTGACCGCATCATGCGGGATGGATAGAGTGGTGTAGACCTGACCGCATCATGCGGGATGGATAGAGTGGTGTAGACCTGACCGCATCATGCGGGATGGATAGAGTGGTGTAGACCTGACCGCATCATGCGGGATGGATAGAGTGGTGTAGACCTGACCGCATCATGCGGGATGGATAGAGTGGTGTAGACCTGACCGCATCATGCGGGATGGATAGAGTGGTGTAGACCTGACCGCATCATGCGGGATGGATAGAGTGGTGTAGACCTGACCTCATCATGCAGGATGGATAGAGTGGTGTAGACCTGACCTCATCTTGTCTGCAGCGTTATGGGGTGGGGCGGGGCATCATGTTACCATGGTTACCCCATGTTTAAAGAGTTGTTTTAGGAATTTGATTCACTGAATATTTGTGGAGTTCAGGCCCTCATATAAAGTAAATCTTACACCAGTTTAAATAACTACATTAAAGCAAGTGTTCCCAGGAGTGAAGGAGTATTATATTCCACAGTAAACATTAAAGAGATGAAACCAAAAAACCAGTGAAATCCCGTGGTGCGGTGTGGAGTAGTGTTTCAGGAAAACAATTAGAGTTGCAGCTCTGTGTGTCTGTGTAAGAGTTTGTGTGTGTGTGTTCTTGAGTTTCTCTCTGTCATGTCCGTCCGTCTGTCTGTTCTTGTTTGTGTGTGTGCACATGCACACTGGAACTCAGTTAAAGGAATCCATGAGACAGGAGTTTGTCATGTGTGCTGCTCCAGCATTTATCCCGTAGACACCTATCCAAGTCCCAACATGCTCGTATGTGACTGTAGTGAGCAGAGTGAGCGTTCCACCTGCAGCTCTACTTACTAGTGAACACGCGAAAGGAATGTGTGTGTACCGCTAGCAGTAGGTGAGAGGCTGAATAGTTTCAGTAGCTGTCGCTGCAGCTGTTGCTTCCATGGTGTTTTAACCACACAGTCCTGCTTCAAGGAAGTGGAGTCATCACAGAACAAAGCAGTCTGAATCGGCGCTGTTTACACATGCAGTTACACCCACACACCGCCACACCCGCCACCCAAACACCGCCACACCATTGCTGGATCACCCATGCACAAACACCTCCCTGTTTCATCCTCCCTCACCCTGCCTCTCTTTCGCCCCCCGCCTTGGATCACACAGAGAGGATTATTCTTCTCTTCCGATCATATGCTGATTCTCCTGGTGAAGGTGTCATTTGCTCTGCTGTTTGAAGTTGCTCCTGGTGTTCTCAGAGGATGTTGAGCGATGCCTAGCTGCTGTTTCCATCTTTACAAACCTTAGCAGTCCTGTTGAGACTTCCCAGACTGCCTCGGTCTCAAAGGATATTGATCACGTGAGCTAGCACATGTGCAGTCCTGTTCTGAACAGTTTAGTCTTATAAACCTTAACCTGCACCATGTCTCATACTACACTAATTCACAGATTCACTCCAGTTCAATCTGGTAAACACGGAGCTTTATGCATGACTTCATACTCACTAACATGCTCGCACACACACTCGCATGCAATAACTTGCTCACACTTTCTTGCAATTTCCCAAACTCCTATTCTCTCTCTCTCTCTCTCACTCTCTGACACACACGTGCGCGTGCACACACACACACACACATTTGGATGGTTTATTCACACTGAACCAGGGCCATTCCACCCTTATTATCATGGGCTTGTTATCGTCATGGTGATATATTCTTCATGGTTGGCCCTGATTGGACCCTCATGGCTGTGTGTATAATAACTATAAGCAGGACCTCTGCGCTGCTCCGGTGTGTGCTGCGCTGACCTGTCGTCTGCCCTGTCTGTACTCTGCCTCAGAGCACCATCTGATTCATTCATTCAGGACCCTGCGGCTCTCTGGAGAAACGCACCAAATTTTCTCTCTTTCAATTCGTGCCCCATGTGCTTGTTGTAGTCAGTATTTTTCACATGGGTGTTTGTCAGCTCTAATCCAATTCTGAGAGCAGCACTCTCTCCCCCTGATGGGCAGGCCTTCCAGGTTCTCATTCCTGATGGGACATGCCACAAAGTTTACGGTTTCTGAGATGCTACCGCCCTTCGTCTGATACCGTTATCGTTCTCGTGATCATTATCATTATTCTTGTTGTTTCCTTTGTGTGCGTCACAGTATGCACGGGTGTGGATCCCCGACCCTGAGGAGGTGTGGAAGTCAGCTGAGCTCACTAAAGACTACAAACAGGGAGACACCGTACTACACCTGCAGCTGGAAGATGGTTCGGTGAGGAGTGTGTGCTCGTGCGTGTGGTCGTGAGTGTGTGCGTGTGGCTCTTATGGTAATTCCCAGTGGTGTCAATATCGATATATCTAGTGATGACATTAACTATGGTGTAGTTATTATTGGCAGTGTTTCCTCACAGCTATTCAGTTTGTCATAGTTTTGTCTGCCAAAATGTGGTAATGCTAATTTTCATATTTTGATATTTCTTACAGTTTTAACTGTTCAAGTCAGAGATTTATTCAAAACCTTGATCTTTTGAACTAGATTTCATTTAATGTTTTAAGGACCTACAGCACAAGTTGGACCCGAATACAAAGACCCTGCCACACCTGCGGAACCCGGACATCCTGGTGGGGGAGAACGACCTGACGGCGCTCAGCTACCTGCACGAACCCGCTGTCCTGCACAACCTCAAAGTGCGCTTTATCGACTCCAAACTCATCTACACGTACTGCGGTAAACACACACACTTGTTCGCACACACACACATGCACACATCTATTGCAGTAAACAACCCCACCATTGGTTAACTACCTTGCCCATCAGGCCCTTTATTGTCTGTTAATTATAGGCTTTGAATGGCACTATGTAATGAACGACCGGAGACGATGTGTACGTAGCATGTTTGAAGGCGTGTCTCTGTGTCTCCCTGCTGGTACAGGTATTGTCCTGGTAGCCATTAACCCCTACGAGACGCTGCCCATCTATGGGACTGACATCATCAACGCATACAGTGGCCAGAATATGGGGGACATGGACCCCCACATATTTGCTGTAGCAGAGGAGGCCTACAAACAGATGGCCAGGTGTGTGTGTGTGTGTGTGTATGTGTGTGTATGTGTGTGTATGTGTGTGTATGTGTGTGTGTGTGTGTGTGTGTGTGTGTGTGTGTGTGTGTGTGTGTGTGTGTGTGTGTGTGTGAGATACTGCAGCAGATCCATGAGCAGTTCTTTTTATCACTCTTTCTCTTTCTCCTTCCCATCACCAAATCTGTACAGATGTATGTATGACACACATACTCACACACACACTCAGGCTCTGTCAGCAACCCCTGAGAGATGCTTTAGTGCAGCATGTGGAAACCTCTCTGCCCTATTCTTTTCACTCTTGTTGCCGTAGAGACGAGAGGAACCAGTCCATCATTGTCAGCGGCGAGTCCGGCGCAGGGAAGACGGTGTCAGCGAAGTACGCCATGCGCTACTTCGCCACAGTTAGCGGGTCAGCCAGCGAGGCTAACGTGGAGGAGAAAGTTCTGGCCTCCAACCCCATCATGGAGGTTAGGACCCACAGTGCTCCACCTAAACCTTCTCTCTCCTCTAGGGTTAACCCTAAACCTTCTCCTCTAGGGTTAACCCTAAACCTTCTCCTCTAGGGTTAACCCTAAACCTTCTCCTCTAGGGTTAACCCTAAACCACTTCCTCTCTGCTCTAGGGTTAACCCTAAACCTTCTCCTCTCTCCTCTGGGGTTAACCCTAAACCTCCTCCTCTCTCCTCTAGGGTTAACCCTAAACCTCCTCCTCTCTCCTCTAGGGTTAACCCTAAACCTCCTCCTCTCTCCTCTAGGGTTAACCCTAAACCTCCTCCTCTCTCCTCTAGGGTTAACCCTAAACCTCCTCCTCTCTCCTCTAGGGTTAACCCTAAACCTCCTCCTCTCTCCTCTGGGGTTAACCCTAAACCTCCTCCTCTCTGCTCTGGGGTTAACCCTAAACCTCCTCCTCTCTGCTCTGGGGTTAACCCTAAACCTCCTCCTCTCTCCTCTAGGCTTAACCCTAAACCTCCTCCTCTCTCCTCTAGGCTTAACCCTAGCCCTCCTCCTCTCTCCTCTGGGGTTAACCCTAAACCTCCTCCTCTCTCCTCTGGGGTTAACCCTAAACCTCCTCATCTCTCCTCTGGGGTTAACCCTAAACCTCCTCCTCTCTCCTCTGGGGTTAACCCTAACCCTCCTCCTCTCTCCTCTAGGGTTAACTCTAACTCTCCTGTCTCCCCTCAAACACACTTAGGAATGGAACTCTGTGGGCAGTTGTAGCAAAAGGCTTCCTCAACAACCTCCCTTAACCTTCCATTATAAGTGAGTCTACGATTAAACTACTGGGTTCCTTTATAGTGAGCTTGTTCAGGTATCACAGTGTCTCCTGCTCCAAAAGTATTTGACCAATAGAGATTTTAGGCCAACGTCTGCTTTTAAAACCCCTAGGAAAATCCTAGAGGAAAGATTGCACAAGAAGAATGGAGATTTAAGAAAAAGACATTGCCAAAATCTATAGGTATGAAACATGAAATCAAAGACTGGCAAAATGAGATGGTGAAGGAGTAGTTGTCCTTTTGAAAGCTAAAGTTTGACACACACATGATTTTGATATAGTAAATTTTGTTATTTAATTCAAAACTCCAGACTAGGCCTTTGTAGCTACCACGTGCCCCCACCCACCTGCGCCTGTTGTTGTCTTCAGGCCATAGGGAACGCCAAGACGACCCGCAATGACAACAGCAGTCGCTTTGGGAAGTACATTGAGATAGGCTTTGATAAGAGGTTCCACATCATTGGAGCCAACATGAGGACCTACCTGCTAGAGAAATCCCGGGTCGTATTCCAGGTGCGGCTCGCAAACATTATTGTACATTTACATTTACACATACACATGATCCGAAATCTCACATTCCTGCTCTCACAGTGTCTGCAAGATACCACAAATAGAAATGTTTTGTCTCAGCAGGTTTAAGCAAAACACTTACAACATAAAAGCACACACACACGCCCATTTTTTAATTAATTAATTAATTTTTTAACCAGTCTCTTTTTTTGTGCGGAGAGAATCATTTTAGCCTGCTCCCTGTTCCTGCTCGTTTTAGAATTAGTAATTTATTAATCTCAGGAATTTTAAATTCAAATTATTTTAAATTCTTTTTAAACCTACTGAGGAAAGATGTCCTGAGTTTGATCAGTGTTAATGCACATTCTTACACACACACACACACACACACGCTGGTAGTTTAAAGATCCATGTGTCAGTAATGTCTGTAATTGTCACATCTTTTTGGGATTAGGGTTAAATTCATAGGACACTTCCCTCAGTCTTCATTTTTAATTTTAATATATTTGAAATGCACCTTCTCTCTCTTTCTCTCCTCCACTCTTCCTCTCTCACGCACATCTTTGTTGTGTTTACTGAATGAACAGTCTTTATCTGAGCTATGTAAACAAGACAGAACCATCAAATGATTAAATTCTCCATCTTGTTAATGTGTCCCATATACATGGAGACGGTGACACTCTTCTGCTTGGCTTGCTGTTATCTATGCTATAACAGCCAGGGGCGTAATACATGTGACATTAATCAAATTCTTCATTTCTGGACTAATTTGGACTGAATGTGTCCATGTCCTGCGCTGGGTGTCCTGCGCTGGGTGTCCTGCGCTGGGTGTCCTGCGCTGGGTGTCCTGCGCTGGGTGTCGTGAGTTGGATGCCCTGCGCTGGGTGTGTCTGTGTCGTGCTCTGGGTGTGTGCTTTTATGTTGTAAGCCTTTTGATTAAACCTGCTAGGACAAAACATTTCTGTTTGTGGTATCTTTCAGACACTGTTTCTAGAACAACTTACATATTTATCAGTATGACAGTACGTCATGCTGTGACCCCGCCGTCACATCCTCCCTTCCATTGTGACCCCACCCTCATGATCTCTCTCTGCTGCTCCTCAGGCGGATGAGGAGAGGAACTACCACATCTTCTACCAGCTCTGTGCTTCCTCCCGCCTCCCAGAATTTAAGGCCCTGAAGCTAGGTGAATCTCTCCCTCACACACACACACACACACACACACACACACACACACACAAGCTTTCACTCATTTATTCTGCAGAGGGTCTGTGTGTGTGAGGTGAGTTGTTAATCACAGGTTTGTGATGGGTCTCACTGGGTGACCCAGTTGTGTCCAGGGTGACCTAGGTTACTATGGTTAAGGTTAACCCTAACAATAACACTAGCTTACTATGGTTAAGGATAACCCTAACAATAACACTAGCTTACTAAGGTTAGGGTTAACCCTAACAATAACACTAGGTTACTAAGGTTAGGGTTAACCCTAACAATAACACTAGGTTACTAAGGTTAGGGTTAACCCTAACAATAACACTAGGTTACTAAGGTTAGGGTTAACCCTAACAATACCACTAGGTTACTATGGTTAGGGTTAACCCTAACAATAACACTAGGTTACTATGGTTAGGGTTAACCCTAACAATAACACTAGGTTACTAAGGTTAGGGTTAACCCTAACAATAACACTAGGTTACTAAGGTTAGGGTTAACCCTAACAATAACACTAGGTTACTAAGGTTAGGGTTAACCCTAACAATAACACTAGGTTACTAAGGTTAGGGTTAACCCTAACAATAACACTAGGTTACTAAGGTTAGGGTTAACCCTAACAATACCACTAGGTTACTATGGTTAGGGTTAACCCTAACAATAACACTAGGTTACTATGGTTAGGGTTAACCCTAACAATAACACTAGGTTACTAAGGTTAGGGTTAACCCTAACAATAACACTAGGTTACTAAGGTTAGGGTTAACCCTAACAATAACACTAGGTTACTAAGGTTAGGGTTAACCCTAACAATAACACTAGGTTACTAAGGTTAGGGTTAACCCTAACAATAACACTAGGTTACTAAGGTTAGGGTTAACCCTAACAATAACACTAGGTTACTAAGGTTAGGGTTAACCCTAACAATAACACTAGGTTACTATGGTTAAGGTTAACCCTAACAATAACACTAGGTTACTATGGTTAAGGTTAACCCTAACAATAACACTAGGTTACTATGGTTAGGGTTAACCCTAACAATAACACTAGGTTACTAAGGTTAGGGTTAACCCTAACAATAACACTAGCTTACTAAGGTTAGGGTTAACCCTAACAATAACACTAGGTTACTATGGTTAAGGATAACCCTAACAATAACACTAGGTTACTAAGGTTAGGGTTAACCCTAACAATAACACTAGGTTACTAAGGTTAGGGTTAACCCTAACAATAACACTAGGTTACTAAGGTTAGGGTTAACCCTAACAATAACACTAGGTTACTAAGGTTAGGGTTAACCCTAACAATACCACTAGGTTACTATGGTTAGGGTTAACCCTAACAATAACACTAGGTTACTATGGTTAGGGTTAACCCTAACAATAACACTAGGTTACTAAGGTTAGGGTTAACCCTAACAATAACACTAGGTTACTAAGGTTAGGGTTAACCCTAACAATAACACTAGGTTACTAAGGTTAGGGTTAACCCTAACAATAACACTAGGTTACTAAGGTTAGGGTTAACCCTAACAATAACACTAGGTTACTAAGGTTAGGGTTAACCCTAACAATAACACTAGGTTACTAAGGTTAGGGTTAACCCTAACAATAACACTAGGTTACTAAGGTTAGGGTTAACCCTAACAATAACACTAGGTTACTATGGTTAGGGTTAACCCTAACAATAACACTAGGTTACTAAGGTTAGGGTTAACCCTAACAATAACACTAGGTTACTAAGGTTAGGGTTAACCCTAACAATAACACTAGGTTACTAAGGTTAGGGTTAACCCTAACAATAACACTAGGTTACTAAGGTTAGGGTTAACCCTAACAATAACACTAGGTTACTATGGTTAGGCACTAGTTTATTAGTCTTCAGCCAGTAGCTTCTGGAGCTCTAGGACAGCAGCTAACTGTCTTGACATGTGCAGTGCATGTTCTCTGCTAGAGCACTGGTAGTGTTTGATTGGATTAAACTTAACTGAGGGAAGTGTTATGTCATTACAGAGGAAGTGTTGAATTCATCAGTGTGACTCATTCTGGTTCTGATGTATGTTGCTCTTGAAACTAAACCAACACTAAGAGCTTTCTGTGTTTGTTTGGACCTCAGGCACCGCAAATGATTTCCACTACACCAAACAGGGCCGTAACCCGGTGATCGATGGAGTGAACGATGCAAAGGAAATGTGCACCACAAGGAGCGCCTTCAGTCTGCTGGGTAGGGCTAACCATGCCGCAGCGCGTGCGTGTGTGTGCGTGAACTGCTTTGTTATTTCTTGGGTGTTACGTGTAGTGCTGGGCGATTCTCACAATTTTTTTGGATTTTCAAAATGTGACAATCAAGTTTGTTAAACACATGATGAAAACAAGCAGCAGATTACAGAGAGAAAAAACACTGGAAATATCACTTTAGTGATAACATGACATTGGGTGTTGGGTGGTGTGGGTAAGGGTGTGTGTAATAGCTGGGTGGTGTTCTGGGTGTGTGTGTAATAGCTGGATGGTGGTCTGTGTGTGTGATAGCTGGGTGGTGTTCTGGGTGTGTAATGGGTGTGTGTGTGTGTGTAATAGCTGGGTGGTGTTCTGTGTGTGTGTGTGTGTGTGTGTAATAGCTGGGTGGTGTTCTGTGTGTGTGTGTGTAATAGCTGGGTGGTGTTCTGTCTGTGTGTGTGTGTGTAATAGCTGGGTGGTGTTCTGTGTGTGTGTAATAGCTGGGTGGTGTTCTGTGTGTGTGTAATAGCTGGGTGGTGTTCTCTGTGTGTGTAATAGCTGGGTGGTGTTCTCTGTGTGTGTAATAGCTGGGTGGTGTTCTCTGTGTGTGTGTAATAGCTGGGTGGTGTTCTCTGTGTGTGTGTAATAGCTGGGTGGTGTTCTCTGTGTGTGTGTAATAGCTGGGTGGTGTTCTGTGTGTGTGTGTAATAGCTGGGTGGTGTTCTGTGTGTGTGTGTGTAATAGCTGGGTGGTGTTCTGTGTGTGTGTGTAATAGCTGGGTGGTGTTCTGTGTGTGTGTGTAATAGCTGGGTGGTGTTCTGTGTGTGTGTGTAATAGCTGGGTGGTGTTCTGTGTGTGTGTGTGTAATAGCTGGGTGGTGTTCTGTGTGTGTGTGTGTAATAGCTGGGTGGTGTTCTGTGTGTGTGTGTGTGTAATAGCTGGGTGGTGTTCTGTGTGTGTGTGTGTGTAATAGCTGGGTGGTGTTCTGTGTGTGTGTGTGTAATAGCTGGGTGGTGTTCTGTGTGTGTGTGTGTAATAGCTGGGTGGTGTTCTGTGTGTGTGTGTGTAATAGCTGGGTGGTGTTCTGTGTGTGTGTGTGTGTGTAATAGCTGGGTGGTGTTCTGTGTGTGTGTGTGTGTGTAATAGCTGGGTGGTGTTCTGTGTGTGTGTGTGTGTGTGTGTAATAGCTGGGTGGTGTTCTGTGTGTGTGTGTGTGTGTAATAGCTGGGTGGTGTTCTGTGTGTGTGTGTGTGTGTAATAGCTGGGTGGTGTTCTGTGTGTGTGTGTGTAATAGCTGGGTGGTGTTCTGTGTGTGTGTGTGTAATAGCTGGGTGGTGTTCTGTGTGTGTGTGTGTGTGTAATAGCTGGGTGGTGTTCTGTGTGTGTGTGTAATAGCTGGGTGGTGTTCTGTGTGTGTGTGTGTAATAGCTGGGTGGTGTTCTGTGTGTGTGTGTGTAATAGCTGGGTGGTGTTCTGTGTGTGTGTGTGTAATAGCTGGGTGGTGTTCTGTGTGTGTGTGTGTAATAGCTGGGTGGTGTTCTGTGTGTGTGTGTGTAATAGCTGGGTGGTGTTCTGTGTGTGTGTGTGTAATAGCTGGGTGGTGTTCTGTGTGTGTGTGTGTAATAGCTGGGTGGTGTTCTGTGTGTGTGTGTGTAATAGCTGGGTGGTGTTCTGTGTGTGTGTGTGTAATAGCTGGGTGGTGTTCTGTGTGTGTGTGTGTAATAGCTGGGTGGTGTTCTGTGTGTGTGTGTGTAATAGCTGGGTGGTGTTCTGTGTGTGTGTGTGTAATAGCTGGGTGGTGTTCTGTGTGTGTGTGTGTAATAGCTGGGTGGTGTTCTGTGTGTGTGTGTGTGTAATAGCTGGGTGGTGTTCTGTGTGTGTGTGTGTGTAATAGCTGGGTGGTGTTCTGTGTGTGTGTGTGTAATAGCTGGGTGGTGTTCTGTGTGTGTGTGTGTAATAGCTGGGTGGTGTTCTGTGTGTGTGTGTGTAATAGCTGGGTGGTGTTCTGTGTGTGTGTGTGTGTGTAATAGCTGGGTGGTGTTCTGTGTGTGTGTGTGTGTGTAATAGCTGGGTGGTGTTCTGTGTGTGTGTGTGTGTGTAATAGCTGGGTGGTGTTCTGTGTGTGTGTGTGTGTGTAATAGCTGGGTGGTGTTCTGTGTGTGTGTGTGTGTAATAGCTGGGTGGTGTTCTGTGTGTGTGTGTGTAATAGCTGGGTGGTGTTCTGTGTGTGTGTGTGTAATAGCTGGGTGGTGTTCTGTGTGTGTGTGTGTGTAATAGCTGGGTGGTGTTCTGTGTGTGTGTGTGTAATAGCTGGGTGGTGTTCTGTGTGTGTGTGTGTAATAGCTGGGTGGTGTTCTGTGTGTGTGTGTGTAATAGCTGGGTGGTGTTCTGTGTGTGTGTGTGTAATAGCTGGGTGGTGTTCTGTGTGTGTGTGTGTAATAGCTGGGTGGTGTTCTGTGTGTGTGTGTGTAATAGCTGGGTGGTGTTCTGTGTGTGTGTGTGTAATAGCTGGGTGGTGTTCTGTGTGTGTGTGTGTAATAGCTGGGTGGTGTTCTGTGTGTGTGTGTGTAATAGCTGGGTGGTGTTCTGTGTGTGTGTGTGTAATAGCTGGGTGGTGTTCTGTGTGTGTGTGTGTAATAGCTGGGTGGTGTTCTGTGTGTGTGTGTGTAATAGCTGGGTGGTGTTCTGTGTGTGTGTGTGTAATAGCTGGGTGGTGTTCTGTGTGTGTGTGTGTGTAATAGCTGGGTGGTGTTCTGTGTGTGTGTGTGTAATAGCTGGGTGGTGTTCTGTGTGTGTGTGTGTAATAGCTGGGTGGTGTTCTGTGTGTGTGTGTGTAATAGCTGGGTGGTGTTCTGTGTGTGTGTGTGTAATAGCTGGGTGGTGTTCTGTGTGTGTGTGTGTAATAGCTGGGTGGTGTTCTGTGTGTGTGTGTGTAATAGCTGGGTGGTGTTCTGTGTGTGTGTGTGTGTAATAGCTGGGTGGTGTTCTGTGTGTGTGTGTGTAATAGCTGGGTGGTGTTCTGTGTGTGTGTGTGTGTAATAGCTGGGTGGTGTTCTGTGTGTGTGTGTGTAATAGCTGGGTGGTGTTCTGTGTGTGTGTGTGTGTAATAGCTGGGTGGTGTTCTGTGTGTGTGTGTGTGTAATAGCTGGGTGGTGTTCTGTGTGTGTGTGTGTGTAATAGCTGGGTGGTGTTCTGTGTGTGTGTGTGTAATAGCTGGGTGGTGTTCTGTGTGTGTGTGTGTAATAGCTGGGTGGTGTTGTGTGTGTGTGTGTGTGTGTGTGTGTAATAGCTGGGTGGTGTTGTGTGTGTGTGTGTGTGTGTGTGTGTGTGTGTGTAATAGCTGGGTGGTGTGTGTGTGTAATAGCTGGGTGGTGTTTGTGTGTAATAGCTGGGTGGTGTTGTGTGTGTGTGTGTGTGTGTGTGTGTGTGTGTGTAATAGCTGGGTGGTGTTGTGTGTGTGTGTGTGTGTGTGTGTGTGTGTGTAATAGCTGGGTGGTGTTGTGTGTGTGTGTGTGTGTGTGTGTGTGTGTGTGTGTGTGTGTAATAGCTGGGTGGTGTTGTGTGTGTGTGTGTGTGTGTGTGTGTGTGTGTGTAATAGCTGGGTGGTGTTGTGTGTGTGTGTGTGTGTGTGTGTGTGTGTGTGTGTGTGTGTAATAGCTGGGTGGTGTTGTGTGTGTGTGTGTGTGTAATAGCTGGGTGGTGTTGTGTGTGTGTGTGTGTGTGTGTGTGTGTGTGTGTGTGTGTAATAGCTGGGTGGTGTTGTGTGTGTGTAATAGCTGGGTGGTGTTGTGTGTGTGTGTGTGTGTGTGTGTAATAGCTGGGTGGTGTTGTGTGTGTGTGTGTGTGTGTGTGTGTGTGTGTGTAATAGCTGGGTGGTGTTGTGTGTGTGTGTGTGTGTGTGTGTGTGTGTGTGTAATAGCTGGGTGGTGTTGTGTGTGTGTGTGTGTGTGTGTGTGTGTGTAATAGCTGGGTGGTGTTGTGTGTGTGTGTGTGTGTGTGTGTGTGTGTGTGTGTGTAATAGCTGGGTGGTGTTGTGTGTGTGTGTGTGTGTGTGTGTGTGTAATAGCTGGGTGGTGTTGTGTGTGTGTGTGTGTGTGTGTGTGTGTGTAATAGCTGGGTGGTGTGTGTGTGTGTGTGTGTGTGTGTAATAGCTGGGTGGTGTTGTGTGTGTGTGTGTGCAATAGCTGGGTGGTGTTGTGTGTGTGTGTGTGTGTGTGTGTGTGCAATAGCTGGGTGGTGTTGTGTGTGTGTGTGTGTGTGTGTGTGTAATAGCTGGGTGGTGTTGTGTGTGTGTGTGTGTGTGTAATAGCTGGGTGGTGTTGTGTGTGTGTGTGTGTGTGTGTAATAGCTGGGTGGTGTTGTGTGTGTGTGTAATAGCTGGGTGGTGTTGTGTGTGTGTGTGTGTGTGTAATAGCTGGGTGGTGTTGTGTGTGTGTGTGTGTGTAATAGCTGGGTGGTGTTGTGTGTGTGTGTGTGTGTGTGTGTGTGTGTAATAGCTGGGTGGTGTTGTGTGTGTGTGTGTGTGTGTGTGTAATAGCTGGGTGGTGTTGTGTGTGTGTGTGTGTGTGTGTGTAATAGCTGGGTGGTGTTGTGTGTGTGTGTGTGTGTGTGTAATAGCTGGGTGGTGTTGTGTGTGTGTGTGTGTGTGTAATAGCTTGGTGGTGTTGTGTGTGTGTGTGTGTGTGTGTGTGTGTGTGTGTGTGTGTGTGTGTGTGTGTAATAGCTGGGTGGTGTGTGTGTGTAATAGCTGGGTGGTGTTTGTGTGTAATAGCTGGGTGGTGTTTGTGTGTAATAGCTGGGTGGTGTTTGTGTGTAATAGCTGGGTGGTGTTTGTGTGTAATAGCTGGGTGGTGTTTGTGTGTGTGTGTGTGTGTAATAGCTGGGTGGTGTTTGTGTGTGTGTGTGTGTGTGTAATAGCTGGGTGGTGTTGTGTGTGTGTGTGTGTGTAATAGCTGGGTGGTGTTGTGTGTGTGTGTAATAGCTGGGTGGTGTTGTGTGTGTGTGTGTAATAGCTGGGTGGTGTTGTGTGTGTGTGTGTGTGTGTGTAATAGCTGGGTGGTGTTGTGTGTGTGTGTGTGTGTGTGTAATAGCTGGGTGGTGTTGTGTGTGTGTGTGTGTGTAATAGCTGGGTGGTGTTGTGTGTGTGTGTGTGTGTAATAGCTGGGTGGTGTTGTGTGTGTGTGTGTGTGTAATAGCTGGGTGGTGTTGTGTGTGTGTGTGTGTGTGTAATAGCTGGGTGGTGTTGTGTGTGTGTGTGTGTGTGTAATAGCTGGGTGGTGTTGTGTGTGTGTGTGTAATAGCTGGGTGGTGGTGTGTGTGTGTGTGTGTGTAATAGCTGGGTGGTGGTGTGTGTGTGTGTGTGTAATAGCTGGGTGGTGTTGTGTGTGTGTGTGTGTGTAATAGCTGGGTGGTGTTGTGTGTGTGTGTGTGTGTGTAATAGCTGGGTGGTGTTTTGTGTGTGTGTGTGTGTGTAATAGCTGGGTGGTGTTTTGTGTGTGTGTGTGTGTGTAATAGCTGGGTGGTGTTTTTTGTGTGTGTGTGTGTGTAATAGCTGGGTGGTGTGTGTGTGTGTGTGTAATAGCTGGGTGGTGTGTGTGTGTGTGTGTGTGTGTGTAATAGCTGGGTGGTGTGTGTGTGTGTGTAATAGCTGGGTGGTGTGTGTGTGTGTGTGTAATAGCTGGGTGGTGTGTGTGTGTGTGTGTAATAGCTGGGTGGTGTGTGTGTGTGTGTGTAATAGCTGGGTGGTGTGTGTGTGTGTGTGTAATAGCTGGGTGGTGTGTGTGTGTGTGTGTAATAGCTGGGTGGTGTGTGTGTGTGTGTGTGTGTGTGTGTGTAATAGCTGGGTGGTGTGTGTGTGTGTGTGTGTAATAGCTGGGTGGTGTGTGTGTGTGTGTGTGTGTAATAGCTGGGTGGTGTGTGTGTGTGTGTGTGTAATAGCTGGGTGGTGTGTGTGTGTGTGTGTGTGTGTGTAATAGCTGGGTGGTGTTGTGTGTGTGTGTGTGTAATAGCTGGGTGGTGTTGTGTGTGTGTGTGTGTGTGTGTGTGTGTAATAGCTGGGTGGTGTTGTGTGTGTGTGTGTGTGTGTGTGTAATAGCTGGGTGGTGTTGTGTGTGTGTGTGTGTGTGTGTGTGTGTGTGTAATAGCTGGGTGGTGTTGTGTGTGTGTGTAATAGCTGGGTGGTGTGTGTGTGTGTGTAATAGCTGGGTGGTGTGTGTGTGTGTGTGTGTGATAGCTGGGTGGTGTGTGTGTGTAATAGCTGGGTGGTGTGTGTGTGTGTAATAGCTGGGTGGTGTGTGTGTGTAATAGCTGGGTGGTGTGTGTGTGTGTGTGTAATAGCTGGGTGGTGGTGTGTGTGTGTGTAATAGCTGGGTGGTGTTGTGTGTGTGTGTGTGTGTGTGTGTGTGTGTGTGATAGCTGGGTGGGGTTCTGTGTGTGTGATAGCTGGGTGGGGTTCTGTGTGTGTGATAGCTGGGTGGGGTTCTGTGTGTGTGTGTGATAGCTGGGTGGGGTTCTGTGTGTGTGTGATAGCTGGGTGGGGTTCTGTGTGTGTGTGTGATAGCTGGGTGGGGTTCTGTGTGTGTGTGTGATAGCTGGGTGGGGTTCTGTGTGTGTGTGATAGCTGGGTGGGGTTCTGTGTGTGTGTGATAGCTGGGTGGGGTTCTGTGTGTGTGTGATAGCTGGGTGGGGTTCTGTGTGTGTGTGATAGCTGGGTGGGGTTCTGTGTGTGTGTGATAGCTGGGTGGGGTTCTGTGTGTGTGTGATAGCTGGGTGGGGTTCTGTGTGTGTGTGATAGCTGGGTGGGGTTCTGTGTGTGTGTGATAGCTGGGTGGGGTTCTGTGTGTGTGTGATAGCTGGGTGGGGTTGTGTGTGTGTGTGTGTAATAGCTGGGTGGTGTTCTGTGTGTGTGTGTAAATAGCTGGGTGGTGTTGTGTGTGTGTGTGTAATAGCTGGGTGGTGTTGTGTGTGTGTGTGTGTGTGTGTAATAGCTGGGTGGTGTTGTGTGTGTGTGTGTGTGTGTGTAATAGCTGGGTGGTGTTGTGTGTGTGTGTGTGTGTGTGTAATAGCTGGGTGGTGTTGTGTGTGTGTGTGTGTGTAATAGCTGGGTGGTGTTGTGTGTGTGTGTGTGTGTGTAATAGCTGGGTGGTGTTGTGTGTGTGTGTGTGTGTGTAATAGCTGGGTGGTGTTGTGTGTGTGTGTGTAATAGCTGGGTGGTGGTGTGTGTGTGTGTGTGTAATAGCTGGGTGGTGGTGTGTGTGTGTGTGTGTAATAGCTGGGTGGTGTTGTGTGTGTGTGTGTGTGTAATAGCTGGGTGGTGTTGTGTGTGTGTGTGTGTGTAATAGCTGGGTGGTGTTTTGTGTGTGTGTGTGTGTAATAGCTGGGTGGTGTTTTGTGTGTGTGTGTGTGTGTAATAGCTGGGTGGTGTTTTGTGTGTGTGTGTGTGTGTAATAGCTGGGTGGTGTGTGTGTGTGTGTGTAATAGCTGGGTGGTGTGTGTGTGTGTGTGTGTGTGTAATAGCTGGGTGGTGTGTGTGTGTGTGTAATAGCTGGGTGGTGTGTGTGTGTGTGTGTAATAGCTGGGTGGTGTGTGTGTGTGTGTGTAATAGCTGGGTGGTGTGTGTGTGTGTGTGTAATAGCTGGGTGGTGTGTGTGTGTGTGTGTAATAGCTGGGTGGTGTGTGTGTGTGTGTGTAATAGCTGGGTGGTGTGTGTGTGTGTGTGTGTGTGTGTGTAATAGCTGGGTGGTGTGTGTGTGTGTGTGTGTAATAGCTGGGTGGTGTGTGTGTGTGTGTGTGTGTGTGTAATAGCTGGGTGGTGTGTGTGTGTGTGTGTGTAATAGCTGGGTGGTGTGTGTGTGTGTGTGTGTGTGTGTGTAATAGCTGGGTGGTGTTGTGTGTGTGTGTGTGTAATAGCTGGGTGGTGGTGTGTGTGTGTGTGTGTGTGTGTGTGTAATAGCTGGGTGGTGTTGTGGTGGTGTGTGTGTGTGTGTGTGTAATAGCTGGGTGGTGTTGTGTGTGTGTGTGTGTGTGTGTGTGTGTGTAATAGCTGGTGTGTGTGTGTGTGTGTGTAATAGCTGGGTGGTGTGTGTGTGTGTGTATAGCTGGGTGGTGTGTGTGTGTGTGTGTGTGATAGCTGGGTGGTGTGTGTGTGTAATAGCTGGGTGTGTGTGTGTGTGTAATAGCTGGGTGGTGTGTGTGTGTAATAGCTGGGTGGTGTGTGTGTGTGTGTGTAATAGCTGGGTGGTGGTGTGTGTGTGTGTAATAGCTGGGTGTGTTGTGTGTGTGTGTGTGTGTGTGTGTGTGATAGCTGGGTGGTGTGTGTGTGTGATAGCTGGGTGGGTCTGTGTGTGTGATAGCTGGGTGGGGTTCTGTGTGTGTGTATAGCTGGGTGGTGGTTCTGTGTGTGTGTGATAGCTGGGTGGGGTTCTGTGTGTGTGTGATAGCTGGGTGGGGTTCTGTGTGTGTGTGTGATAGCTGGGTGGGGTTCTGTGTGTGTGTGGTGATAGCTGGGTGGGGTTCTGTGTGTGTGTGATAGCTGGGTGGGGTTCTGTGTGTGTGTGATAGCTGGGTGGGGTTCTGTGTGTGTGTGATAGCTGGGTGGGGTTCTGTGTGTGTGTGATAGCTGGGTGGGGTTCTGTGTGTGTGTGATAGCTGGGTGGGGTTCTGTGTGTGTGTGATAGCTGGGTGGGGTTCTGTGTGTGTGTGATAGCTGGGTGGGGTTGTGTGTGTGTGTGATAGCTGGGTGGGGTTGTGTGTGTGTGTGTATAGCTGGGTGGTGTTGTGTGTGTGTGTGTAATAGCTGGGTGGTGTTGTGTGTGTGTGTGTAATAGCTGGGTGGTGTGTGTGTGTGTGTGTGTGTGGTGTGTGTGTGTGTAATAGCTGGGTGGTGTTGTGTGTGTGTATAGCTGGGTGGTGTTGTGTTGTGTAATAGCTGGGTGGTGTTGTGTGGTGTGTGTAATAGCTGGGTGGTGTTGTGTGTGTGTGTGTGTAATAGCTGGGTGGTGTTGTGTGTGATGTGTGTGTGTGTGTGTGTGTAATAGCTGGGTGGTGTTGTGTGTGTGTAATAGCTGGGTGGTGTTGTGTGTGTGTGTGTGTGTGTGTGTGTGTGTGTGTGTGTAATAGCTGGGTGGTGTGTGTGTGTGTGTGTGTGGTGTGTGTGTGTGTGTGTGTGTGTGTAATAGCTGGGTGGTGTGTGTGTGTGTGTGTGTAATAGCTGGGTGTGTGTGTGTGTGTGTAATAGCTGGGTGGTGTGTGTGTGTGTGTGTAATAGCTGGGTGGTGTGTGTGTGTGTGTGTGTAATAGCTGGGTGTGTGTGTGTGTGTGTGTGTGGTAATAGCTGGGTGGTGTGTGTGTGTGTGTGTGTGTAATAGCTGGGTGGTGTGTGTTGTGTGTGTGTGTGTAATAGCTGGGTGGTGTGTGTGTGTGTGTGTGTAATAGCTGGGTGGTGTGTGTGTGTGTGTGTGTGTGTGTGTATAGCTGGGTGTGTGTGTGTGTGTGTGTGTGTGTGTGTGTGTAATAGCTGGGTGGTGTGTGTGTGTGTAATAGCTGGGTGGTGGTGTGTGTGTGTGTGTAATAGCTGGGTGGTGGTGTGTGTGTGGTGTGTGTGTGTGTAATAGCTGGGTGGTGGTGTGTGTGTGTGTGTGTAATAGCTGGGTGGTGGTGTGTGTGTGTGTAATAGCTGGGTGGTGGTGTGTGTGTGTGTAATAGCTGGGTGGTGTGTGTGTGTGTGTGTGTAATAGCTGGGTGGTGGTGTGTGTGTGTGTGTGTGTAATAGCTGGGTGGTGGTGTGTGTGTGTGTGTGTAATAGCTGGGTGGTGTGTGTGTGTGTAATAGCTGGGTGGTGTGTGTGTGTGTGTGTGTAATAGCTGGGTGGTGTGTGTGTGTGTGTGTGTAATAGCTGGGTGGTGGTGTGTGTGTGTGTGTGTAATAGCTGGGTGGTGGTGTGTGTGTGTGTGTGTGTGTGTAATAGCTGGGTGGTGGTGTGTGTGTGTGTAATAGCTGGGTGGTGTGTGTGTGTGTGTGTGTAATAGCTGGGTGGTGGTGTGTGTGTGTGTAATAGCTGGGTGGTGGTGTGTGTGTGTGTGTGTGTGATAGCTGGGTGGGGTTCTGTGTGTGTGTGATAGCTGGGTGGGGTTCTGTGTGTGTGTGATAGCTGGGTGGGGTTCTGTGTGTGTGTGATAGCTGGGTGGGGTTCTGTGTGTGTGTGTGATAGCTGGGTGGGGTTCTGTGTGTGTGTGTGATAGCTGGGTGGGGTTCTGTGTGTGTGTGTGATAGCTGGGTGGGGTTCTGTGTGTGTGTGTGATAGCTGGGTGGGGTTCTGTGTGTGTGTGTGATAGCTGGGTGGGGTTCTGTGTGTGTGATAGCTGGGTGGGGTTCTGTGTGTGTGATAGCTGGGTGGGGTTCTGTGTGTGTGTGATAGCTGGGTGGGGTTCTGTGTGTGTGTGTGATAGCTGGGTGGGGTTCTGTGTGTGTGTGTGATAGCTGGGTGGGGTTCTGTGTGTGTGTAATAGCTGGGTGGTGTTGTGTGTGTGTGTGTGTAATAGCTGGGTGGTGTGTGTGTGTGTGTGTGTGTGTAATAGCTGGGTGGTGTGTGTGTGTGTGTAATAGCTGGGTGGTGTTGTGTGTGTGTGTGTGTAATAGCTGGGTGGTGTGTGTGTGTGTGTGTGTAATAGCTGGGTGGTGTGTGTGTGTGTGTGTAATAGCTGGGTGGTGTGTGTGTGTGTGTGTGTGTGTAATAGCTGGGTGGTGTGTGTGTGTGTGTAATAGCTGGGTGGTGTTGTGTGTGTGTGTGTGTAATAGCTGGGTGGTGTGTGTGTGTGTGTGTGTAATAGCTGGGTGGTGTGTGTGTGTGTGTGTGTGTGTAATAGCTGGGTGGTGTGTGTGTGTGTGTGTGTGTGTAATAGCTGGGTGGTGTGTGTGTGTGTGTGTAATAGCTGGGTGGTGTGTGTGTGTGTGTGTAATAGCTGGGTGGTGTGTGTGTGTGTGTGTGTGTGTAATAGCTGGGTGGTGTGTGTGTGTGTGTGTGTGTGTGTGTGTGTAATAGCTGGGTGGTGTGTGTGTGTGTAATAGCTGGGTGGTGGTGTGTGTGTGTGTGTGTAATAGCTGGGTGGTGGTGTGTGTGTGTGTGTGTGTAATAGCTGGGTGGTGGTGTGTGTGTGTGTAATAGCTGGGTGGTGTGTGTGTGTGTGTGTGTGTGTAATAGCTGGGTGGTGGTGTGTGTGTGTGTGTGTAATAGCTGGGTGGTGGTGTGTGTGTGTGTGTGTAATAGCTGGGTGGTGTGTGTGTGTGTGTGTGTGTAATAGCTGGGTGGTGTGTGTGTGTGTGTGTGTAATAGCTGGGTGGTGGTGTGTGTGTGTGTGTGTAATAGCTGGGTGGTGTGTGTGTGTGTGTGTGTGTAATAGCTGGGTGGTGTGTGTGTGTGTGTGTGTAATAGCTGGGTGGTGTGTGTGTGTGTGTGTGTAATAGCTGGGTGGTGTGTGTGTGTGTGTGTAATAGCTGGGTGGTGTGTGTGTGTGTGTGTGTAATAGCTGGGTGGTGGTGTGTGTGTGTGTAATAGCTGGGTGGTGGTGTGTGTGTGTGTGTGTGATAGCTGGGTGGGGTTCTGTGTGTGTGTGATAGCTGGGTGGGGTTCTGTGTGTGTGTGATAGCTGGGTGGGGTTCTGTGTGTGTGTGTGATAGCTGGGTGGGGTTCTGTGTGTGTGTGTGATAGCTGGGTGGGGTTCTGTGTGTGTGTGTGATAGCTGGGTGGGGTTCTGTGTGTGTGTGTGATAGCTGGGTGGGGTTCTGTGTGTGTGTGTGATAGCTGGGTGGGGTTCTGTGTGTGTGATAGCTGGGTGGGGTTCTGTGTGTGTGATAGCTGGGTGGGGTTCTGTGTGTGTGATAGCTGGGTGGGGTTCTGTGTGTGTGTGATAGCTGGGTGGGGTTCTGTGTGTGTGTGTGATAGCTGGGTGGGGTTCTGTGTGTGTGTGTGATAGCTGGGTGGGGTTCTGTGTGTGTGTGTGATAGCTGGGTGGGGTTCTGTGTGTGTGTGTGATAGCTGGGTGGGGTTCTGTGTGTGTGTGTGATAGCTGGGTGGGGTTCTGTGTGTGTGTGTGATAGCTGGGTGGGGTTCTGTGTGTGTGTGTGTGATAGCTGGGTGGGGTTCTGTGTGTGTGTGTGTGATAGCTGGGTGGGGTTCTGTGTGTGTGTGTGTGTGTGTGTGTGTGTGTGATAGCTGGGTGGTGTGTGTGTGTAATAGCTGGGTGGTGTTGTGTGTGTGTGTGTGTGTGTGTGATAGCTGGGTGGGGTTCTGTGTGTGTGATAGCTGGGTGGGGTTCTGTGTGTGTGATAGCTGGGTGGGGTTCTGTGTGTGATAGCTGGGTGGGGTTCTGTGTGTGTGATAGCTGGGTGGGGTTCTGTGTGTGTGATAGCTGGGTGGTGTTGTGTGTGTGTGTGTGTAATAGCTGGGTGGTGTGTGTGTGTGTGTGTGTGTGTGTGTGTGTGTGTAATAGCTGGGTGGTGTGTGTGTGTGTGTGTGTGTGTAATAGCTGGGTGGTGTGTGTGTGTGTGTGTGTGTGTAATAGCTGGGTGGTGTGTGTGTGTGTGTGTGTGTAATAGCTGGGTGGTGTGTGTGTGTGTAATAGCTGGGTGGTGTGTGTGTGTGTGTGTGTGTAATAGCTGGGTGGTGTTGTGTGTGTGTGTGTGTGTGTAATAGCTGGGTGGGGTTCTGTGTGTGTGTAATAGCTGGGTGGGGTTCTGTGTGTGTGTGATAGCTGGGTGGGGTTCTGTGTGTGTGTGATAGCTGGGTGGGGTTCTGTGTGTGTGTGATAGCTGGGTGGGGTTCTGTGTGTGTGTGATAGCTGGGTG
Organism: Electrophorus electricus; assembly: GCF_041902795.1. Lineage (NCBI taxonomy): Eukaryota > Metazoa > Chordata > Actinopteri > Gymnotiformes > Gymnotidae > Electrophorus > Electrophorus electricus. The sequence goes on from NC_137502.1 coordinate 27,634,176, forward strand.
GGGTTCTGTGTGTGTGTGATAGCTGGGTGGGGTTCTGTGTGTGTGTGATAGCTGGGTGGGGTTCTGTGTGTGTGTGATAGCTGGGTGGGGTTCTGGGGGGGTGTGTGTGATAGCTGGGTGGGGTTCTGGGGGGGTGTGTGTGATAGCTGGGTGGGGTTCTGGGGGGGTGTGTGTGATAGCTGGGTGGGGTTCTGGGGGGGTGTGTGTGATAGCTGGGTGGGGTTCTGGGGGGGGTGTGTGTGATAGCTGGGTGGGGTTTTTGGGGGGGTGTGTGTGTGTAATAGCTGGGTGGTGTTCTGGGGGGGTGTGTGTGTAATAGCTGGGTGGGGTTCTGGGGGGGTGTGTGTGTGTGTAATAGCTGGGTGGTGTTTTTGGGGGTGTGTGTGTGTGTAATACCTGGGTGGTGTTTCCTTCAGGGATTACCGAGTTGTATCAGATGGGCCTGTTCCAGGTGTTGGCAGCTATCCTGCATCTGGGCAACGTGGAGGTGAAGGACAGAGATTCAGACAGCAGCATTATACCGGTCAGTGCACACGCGCGTGCACACACACCCACCCACCTACCTACCCACCTACACCATCACGCTAACTACACACACACGCACACACTGCTCATCACACTTACGTTATCATTAAGGTACGTCAGGGTTAAGTTTGTCCAAGTCACTGTAAAGTTTTAGTTTGCAGACACGTTCCTCACTTTCACTAGCGATGCCAATACCATGCTCTGATCACTCTTTGATTGGCTCCCTTGCACTGCTCCTCCCGTTTCTTTTTTCTAGCCGAATAACAACCACCTGATGGTGTTCTGTGACCTGATGGGTGTGGCCTACCAAGACATGTCCCACTGGCTCTGCCACAGGAAGCTGAAGACAGCGACAGAGACCTACATCAAGCCCGTGCCCAGGCTGCAGGCGGTGAACGCCCGCGATGCCCTGGCCAAGCACATCTATGCCAAGCTCTTCACCTGGATCGTGGAGCACATCAACCAGGCTCTCCACTCCACCAGCAAGCAGCACTCCTTCATCGGAGTCCTGGACATTTACGGGTGCGTGTGACCGGGCGAGGACCGGACGCCGGAGGGAGCATGTGCAGGGACGTGTGTGTGTAATCATCATTTTGACAGCCCAATTTGACTTGTAGACGTTGGATACTTTTTAAATTAAGTGTTAATTGAATTGATGTTAATTTAATGTTTTCCTTTTTCAGGTTTGAAACTTTTGAGATCAACAGTTTTGAGCAGTTTTGTATCAATTATGCCAATGAGAAGCTCCAGCAGCAGTTTAACATGGTGGGACACTCATTAACCCTGACACATGGCACACCTCTCCTACCACACCTCCCCCTGACACATGCCACACCTCTCCTACCACACCTCCCCCTGACACATGCCACACCTCTCCTACCACACCTCCCCCTGACACATGGCACACCTCTCCTACCACACCTCCCCCTGACACATGCCACACCTCTCCTACCACACCTCCCCCTGACACATGCCACACCTCTCCTGCCACACCTCCCCCCTGACACATGCCACACCTCTCCTACCACACCTCCCCCCTGACACATGCCACACCTCTCCTACCACACCTCCCCCCTGACACATGCCACACCTCTCCTACCACACCTCCCCCTGACACATGCCACACCTCTCCTACCACACCTCCCCCTGACACATGCCACACCTCTCCTACCACACCTCCCCCCTGACACATGCCACACCTCTCCTACCACACCTCCCTCTGACACATGCCACACCTCTCCTACCACACCTCCCTCTGACACATGCCACACCTCTCCTACCACACCTCCCTCTGACACATGCCACACTTACCCTGCAATCCTTTCAGGTATTTAAGCTGTGACATTGTACTCCATGAACGTGTACAATATAAATACAAGTTGTTTTTACTGTTATTATTATTAATTTCTTTGTTTATTTCAGTAAGTAGTTTGATGATTGATGTTATGTTTTGTAACTTTGATCAGCAGTTATGTTAATAGTTAGCTTTTGTTCATATAAGCATTGAATGCATCCCAACCTCTCCTCCTGCCCTCCCTTATTGTCTCCTCCTCCTCCTCCTCCTCTTTTCTCCTCTTTCCCTCTCTTCCCCTCTTCTCTCTACAGCATGTTTTCAAGCTGGAGCAGGAAGAGTACATGAAGGAGCAGATTCCCTGGACCCTCATCGACTTCTACGATAACCAGCCCTGCATAAACCTGATCGAGGCCAAGATGGGCATCCTCGACCTCTTGGACGAGGAGTGCAGGGTATGACCTCTCGACCTCTTGGACGAGGAGTGCAGGGTATGACCTCTCGACCTCTTGGACGAGGAGTGCAGGGTATGACCTCTCGACCTCTTGGACGAGGAGTGCAGGCTATGACCTCTCGACCTCTTGCACGAGGAGTGCAGGCTATGACCTCTCGACCTCTTGCACGAGGAGTGCAGGCTATGACCTCTCGACCTCTTGCACGAGGAGTGCAGGCTATGACCTCTCGACCTCTTGCACGAGGAGTGCAGGCTATGACCTCTCGACCTCTTGCACGAGGAGTGCAGGCTATGACCTCTCGACCTCTTGCACGAGGAGTGCAGGCTATGACCTCTCGACCTCTTAGACGAGGAGTGTAGGCTATGACCTCTTGGACGAGGAGTGCAGGGTATGACCTCTCGACCTCTTGGACGAGCAGTGCAGGCTATGACCTCTTGGACGAGCAGTGCAGGCTATGACCTCTTGGACGAGCAGTGCAGGCTATGACCTCTTGGACGAGCAGTGCAGGCTATGACCGCTCGACCTCTTGGACGAGCAGTGCAGGGTATGCTGCACTTCCAGATCAACCACAGCATGTGTAAAGCTCTTACTGATCATCTGTGTTTAAATACGACAATCTCCCCTCCTCCCCTTCACTGTTTCAGATGCCTAAAGGATCTGATGACTCTTGGGCTCAGAAGCTCTATAACACTCATCTGAAGACGTGTGGACTGTTTGAGAAGCCACGCATGTCCAATAGGGCCTTTATTATTCAGCACTTTGCAGACAAGGTACACACACACACACACACACACACACACACACACACACACGCACACTAAACTATTTAATCAGCCACTATTTTTACCAGGACGGCCTGTGTTAGGTAAACCCATCCTATCAGTATGAGTAACATTTGATTATGGAGTAGTAGCTCTCTCTGATGGCCTGAGCTTCACTGCTGCTGTTTTCTGGATGTCTGACACACAAACACACACACACACACACACACACACACACACACACACACACGAGACCCTGGCCACAGTGCTCATGTCAAGGCTTCTTTTAGCCTCAGTGTCAAGTTTCTGCTTGCGCACACACACACACATACATACACAAGGCATATGCCAGTGCATTGGTTTATCATGGAGGTCATCTGGACCACAGGTGCAGAAGTGTCGGTGGACTTCAGTGGTCACTTAATGTTATAAATATAAACGCAGGGCTGGTAATCCTAATCTGGAAATTACACGTCTTAACATTGTACAGCCTTGACCTGACAGGGTGTGCAAGTGTGTGTGGGTGTGTTGGGAGGGGTGTTGGGTGTCTCTTTATTTTCTTTCTCTTTTCTTCTGTGTCTCACTTTTCTTCTTTCTCTCTTTATCTCATTCTCAGGTTGAGTACCAGTGTGAAGGTTTTTTGGAGAAAAACAAAGACACGGTGAATGAAGAACAGATTCACGTGCTGAAGGCCAGTAAGGTAAGTGTCTCCTTCCAGTAAGACCAGTATCTCTTCCCAGTGTCTCCTCCCTGTAAGGCCAGTGTCTCTTCCCAGTGTCTCTTCCCTGTAAGGCCAGTGTCTCTTCCCAGTGTCTCTTCCCAGTATCTCTTCCCAGTGTCTCCTCCCTGTAAGGCCAGTGTCTCTTCCCAGTGTCTCCTCCCTGTAAGGCCAGTGTCTCTTCCCAGTGTCTCCTCCCTGTAAGGCCAGTGTCTCTTCCCAGTGTCTCCTCCCTGTAAGGCCAGTGTCTCTTCCCAGTGTCTCCTCCCTGTAAGGCCAGTGTCTCTTCCCAGTGTCTCCTCCCTGTAAGGCCAGTGTCTCTTCCCAGTGTCTCCTCCCTGTAAGGCCAGTGTCTCCTCCCTGTAAGGCCAGTGTCTCTTCCCAGTGTCTCCTCCCTGTAAGGCCAGTGTCTCTTCCCAGTGTCTCCTCCCTGTAAGGCCAGTGTCTCTTCCCAGTGTCTCCTCCCAGTGTCTCCTCCCTGTAAGGCCAGTGTCTCTTCCCAGTGTCTCCTCCCTGTAAGGCCAGTGTCTCTTCCCAGTGTCTCCTCCCTGTAAGGCCAGTGTCTCCTCCCTGTAAGGCCAGTGTCTCTTCCCAGTGTCTCCTCCCTGTAAGGCCAGTGTCTGCTCCAGGACCAAGGCCTTGTCTTTAATCGTGACCTGCACACTTCAGACTTCAGTTTCTGGGTGACAGGACTTAGTTTTTCTTGTGTGTACTTTTCCAAATGTATGTGAAACTAGGTTTGGTTGTTTCAGGCAGAGGTGTGGGTGTGTGGGGGGGTTGTAGGTGTGGGGGTGGTTGGGTTGGTGTGTGTGAATAATATGAAAACCTCCTTGGGTGAAGCCCAGCTAGAGTTTTCTGGAATAATGAGGGTTTTTTCCCAGTGATTTACCCCTAACTGAGGAGGACTATATAAAGGTTGAGCACAGTACCACCACCTGCTGCCTGATCTGCATCACTGCAGGGCAGAGTATTTCCTGTCTCTAGAGGCTGCTATGTCTACCCTGGCACCGAGATTCACAGCTCTAAACGTTCTCCTGTGCACAGTGCGTACAGAACAGAGTTTGCAAATAACAGGCACCAAGTGTGTGCGTTTGGGTGTGCTTGATCGTGCGTGTGTGTATGTGGTGGGGTTGTTGCACTGAGCTTAGACGAGGCCAGTTCCAACACAACACTGCTGGATGAATTCCTGCATGGTGATGAATTCTCCCAGGGCAGTGCAGGGTTTAAAAATACTTAGTTAGGTGTTGTTGCAGCAAAACGAAGATTTATTTTCTCACAGGAATCTCTCATTACATATTGTTTTTTTTCTCCCTTTCTTAGGGCTTTGAAGCATATGTTTCAGGGTAAGGGCAAATTGCTCTTAGTAGAATTTCGTACTAATTTAGTATTAAACTTGAAATATTAATTCCTCATAATCAATAGACTTGCCCTGTAGTATTTTGGTAAGGGTGCTGTAATATTACAAAGCTAATAATGATTTTTGGATGATGAGACTTTTATTTACATCTTAATAGTAGGTGCTTATCCTGGGTCAGCTTTTTAGAGACTGAACCTAACCTTAACCATCGTAAGAAACTAAGCGCAGCTGGTCCTAGAACCAGCGGACCTGTTCCACACTCCTCAGCTGGTT